>NW_015163096.1:1758576-1762803 GCF_001447785.1 Gekko japonicus | reverse complement strand
AACAAATGTTTACCATGGGTGATTTCCCACAAGCGCTGCTCCGCGCTCACTCCTCCCTATTGCCCCGATGGGACGTGTCAATTTCACACAAGCTGCTGCGCAGCTGCATTTTGCCCCACAGCTTCGCGCGATTTCCCCCATGTCTACTCAATCTTCAAAAAACAGGATTGAGTATACGTGGGAAAAACTGCACGAAGCTGCGGGGCAAAATGCGGCCGCGCAGCAGCTTGCGTGAAATTGACACGTACCATCAGGGCAAAGAGAAGAGTGAGCGCGGAGCAGCGCTTGTGGGAAATCACCCCATGTCTACCTTTCACACAAAGTGACCATTGCTGAGATACTGCATCACCTATTGAAAAAAAGGAGTTCCTTGGTATTGGACTAACTAGCATGAAGATGCATTCCAGAACAAGTTGCTGATTTCTGCTACTGTGCTTATATATCATGATGAAAAGAAACCACTAATCTTTACCTCTAATGCTTCTGATGGTACTGGAGTTATGCTTAGCCAGGATTTTTGTCAGATGGTACAAAGGCACCTGCCTGCTGGCCCAGGCCAGCCTGATCTTATCAGATCTTGGTAGCTAAGCAGGGTCAACCCCTGGTTAGTACTTGGATGGGAGACCACCAAGGAAATCCAGGATCTCTGCATAGAGGCAGGCAATGGCAAACCACCTCTGTTCATCTCATGCCTTGAAAACCCTACAGGGTCACCATAAGTCAGCTGCAATTTGGTAGCACTTTACATCCATGCACAGAGGAACCAATTGCTTACTATTCAAGAGCTATATAATCCACTGAAATAAATTATGCACAAATTGACAGGGAAGCCCTTGCTATTATCACAAGGGTCAAGAAATTCCACAACTGCCTCTATGGCCAGGCCTTTGAAATTCACACAGATCATAAACCACTGTTAGGAATCTATGACTGATAAGCTTATACCTTTAATACTATCCCCACGTATGCAGCGCTGGAGTATTATACGCTGGTCTACAGACCTGGGAAAACAATTGCTAATGCTGACGCTCTGATGTTCCTGAACTGGAGGTGCCTCCTTCACTGAAAATCTTGATACACCTTGTTTGAGTTGATCACATTGCTAGATTAACTGTTTGGGATCCCACAATGTGCCATGGTTTAAAATGGTTGTGGAGGGGATGGTCAGCTGAGGAACTGCCTGAGAAATTCAAGACATTTAAAGCCAGGAGCACGAATTGTCTGCCCACAAAGGATGTATGCTATGGAGAAACCATGATGTCATTCCAGAGGGGGTGGGGGGTCACCAAACCATTTTGTCCACGCTGCATGCTGCATGCCCAGGAATTGTTAACACGGAAGTACAAGCTAGAAGCTATGTCTAGTGATAGGGAATTGACTAGTTTTGATTATGGAACCTCATTTCTTACCATTAAGCAGCAGATGCAGCAGAACCTTAATTGTTTTTTCCTTCAGAAGGACTGGTGTGTGTGTGTGTGTGTCAAAATAAATTACGATATTCTGTTTTTGTCCAGCTAGCATAGCTAGTTGCTATACTATGGGATTTTGTAACTGGAAGGGCAAACTTTGCAGTTCCAGAGTTCAGCAGTTCATAAATGAGAGCTGGTGTGGACCAGCGGGTAGAGCGTCGGACGAGGATCTAGGAGGCCCGGTTGGAATTCCATCTCTGCCACGGAAGCTTGCTGGATGTCTTTGGGCCCCTTATATGAAGACGTGAGCAGCGACTCACAAAAGCTCATACCATTTTGTTAGTCTTTAAGGTGCTACTGGACTCTTGGTCTTTGAACCAGTCATAGGCTTTCAGCCTAACCTACCTCACAGGGTTGTTGTAAGGAGAGAATGGAAGAGGAGAGAATGCTGTGAGTCACCTTGGGTCCGCGTTGAGGATGAAGGCCAAGCAAAAGGAAGTAAAGAAATTAGTTCCAGAGCAAGGAGGCACAAAGCTACCTATAGGGTGGGGGTGGGGTCGGAAGACACAAAGAGGCAGGCAACAGCAATCACACAGGAAAATGGCGGTGAGAAGGGAAAAGATGACATATCTGGCCAGTTTCAAGGAATCTGAATAGTTTCCCCACCAATTTTTTTGCAAAGGCCAAGGAGGAACAGCAGCCTGACTACGTAACAAATGACATTAAAATGGTTGCAAAATGGACAGTAAGAGATATGGGGGAGAGCAATCTATAAGCACTTTGATGACAATCTGCAGGACTATTTTTTAAAATTACACACTATTGCTAAATTGAGGGAGAGGTGGAAGAAGGGCGTGCTCGGGGCGAGTACAGAATGCATTCCGTCACTGGGACTTGCCCTCTCCCACACAACTGGAACCAGAAGTCTCAATTTATGTAGTCAGAGGGTGTTGTAGATGCTGTTGTGGATTTGCTTTCTGATTATCGTAGAGACGTTTTGTCGAAACTGGCATCTTGATGTAGGGGTTGGAATGGCGATGGGGCCTTTGACAAAATAAGGATAATGTTCTTTAATGGCTGTAGCTCATTCCTTTATGGAAGCAAACTGTTAAACAAATTGTCTGAAAGGGAGCTTTGGGAAGGTGACTCCTCCAGCTCAGGAGGGAGGGCCAGGTGTTCATGTGGGTGTATAAAAGAGTGGTTTTGGAAGGGACACAGCCAGCCAGCCACTTGGGGCATCTGATGTGGAGCAGCTGATGTGCTGCCTTGTAGGAGTGCCGCTTTGCATCCATTTGTGCTCTGTTTGCACATTTCTAAATAAAGAAACTGTTACAAAGAGAACCCCAGCCTCCAGTTCTGTCTCATCCGAAGGAAGCTTTCCAGCTCATGAAGTGCTGACCCAAGAATTTGTCACCACTCAGGGATTAGGGGAGTACACAACCATCTTCTCCCTCACTATGAACAACCCCATACTACGGGGGTCAGTGGACAGGGCTTTTCCTTATCTGTAGGTTCTCTCCCTCTTTTCTTTTCGAAGAAATGAACCAGTGGTCAACAAATCTCAAAGTGCCAGTTGCCTCTACCTCCACTACATTTTGTTGTTGTTGTTGTGTGTGTATGTGTTTACACACAGACACAAACACACAACCATTCCAGTCCCAACTGATGCTATAATAGTGTCATTCCATTTTCATATTCTTATCATACTGTTCTGTGGCCAACACAACCTGTTCCATGACAGTAAAGGCTTAATAGTTCTTTTTTTTATGAAAAGTGCTGGAGTGAACCATACCTTTCGCTTGACCCTGAAGCCCTTCTCAATGATCCCAGATCGGTGAAGGCTGGCTGGTGGTTTTTCCCCCTCTTTCAAATTAAAGGCACTTTGCACATATCCTCAGGCATGTTTTCTTTCTTTCTGCACACCAATGTTCCAGCGATGACATGTGGCACTGAAAAATACTGATCCCAAGCAGTGTTCCCTCTAAGCTGAGTTAGCGTGAGCTAGCTCACAGTTTTTTAGCCTCCAGCTCACACATTTTTGTCTCAACTCAGAAAGGATGGCTTCAGAGCAGTGTTCCCTCTAAGCTGAGTTAGTGTGAGTTAGCTCACAGTTTTTTAGCCTCCAGCTCACACGTTTTTGTCTTAGCTCAGGAAGGATGGCTTTGGAGATCTAATTTATGCAGTAGCCAAACCACTTGCTCACAACTTTAATGCCAAGAGCTCACAAAGTAGAATTTTTGCTCACAAGACTCCACAGCTTAGAGGGAACATTGCTTCAGAGCAAACTGATTTATGCAGTAGCCAAATCACTCGCTCACAACTTTAATGCCAGTAGCTCAGAAAGTTGAATTTTTGCTTAGAAAACCCCACAGCTTAGAGGGAACATTGAGCCCAAGGCTGACCCTCGTGGCTCACATTGAGCCTCGCTGGCGTCAGATGGCCACTTCACCCTTTCCTGTAGTTTCTTAATTATGTATTCCTAAATGTTTTCACATATCCCTCCCTTTCTCAACGTTCACTGGCGGCTCCGAGCGGCTTGCAAATGCAGGGCAGTCGTGTTGGTCTGTTGCAGCTAGAAGAACTAGAGAGCGATCGTCGCGCATTTAAGATTCCAGACAGATTTACAGCAATTTCCTATCATTTCATCTGTGCGTGGAATTCCTTATCTAAATTGCCGTCGCTACTATTCCCGTTAAGACCTTCAGTTGTTTTGCTCCCGTTTCCCTCTCGTCCTATCCTGGGCGCGTCCAGTCCTGTATTCAACCCCCCCCCCCCCCCCCCCCCCCCCCCCCCCCCGCGCCCGGGGCGGGGCGCGGGG
>NW_015163096.1:1738680-1757352 GCF_001447785.1 Gekko japonicus | reverse complement strand
CGGGGGGGGGGGAGCATATGCCCCCCCCGGCAGTTGGTTTGCGAGCTTCAGACGGGGCAGGTCCCTCGGTCTCATTGTGTGACAACTCTGTCGGCGTGCTGGGTTTCCTCCGCTCCTCACGTGCCAGGGTTTCGCATCTGCCAAGCAGCGACAGCAGCGATCATCAAGGCATAACTTTTTAATTATACCTGGCAGGGCTCTCGCTTCAGTCTCCTCGCTGCTGTGACTCTTTCCTCTGGACCACCTCCAGAGTATGTAACCAGTCTACATGCTTGAATGGTAGATCTCTCTGTGAGACTCAAACCCCTAATTTTGGTCTGCCTTGCGAAACAGGGAGCTGCACAGAGTTGGAAGGAATGAGTAACTTCAGTTCCTTTTGTTGTTGTTTTTCTCATGAAGTTTGAACTGTAAAAAACCAGGACAGAAATTCAAGCCATCTGGGCTCCACCTTCAGTAGGGAAATAGGACTGTGGTAGCCTGGGTTGCAGGATACTGGGAGTTCTGTGTGTTCACTAATTCACAGAATAGTGTGACTAAGTTTTGGGCTTTCCCTTCTGGACATACTGTGATTTAATGTAAGTCCCAGATTGTACTCTCTGTATATAAGCAGCCTGCATTTTCTCAAACTTCTTTGCTATGATTGCAGAAAAGTCAGGAGGTTCATTAGAAGAGAGACGTTCCAGAGGTTTGCCTTGGTATGAAATATAGCACGTAGGAAAGGCTCTCTCCCACCTTCCCCTTCTCTGGTTTCAGTGAGGCTATGTGAATTATGAAACCTTACCCACAGCAGTGTTATGGAACACCCTCAAGGCCAGACTTCAATAAGTTCTTGTCTTATTAGGATGGTCTCACCTAAGCTGTATGATCTGCATGGAATTGTTAAAAATGTTGAGAGCGAGTAGTATTTTCTGTTGATAAGCATGCACACAAGTCCCAATATTTGTATCACAATCAGGGTTTTAAAACCACAGCTTGCCTGCTTAAAAACAATTGTCCTTCGATGTCCCATGTAGTCCTTGACAGTGGTGTGAGCGTACATAGCTACCTGTTTAAAAGTTTTCTTATAGTTCAATGGGATGCTTACTCCCGTTCACAGTGTTTGAGCTGGTATTGATATGCAGGGAATGGAAGGTTCTGTGCAGTTATTAGTGCAGTTCTAAGTAGAGTAACACCCTTCAAAATTAATTGAAGTCAGTGGGTGTAGAATGTTATAAATGTACTTAATATAGGACTGCAAGTGCAGAATGGTATGTGCAGAATATTATGTCTTATATGATGCACATACCATTTGGTTTCATTAGGCACAAAGTATGGGTAACTGCACATGTTGATATGCGAAGGTAGTACATAAACATTTTTGTTTTGTATTCTAACATGTTTAAAATACTTTGGAGTTTTCCATGGTTATACTTCACCATTTAAATGTCTGGAGCTAACTTTCTACTTTTTATCATCTAAGTTCCTAGCATAGGTGCAGTACCTATAGAATGAATAACTGCCGCGGTGTCTCTAGCCATATCCTGCCACACAAATAACAGTTGGTTACAATCGCAACAATTTTTTTTTAGATTGCTTGTTTTTAAAAGTTGAAAACTGAATTTTCACATCTGTATAGTTTTATACACTATATACTGTATTTTTATTGGAAGTTTCTCAACATTTTCATTCAGGTGTCCTTCATTAGATTATCCTTCCCTGGAAAGTAACCATCAGGGAGAAGTATGAGCGAAAATCATGAGAAGTTCATTCTGCTGTTTTAAAGTTTCTGTTGCTGTTGTACTTTTTAAAGAAACCTTTAGTTTTTTTAAAAATCAAACTTTTCTATGGTTATTCTTAACTGATGAATTTGAAGTTGTGAATTCCATTCATTGAAAATGTAGGATTCTCCTGAGACTGAAGGTAGTCAGGCAAATATGTCAAATTCATACCGGGATCCAACCAATGGCTTCTTTGAGTAAAATCATAAATGGTTGTGATTTATGTCCAAGATGATGCCATTTATGTAAAATCCAGTACTCAAAGGTTGTTTGGGTCTTTTGGCCTCATCATGCATTCTTTAAAAAAAGTAAACCCCTTTGATGCTAGGTGCCTAGAATCTCATCCTTGACCTAATTAATGGACCTAATCTTTATTTTGCTGTATTTCAGAAATCTGTATTTAATGGCAGCGATTGAAGCATAATGGTAGAAAAAGTTAAATTAAAAAAAGATCTGATTTTTTGTTTCGGTGTTTTGTGATTTAGTTCTTTGGCAGATTATCCATGCCAGAGAAAACAAACTACTTCTGAAAATGATTTTGTTTCAATAGAAGTAGGCTACAAACTGAAGAGATACCACTGACAACTTAAGCGTAAATGTTAGGTTTTGTATAAAATGAAAAGTCTAGTCCTGATGGTTTCTGTCAAGTATCAGCTGAAATTGAAGACACAGAGAGGTGTAGTGGAATTTGAAAATGATGAATTTTTATAAAAGCCTTATTTTTCTGGTAGTTACATTTCTAAACAACCTTCCAGAAATTGATGCTTTTTGTTTATAACACAGGTTTGTACTTAAGCAACAGAAAAAACTATCTTGCCAGCTACTGGTGCAGTCCCCCCAACTGCTTGTTCATATCGGTTAGGATTTCGGCCTGATATTTTAATTATACAGCTGAAATCCTCATGTGTGACACTAGCACAGCTCCTAACTATTGGGTTTTGGATTTTTATATCCTTAGGCAAAAGTGGATGTTTGAGCTTCTTGTAGTTAGGAAGCACCTGAGTGTGTACATGAAACTCTTTTGTAGTGTACAATAAATCATTTTCACCCTACTTCTCAGTGCAGTGGGTTCTACTACTATTACTACTACTACCTTGTTCCAGTGCTCTCTCTGTAACATTTGGGTGTAAAAGTAGAATCAGATCTGGAAAGGAATCTCGTCATTTTCAAAAGTAACATTTGCTGAACAATGGTTAGTCGTCATTTTAAAGTCAGTGATATTTATCTTTAAAATTCATAGTTGTAGCTGTTGTAGGCAACTTGATATTAGAGAGGGGGGAATGTGACATGGTCCTCTATACTGTGATGTTTAGTACAACTTGTTTTCATTTAAAAATCTACTTTTAGCGGTTAAGCTAAATGCCATGCTGTGTACAATTCTAAACACTAAACTATAGTCCTGTGTAAAGTTACATTTGCTCTGTGGGGCTAATAATTTGTTTCTTGACAGAAGGTAGTAGGTGGGAGAAAAGCATGACTAAAAGTTGATTCACCGCCATACAGTTCTACACTTACGCAGTGAGTGGAGTCTCACCACCCCAAATACATCCAAACTCCACATGGTGTATGTTAAATTTGCATAGAGGCCTGTGCACATATGGTCCAATATCTGTCTGTCTCAGCATAAACTGCACCCCAGATTGCAGTATATAGATTATATGGTTTGTTCTACACTCATTGGCCTCTACGTACAGGGTAGAGATTTGGAACTCTGGGGAGGGAAGAGGGGCCAATTACACGTTGTAGTCATCAAGTGGGACAAATCTGAATATGCCTGCCCTCAGATCAGTCTGTGTATCTAATGAAAAAAGGTTGCTTATGAAATCATGTATAAATCAGCTAAATGCCCGTACCAAGCCTCATAAGCAAATGAGGGTCCACACATATGCACTCTGCCCACAGGTCATTCATGTTGTCAACTGTGACAGAGTTAGCTGCCTGGTAGACGGCGGACAAAAAGGCCTGGATGTAGAGCTTCAGTGATAGAATTGCATGTTCAGCATTTGGGTTTGAAGCATCCTCTGTATGTTGGCTGTATTTTGTCTGTCTCTGCTCTTACGTGATGGTTTTATTACTGAATCCATATCAGACTTGCCTTGTGTTACTTATTAAAAAATTAAAGTTTTCTGTTCAGTCACTGATTAAAATGGTGCTGTTATTATGATAATACAGAAGAGAAAAGTATACCCTACAGTGTATTACAAGGATGTAATTACACTGAAGAACTTCTATAATGCAGCTTTGGTCTCACAGTTTAGTTATCACTCTGCATGAAAAAATTAGAATGCCTTGAAATAACCAAACAAAATATGTAATTTTTTAAAACAAAATTAATGCTGATGTAATCTTTTGGATTGACAATGGCAGAGAATGAATTTGCAATCTACTGCAGAACACAGAGAACAAAGCTGTTCACGCCGTCATCACACTACAGTAATGGGAAACAGTGAATGTCCCATCCCTAATGTTCCTCTACTGAGAAAGTGTTCTAGTCAGTTGTGAGGCATGCAGTTGAGTTTCTCACTAGGAACTGAACTGGCTCCAAACGCCAGCCACTCCTTAGTTTTTTAGTAGAAATTTTCTTCAGAGAACTAAGCCATGGTTGCTGTGGTTGGCAACTGGGCTATGCTGGAACTGTCCCCCTCCCCCCAGGATGTCCCTGCATCCAGCATGTCTCATCCTGCATGTCCATGGAGCGTTTAGGCTTATGTTTCTGATGGTGGACCCGGTGCTACAGGGCAGACAACTTTTAGGAGTGGAATAGAGTTTTAAAGAGATGGTGATCTGTCATTCAGACAAAAATAGGCACATTCCCACAGTTCATGTACAGTTCTTTGGATCCTGACTTTATTTGTTTTAATTTAATTTTAAATTACAAATAGTTTTGTCTTGGATAATGATGTTGAGTAATGCAGTAAGACTGCAGCATACATGTTATCTGGTTCCAAACACATGACTTTTAGTTATTGGTTTCAGTTGAACAGATGGACATAAAAACAAACAAATGTAACATTTTTTATAGGCACAGTTAAGCAGGTTTTCAATGTGTCCCAGTAGATTCATTGGTTGTTTCGGCATGCAGGTACCTGGTTTTGTTAAAATACATTTATTTGTCTTCCATATACTCCCTGATAGTACTAACTATAAATTCTGTTGTTTTCAGCTTGGTCTCCCTTGTGCCTTCAGTGGTATTTAGATTTTCATTTCAAAGGCATGAAGTTCTAATCTAAAGTCTTGTTTGCTGTGATCTACTGCTGATCACTAGGTGTAGCTGCATCTCTAAATCCACATTCCTAAGCAACGATTGTACACGTAGGGTTGTGTGCT
Source organism: Gekko japonicus (assembly GCF_001447785.1). NCBI lineage: Eukaryota > Metazoa > Chordata > Lepidosauria > Squamata > Gekkonidae > Gekko > Gekko japonicus. The sequence continues at coordinate 1,752,268 of NW_015163096.1, read as the reverse complement.
GGGTTTACTGAACTTGGCTCATCGTGAGCTTGAGACATGAAAACGTATTTAAGGCATTTGGGGTGATTTGAAAGCATGATGTAATGTAAGCCGTGTACCTTTTGGAGGAAAATAAACCACTAAATGAACAGAGACCATGCATGCCTGTGTAATAATTTATTTGCTTTCTATTTATATTTGCTGCTGGTGCTAATGGACTAAAATAATGTGGTGTTTGCCAAAGAAGAGTGCTAATTACTCACGGCTCAAAAATGTCAAAATACTTTATGCAGAATTTCTGTATATGAAGAAAAATGAGTTTCAGATTGCCTTTTGATCACCTGTGGGTTAAACATTATGATCACAGTGAGATAACTATTCAGTGTGCTGGCCCACAAGGACTTTGGTCTTGCATTTCTCTGCAGACTTCTTAACCCAGTGCTGCATCTAGACTCCTTTTGTACCTGAAGGAAGTTTCAAAAAGCTGTTGGTGATACAATATGAAAGACTTACAGTTTCATGGTAGAAAAATCTGTCATGAATTCTACCGGGCATATTCCAGCCTTTGGGTACACTTAAAATAAGTTTTTTGTTAACGTGGTTGAAAATTTTTAGGAGCGGTTTTTGTTATTGTCACCTGGGTGCCTGAAGTTTTTGTGAAAAGAGATGTATATGTTTGTATATACTTGCAGTATTTTGTATATACTAGCAGTGACCAAAATACTAGCAGTGATCAAAATAGCTTTTGGCATGTACTGACACAAGAGATTAGACAGCTAAAGTGGGTGGTGCAAAACGTAGTGTACACCACCTGTAACCCTTTGCCAGTTAATCAATGGCATAGTGAACTTGGCTCTGTTCCGGAACATTTACAGGGAGTTCCAAAGGCTGAGTTATAATTAGAGTGAGAGCGTAAGAGCTATGTGATAAGATACTCAGTATAATCCATTGAAACTGGCATTTGGTACCCCCCCCTTTATAATTATATAAAATGTAGCAGGGGTCATCTTGGAAGGATCTGAAAGCTGTCATGTAAATTTCATTTTAATAAAGAAACCATCTACTTTTTTAAAATGTTATTTAAACATTAACAAGCCAAAATCTATCTATCCCACATTCATATTAAACTCTCTGCTTTTTGTTAAGAAAATGTAACATATTGGTGTGCTCCAGTGTCAGTCATGTGCACAGATGATTGACAGTAAGGCCAGCATTGGAAAATATGCCTTCTGCAGGCACACATGATCCTGGGATGCACAAGTAACCCTTTGCCAGTTTTCCAAGACTGGGAAAATGTTTACAGCAATACATAAACAATCTCTGTTGTTTAATTGTTTTATGGGAAGGTCTTTAGCAGCCTGAATGCTGCCATTGACAGTTAAAAAGTGTATTTATATATGTCTAAAAATATCTGTAATCAACAATGACTAATTTTAAAACAGAAACAAAACACATCCCTACTCTCTAGCATAGGTTGTCCTTGTGTGTAATGAAGCATAGATGTTTGTAAAAGGGTTGAGAGTCAGTTTGGTGTAGTGGTTAAGTGTGCAGACTCTAATCTGGGAGAACCGGGTTTGATTTCCCACTCCTCCACTTGCACCTTGGGTTAGTCACAAGCTCTGGCACAGCTGTCCTTGAAAAAGAGCAGTTTCTGTCAAGAGTTCTCTCAGCCCCACCCACCTCACGGGGTGTTTGTTGTAGGGAGGGGAAGGGAAAGGAGTTTGTAAGCCGCTTTGAGACTCCAAGTGAAGGGCGGGTATAAATCCAATCTCCTCCTCTTTTTTTTTCTCCTCCTCCTCCTCCTCCTCCTCCTCCTCCTCCTTGTTTTATGAAGGATAGTCCAGTTAAAGCTTAATTGCCAAGATCCTTAGAAATGCAGAATGCATATCTCTCCCTTCTAGATTCTAGGAACAAACATGGGATGGATGTTGACATCTTCCATTGTGTAAGCTTCGCCAGGAACATTTAGTTACCTGTTGTCTAGAATGCTCATCTAGATAGTTGTTGGCCTTGACACATTGTGGTGGTCCTATATTTTGTATGCAGTGTGTTGCTTGAAGCTGAATAGTTGTTCAAGTTAAGTCTTGTTTTCCTGAAGAGGCCAGAGCTGCTGACTTTTGAGTCATGTGCTGGTGGCTCTATTCTTTGTTCTGCAAACAAGCTGACTGCGATGTAATTCATAAATAGAAGGGCTAAATGCACACTTTTCTCTGGCTGAGAAACAAGATGCCCCACAACAGGGAAATGGGCAAAAGCTGCTCAGCTTTGATTGTATGATTAACTGGTTGTAAAATAATTTAAAATGCACCCTAAATACTGTAGAGTTAACCATGGATTTAGCTGAAGGAAAATGCCATATGTAGGTAGCAAATTCACATGCAACTATTGTTCACATGGCTTGACAGAATGATTGAACTCCACATTATAGTTTAACAACATTTAATTAAGTTTCTATATTATGGCTTGGTAGAAATATATAACATATTGGAGAATTTCGTACCAATACTGAATGTCACTTAAAATGCTGATCACAAAATGCTTGTTGGTGTAACATGGTTGGGATTAAATATAATTTGCAATGGCAGTGTAGGCGCACTTTTAGCTAACTTCTAACCCTAACCTCTCCCTAATTTTTCATTATTCCATTATTGCTTTCAAAAGCTCAGTATGATTAAATATTGGAGCCAGTATAGAAGACAACTGGTTAAGAAAGTAATTCATCCACATTGATTGAATGGTGTGACAACAACTTCATGCACATTTATTTTTATATCATATAACAAAACATTTTGATGCAAAATAATAAACTTTGGTTGAAAGCTGTCAGCTTTTTTGTGCAATCTTGGCCAATTCCTTTCCTTATTATAGCTCCCATTCCTCATGGCTTTTGTGTATGCAGGTACCATGATCCAAAAAATAGTCCTTTTGGTGGTGAAAGGGAACCCTTTTTCATCAGTGGAAATACTGTTCAGTCCTTTTGGTGGTGAAAGGGAACCCTTTCCTCCCCTTTTCATCAGTGGAAATACTGTTTGGAGTCAACGTTTGTACTGTGAGAATTGCTGCGAGACACTACAATAAAATAATTGCTGAAAATACTAGGCACCGCAACGAAATGTCTAGGCACCATGGTGACCTAGCAGCTGGGATTTGTTGAGCTCTGCATTATCTTGTTAGTGAGTTATTAGATGGTCAGAGTTTGTTTCCTACTGTTTAGTTGCTTTATATAGAGGGAGCCAGTGAAGGATGCTTTGCATTTGATGGCATGTGTAATTTCTGAAGATATGGGGCGGGGGGAGATGGCATAAAAGAGTTGATCACTAGCACCTGCTCCTATGTCCACAGTTGTAATTCTCATTATTTTGCCCCTCCGTGTCACCAGTGTGGAAATCATGCTGAGTTTACATTAACTAGGGTCGTGGTCACATGGTCATTTGGATCGGATTTCACCACTGTTCCCTCTCGCATTTAAAATTGCGGATCAGATGCCCACATCTGTCTTCCCTCACCGAAGTGGGCTCACTCGCGCAATCCTCCTGGTTCCCTTGCGAGGTTTCTAACACGGGGAAAATCAAGTACTTTCTGGGTATTTGCGCTTTGAATCCACAGTTCTGCTGATCTGGACAGCCATCTCTCGCAATGCTTGCGATTAGGTCATCTGATCATTCTTCTTCTGGTAGTCCCCCCCCCCCCCCCGGGTTTCTCTTTTGTGTGCATATGTGCGCACACACAAATAATTTTTTTTAAAACTGTGCCGCGCCGTCACTTGGGTGGCGAGACTGTCTGGATGGTGCCTGAAGCATTGTCACACAATGCAAGCAGTTGGGAAAGGGATGTGTGATCATCTGAACCCGCTTAAAAATATCCCTGATCAAATCTACAGCAGGAACAAATCGCGGTACGCTTGCCGTGTGACCACAGCCTAGGTTTTAGAGAGTGAGCTTTTAGCGTAGTGAATCCATGTGTAAGAATAGGATTTAAATTTATGAGTTTTGAAAATGTTTTCATTTTCTTTATTATGTGAAGAAGGGGGTTGTGTAGGAATATTGAACTGTGACTGAAGGATTTGGGTTGAGGATAGAGGACACAGGGGATCAGAGCAGCGGGGGAAGGAACTGTGCGAGTGGATGATCTTTCTCATGTGTGTAGGGAGGGAAAGGATGTATTAATGATAGTTAACTTCTGGCTCTTTCTGGAATCTGAGCTCTTTTAAAACAAGGGATATTTCTTGAAGGGAAAATTGTACATTTTACCAAGAATGTAAGATTTTAGTGCTACAGGAATTTACTGGCAGCTGCTAAATTTAAGTGAAAACTAAGCCAGAACCCAGCCCAAAACTACTTCCAGCTGCAAGCCGAGTTACTACAAGGTGGGAAGCTGTGAGATTCTTGGGTACTTGGAGAAGCCAGCTTCATGTGGTGGCTTTTGCTCTTTCCAGGCTTTATCCATTGCAAGCCTGTGTAGAGGAGTTCAAGTTCAGCATACCTCGAGGACTAGATATGACATAGAAATTCTGTAACTGAAAAGTCTCCTTTTTTAGGAGTAATTTTTTGTGTGCAAGACACAGTCAGGTGGATGAGGGTAGTCGCTATTCCTAGCTTCTTGGTAATTAATAGTTCTTAATCCCAGCTATCTGCATGCTGCAAAGCAGACTATGGAGTAAGTAAAGAGGGGCAGGTATTTTCTAGCGTTTATTATTATGATTGACCTAAAACGAATGGGGTGACAGTGTGAATTTGACAGCAACAGCAGGCAGCAATCATGGAAGGATAAGAATAGTTGCTGTTTACAAGAGTCCATGACATTTTTCAAGTGGAAGGGCCATAATATTTTAGGGGGAGGGTTGCCTGTATGTGAAATATATTTGCTTAGATTGGTGGTGGCAGCAGTACTTTTCAATGAAAATGAACCCAAGAGTAATATGAAGACAATTTAAGACTAGATAACAGAACTGAAAATTAGCACTTTCTGCAGTCTTAAATGGAGAAAGGAGAAGTGTGTACAAAGATGTTTCCATAGTGTCCTATGAATTTGGCATTGTAGAGTTATTAATTGCAGAAACATTACAGAAGTAACATTGAAATCAAGTTGGATCTGGAATTGATTTTCTTTAATTTGTTTGTTAGGAAAGGGGGATGCAGTTGCGTAGTTTGATTCCAGAAAAAACTTTTCATTCTTAGTTTTACATAACAGCTTTCCAGCAAAGTTTGAGGAGAAGAATAGGTATATAGAATAGGTACATAATGGGTTAAACACACTTTAATGCTAAAGTAATTATGATAAACAGATCAACATGAAGCTTGGGTAAGGTTCACCTGTTACCTAAATGATGCTATGTCAGCTTCCTTGTTGCTTGATCCCCTGTGCCTCTAGTAACACATGAAGTAGAGAAACCAAGTGAGAGAAAAGGATCTTGTGGAATATCACCAATGGCAGAAGCACAGATTTAGGTTAAATATTGGAGAAACTGTCCCAACTGTAAGAAAAATTCAAGAATGGCATTAACTTTCTACAAGTCTTTTGCTTTGATTATTTTGTTACAGTAAGGCCCTGTTCATACGAGGCGTTTTGGGCCGGGAGGGGGACGGAACGGGGGCGGAGCAAACAGGCGCGATCCTACGGCAACATCTGGGAATCGTTGCCTGCCCGTCCCTGATCTGTCCCTACCGCCAAAAACGCGCACTAAAAAAGAACCACCTACCTAGGTGGTTCTTTCCAGTAGAGCGCCTCAAGCCGGGCCGTGGGATTGGCTGGCGCGTCCTTGCGCTGGTGCATCCCGGCCCCTGGCCGTACTGCGCATGCTCGAGCATGCGCAGTTCGGCAGACTCCCCCTCTCATCCGACTCTTCCTCCCCGGCATCTGATCGTGCCGGGGAGCGCCGCGGTGTCTCAACTTTGGTGCGGCTCAGATTAGCCGCAGTTCAGCCGTCCTTTTCCCTGCCGTGTGGCAGGGACCTCTGTAGAGAGGTCGTGTCATTGAAGTAATTTGTACTGTATGTTACGTTTTTGCTGTTTTCCTTTTTAATAGAAATGGTCAGAAAGAAAACAATATTAATAGAATTTTTAAGAAGTTAGGGAGGTAAATTAAGATGTTTAGCCTTGGATTTAAATATGTTTAGCCTTGGATTTAAATATTTTCTATTTTAGAATGTTGGGAGTTTTGGAGCTACTGCCTGAAATGTTGAAGAATTACTGTTAGTGTTATGCATGGCCTCACTTCTTGACGTGATGGTCACCTTGAGATTGGACTACAGTAATGCCGTCTACATGGGGCTGCCCTTGGCGCAAATCCAGAAGCTACAGCTAGTAAAGTGCTGCAGCCAGGCTCTTGATGGGTCTCCCTAGGTGGGAGCACATCCAACCTGTGCTGAAAGCACTGCACTGGCTGCTGATAGCATACTGAATTCGTTTCAAGGTGCTGGTTCTTACCTTTAAAGCCCTATATGGTCAGGAACCTGCATACCAGAGGGACCACCTTTACCCACATGTTCCCCAGAGGGAACATTCAGGGTCTCAAAACCATCTGGCCCTCCCTGGTCACAAAGATGCAAGGCTGGCCTCAACCAGGGCTATGGCCTTCTCAGTGGCCGCTCCATACTGGTGGAATGAGCTCCCGGAAGACATCAGGGCCCTGCAAGACCTTTTACAGTTCCGCAGGGCCTGCAAAATGGAGCTCTTCCACCAGGCCTTTAATTAGGAGCCGCATCTAACTACTGTACTGTGTCTAGGCCTGCCCCCTGGACTCACCATCAGCAGCCTGTGCTCGGCAGTATAATTGGAGGGGATAAGCTAAATTCCAACACTTATTCCGTTGTGATCACTCTATTATGGCCTGTTGTGACCGCTATTGCAATACTACTACTGCCATCAACATTGTATATAATTCTGAGGATTATTATGATATTTTATATTTGTGCTGTTTTTATGTGTTTTTAACTTTTTATGTAAGCCACCCTGAGCCTGCTTTGGCAGGGAGGGTGGGATATAAGTCAAACAAACAAACAAACAAATAAATGTTGTGGTTGGCTTCGTCTTCTGTGGCAGGTGTTTTGTAGTTGTGCCCATCACATTGTGGCAGAATGCCAAAGGCACCCACAGGTCTGAAAAGGTTGGGGCCTTAAGGCTGTCAGTCCCCAGTTGGGGGCAGGGGATCGCCTGGTTTTGTGGGCTCTTGCCTGCCACTGGCCACCTGGCCGGTGGGAGGAAATCCCCCCCAACAGCAACATGGAGCGATATACTTAAATCGCCATGTTGATGATGTCAGGGGGGGGACGCTCTGGTTTATGGGCAAAACTCTATAGTTTGAGGGTGACACAGTGTGTGACGTCACTTCCGGTGATGTTGGCACATTGGGGTGGTGCTTCCAGCTCCCGAAACGTCCCCTCCACCCCCCTGGTACCTCAAAGGGACTTAGCAACCCTATTGGGTCCCCTGGTCTAAGAAAAACTGGGCTACAGCCAGCAATATGCCAGCAGAACAAAAGGGGAAAATGCCAGGTGATAGGTAACTGGTTTATTATCATACAAAGCCCCTACACATTTGGCTGTGCAGGCTTCATCACGGGTCCACAGATCCAGTACTAGGTGAATTCTCTGATCCCCCTGATGGTGAAACGCATCTAAGCCATATTCAGAGCTCTTCATAAGAATTAAACAATTTTTTTAAAAGGTTCACATTAAGGTGAAGATGGAAAATTCAAAGCAATGCTGGAGAATGAATGCCTGCCATTAAACTTTTCAGAAACATTGATTTCCTTCAGAATTAGGGTTTATCTAAGTTAAAAATGCCACTCTGATTTAATTCAGTGTCATGAGAATATGTTTTGAATACTGCCTGTTAGCTTTTTAATAATGTATACCATATTGTTATTTCATTTGGCTGTTCTGTTTGCACAATATGTATTTTGGCTAGTTGAAGCCATTGCTTTATATGAGATGGCTATGGATGTTGCCAATTTCCATGCAGTAAAATTCAAAGCACTGACATGTTTCCCATCACTGCATGGAAAATTGAGTCACACCAGAAGAACAGCACTTCAAGCTGTTCTTTATAACAAACTATATTCGCATATGTTTGATACAGCAATATATAATAGCATTCAAGGGTAGATTCCATATGGAGAGCAGAGTATTCCTTCTTAATCCTTATGTTATCTGTAGTTTCCCTGGAATTGTTTCTTTGGAGTCCTAATAGGTTGGTTAATTTGTGAGCTACATTACTAATTGTATTAAAAGTCGAAACCTTATTAAGGCTTTATGGTGAATTAGATCACAGAGCTTTGGGAATTCTCATGGTGATTGGACCATGGATGAGACAAAAATAAGCAGGGTTTGATGCTCTGTATAACTAAAAGAAGATGTAAAGGGAGAAGGCTACACTTCAAGCAGGACTCTGCGTCTCAGCATTAGAAATGCAATGTTCTTTTCCTGAGCACGTTCTGTACATGATGTGAAGTTGCGGCAGACCTTTTGTGTGTGCGGAGAGAAGTAATCCTAAACTATATGGAATAGGGGGGAAAGGTGGAAAAAACAGTGTATCGCTATAAGCCGAATGTCTTAAAAGAACCAATCTGTAATGTAATGAAGAGTTGCTGTGGCAATTTTTTACTCAACAGTCCTGATCCTCTGTACTCAACAGTAATTTGAAGCTACTGCCTTCAAAGTGGAAATGGAGCTTTTACTGTTGTCTTTTCCTGTAGTGCTACCACCGCTTTGGTATAACAAGCTGATGTTTTTTTTTCTTAACTTGATTCCCCTTGGAGGTCATCTTTTGCGGGGCAGGAGAAGCAAGAATGCTTGTCCCACTCCCGCAAAGGAGGTGCAACCAACACAGTGTTGTCCCTCCTGCACACAGTATTGGTCCCTCACCACTCCACTGACATGTTTCCTTAATACGCGGCCTCCTATGATAGCGTCCCGACAGATTCCTTTCCCAAGGCAGCTACCCATTAGAGCTTGGCAAGCTTGGGAAAGGAGGGATGAGAGGTTGGGCTAGAGGACAGCAGGAAGGTTGAAAGACCAAAAGAGTTCCAAGGGTGGGAGGAGAAAGAGGATTCAGAGATCAGGGTGTGATGTGAGCTGGGCAGGGTAGCCAGAGCTAACTCAGCCCCCAGGGCTGCTTGTCCACTGGTGTTTTAAGCTTGGTAAAGTATCAAAGGGAGGAGCTGTAATGACGCGAGTGCTAGATCATGGGGGCATCCTGTAAGCTGAAGCCTAAATAAATAACTGCTACAGCATCTGGCTCCTGTGCAATGTTCCCTCTAAGCTGTGGAATCTTGTGAGCAAAAATTCTACTTTGGTATTAAATTCTACTGGCATTAAAGTTGTGAGTGAGCAATTTGGCTGTTGCATAAATTAGTTTGCTCTGGAGCCGTCCTTCCTGAGCGAAGACAACAGTGAGTGAGCTGGAGGCTAAAAAACGGTGAGCTAGCTCACACTTGCTCAGCTTAGAGGGAACACTGCTTCTGTGTAATTTCTCATAATGGAACCCTGAAGTTACTATGTCCCTCTGTCTCTGTGGGGGTTATCATTCATGCACATAAGCTTGCATGACACAGCAGTATACATTGGGTTTTCTTGTTTGGTCCAGCTCAATATGTGTCTTCAGCATATTTAGGGACAAACATCTGCCACCCACACTTTGGATGTATACTTAAAGAAAACACCAGTATAACATGAATATGTCATAGTTATGATGTGACTAATTTACATAACCACTTGATCATGGAGATGTCAGTGACTGCCAGTTTTGAATGGGTTCAGCATATTTGGAAGCTCTTCTTGGGGATTGGTGTAAGCATGTATGTTGGATCTGTTTTTTACAATGTAGTTCTGTGTGCTCACACTGTAGAATGATTATGTGAGAGCCACACACTATCATGTTCACTTCTCACATTAACTGTGTGATGGAGAACAGCCATCACTTTTAAAGTCAAGCTGTTTTTTTTTTGGGGGGGTGTTTGGGGGGGGGGGGGGGGACGGGCAGGCAACGATTCCCAGATGTTGCCGTGGGATCGCACCCATTTGCTCCGCCCCCATTCCGTCCTGCTCCCGGCCCAAAACCCCTCGTGTGAACAGGGCCGGTGTAAGCATGTATGTTGAATCTGTTTTTTACAATGTAGTTCTGTGTGCTCACACTGTAGAATGATTATGTGAGAGCCAGACACCATCATGTTCACTTCTCACACTAACTGTGTGATGGAGAACAGCTATCACTTTTAAAGTCAAGCTGTTTTTTTGTTTGTTTGTTAATTTCTTTGTATTGAAAGAATTTGCTGAATCTGACATGCTAGCTTGCTATAATGTAAGAAAGAGTATTGAATCCTGTGAGCTCCCACCTACATTCTGAGTGCTATAGTTGAGATACAGCTTTACCCCCTTGTGTGCTGTCTGTGAAACGTAGGCCTTGGAAAGAGATGGGTAGCATTGTGTAGAGGAAGTATTAGGTACTGGTGGTATTCCAGGTGGTATATCTGGATATGGCCAGATTATGAATGTTGTTAATGGAGTGGAGCCTCCTTGTTTCTATCTTGCTCACAGACCTCAGCGGCTCTCAAATTGTGCATTTGTATCTTCCTGTGTTCCTCTGCTTTCACACATTTTTGGTTCATAAAGCTTTGGGGTCATATTCAAGGGCTACTCAGCACAGGTACTGAGACCTAGCTGTTGAATGCCGGCTTCTATAATTTGTTCATTGCTATCAATGATGTTTTGCATCAGTGATGATGTCGAGCTTGGAAATGACCTTTTTGTAAAAAGCAATGCCAGAACCTCTCAGAGAGACCATGGCAGTTTCCAGGGGAAAAGCTCAGCGCTAAGTCACTTCCAGCTACAGCCAGAGTATTCTCTATAAGACCACTGTTTGGATTCTCATAGCAATCCTGCCAGGAGTTAAGGCAATAGATTTTTGTGCTGAGAACTAGGAAAACTCTAACTCAGCAAGGGATTAGGGATTTCTGCATTAGTAGATAAACAAGAAAAGGATAAGCAACACAGCTGTCTGACGTCCACCGCTGGTAGTAACTGTTCTTTTCATTCAATTAAACAGTCCATTAATTGATTTTAATTAACTTCAGAATTCTGTATGGTTAGTTATTATACTGCTCTTCAATATTTTATTTATATAAAGCTTTTTGTTCTACCACATGGCTTGGGATGGGTCCTCAGGGTGGCAGTTTTAACAGTGCATCCTTCTAAATCCATTGGAGTCAATAAACTTAGAAGGGCTTCTCTCTGCACTTAAATTTAGGCTGCCAGCAGGAAAAAGGGAGAAGGATGCCCTGGCTCTTTAATAGAGGCTTAAAGTGTGAATATGGGCAGTTATAGCTCTTAATAGCATGGAGGTAAATAACTATCACCTGGTGAATAACATCTCTATTCAATCACCATTAAAGAGACAGACAGTTCCTAGTTAGAACAGAATTTAATCTTTATTTTTTCTTGGAAAATATGGCAGTATGTTTGCCATTATTCACAGCAGCAGTCCTGATTCAGGTTTAATAATCAGTCTTTCCTTGGATTAGTTAACATTTCTCAGTCACAAACACACAGAATGCATAATGCAAACAAGAGGGGATTGGCACTTTAAAAAACAAACTCACTCTGTGCCTCGAAGAACAGTTTGACACACAGAAATTTGGTAGGTACAGCTTTTCCAACTGATTCTCTCCAAGTTAGAAAGTTTTTACCTGTTACATTTTGGTGTGTCAGGCTGCTCTTACAAGCATAAAAGGAGAGCCAGGTTTTTGTTTTTTCAAAAAATAGCAATGTATATCATATTTTCATAGAAGTAATTTGAACTGGATTACACATCCAAATATTACAGAGTAGTTGCTTAATCCCACACTTCGGAGTTTAACGTTAACACATAACATGGTGGTCTGTCAGAGATGAGCTATGCTGCCTTTTCAGTTTTGCACGTAGAGTACTACAAACATACGGTGGACACAGTGGTGCCAGCTAGCAATGTAAATTTCCCAAAATATTGAAGCTATGGAAACAACTTGGTTTTTTTCTGGAGAAAAACAGATTTGGGAGAAAATTGAAATATATGCAGTACTTACTGTCCCATCAAACCTAAACTAATTTTACTCCTTTAACAAGATAAAATCCATCATTTATATCATACTCAGCATATAAAATAATATTTGATGTATTTATGGTATTTAAAAGTTATAAATGCCTGACTTTTGTACAAGGAAAATTGCAAATATATCCAGTATTTGAGATAAAGCTGCAAGCTGATGCATACTGTGCTTTCTTAGCACATTTACCATAATTTTTGCTAACTGGGTAGGGCCATCTCAGTGAAACTTTCAGAGTTTCTCTATGATGCTTTGGATTTAAGAGCTGTATGTGTCTACAGCATGTCCACCTTGTCTTTAAAAGCATTTCACTCATTCTAAAAGAGAAAATATTTTATAGGAATTTTTCAGTACTCCCCAAAATTAAAAAAAAGGCTGTGGAGGAAAAAAGACACTCCCCCCCCCCGGCCTTCATATCTCTGGTGATAACAGGGCTGGAAAGAAATGGCCTGCCCCTTTAACTGAAACTTAATGTGTCGAAATGGGTAGCTGAAGCTTTTAATGGCATGGAGGCAAATAGCTTCATCTGCTAAATAACATACCATCAAGTCTCTGTTGAAGGGACAGGGTACTTTTGCTCCAGGCAGTCTGCAATACTAGTTGGATGGGGCCCAGCAGAAATTTACCATATTATATCAATAATGCTTTTAAAGCATTGACTCAATGCAGAAATAGTTTCATTAGTGCTTGAACTTGGGATCAATAGCAAAATATTTAGCCATCTCATATTACATTTAATGTGTCCCAAAGAGCAAAATAGATTTTCCCAAACATTTTAAGAACATAAGAGACGCCAATGTTGGATCAGGCCAAAAGCCCATCCAGTCCAACACTCTATCACACAGTGGCCAGAAATATCAGTGCCATCAGGAGGTCCACCAGTGGGGCCAGGACATTAGAAGCCCTCCCACTGTTGACCCCCCCCAAGCACCAAAAAGACAGAGCACCACTTGCCCCAGAGGACCTATCTATACCTTGTGGCTAATAGCCACTGATGGACCTCTGCTCCATATGCTTATCTAATTCCCTTTTGAAGTCGTCCATGCTTGTAGCCGCCACCACTTCCTGTGGCAGTGAATTCCATGTGTTAATCACTCTTTGGGTGAAGAAGTACTTCCTTGTATCCCTTCTAACTCGACTGCTCAGCAATTCTGTTCTAACCCGACCGCTCAGCAATTTCATGGAGTGCCCACGGGTTCTTGTATTGTGAGAAAGGGAGAAAAGTACCTCTTTCTCTACCTGCTCTTTCCCATGCATAATCTTATAAACCTCAATCATGTCACCCCTCAGTCGTCGTTTCTCCAAGCTAAAGAGCCCTAAGCGCTTTAACCTTTCCTCATAGGGAAAGTGTTCCAACTCTTTTATCATTCGAGTTGCCCTTTTCTGCACTTTCCCCAAAGCTATAATATCCTTTTTAAGGTGTGGTGACCAGAACTGCACACAGTATTCCAAATGAGGTTGCACCATTGATTTATATAGGGGCATTATGATATTGGCTGATCAGTTTTCAATACCCTTCCTAATAATCCCC
>NW_015163096.1:1737115-1737264 GCF_001447785.1 Gekko japonicus | reverse complement strand
TCCTCCCCATATGTCCTCTCATATCAGAGAAGTTACCCCTTTTAAAGTTAAAAGTGATTGTGTCAGTCTTTTTGGCCAATTCCCTATTTACACAAATGTTGAACTCAATAACATTATGATCACTGTTCCCAAGCAGTGCACTCACTTTT
>NW_015163096.1:1697451-1736981 GCF_001447785.1 Gekko japonicus | reverse complement strand
TTTCTCGACTAGAACACATATTGACCCAATCAATGTGTGGGTATTTAAAATCATCTATTACGACACAGTGTTTTTGTCTAGCTGCTATCTTGAATTCATTCATCATTTTATAATCCTCCTCTATCTTTTGATCTGGTGGGTGATAACAAACTCCCAGTGTTAAGTTTCCTTTTGGCCCCCTATTTTAACCCATAGAATTTCCAGAAGCGAATCCAATTCTCTTAGCCTCTCAATCTTTCTTGACTTTATACCCTCTCTGACATACAGAGCCACCCCACCTCCAACCCTTCCCCCCCATCCTTCCGATATAATATATAACTGGGAATCACTGTATCCCACTGATTTTCCTCATCCCACCAAGTTTCTGAAATACCCACAATGTCTGTTTTTCCCTCCAACACCAAGCACTCCAACTCCCCGATTTTACCTCGGACACTTCTAGCATTTGCATAGAAACAGCTATAATGTCCCATACAAGTTAAGCCTGCCACCTTCCTCTTGCTATCTCGAGACCTTGTCAGGCAGTCCATGTCACTAGCCATGGTCTCAGTGGACAATTTCAATCCACCTCCCTGTAGAAAAGCAACAGGTACCCCCTCATCTCTCTGAGATGAGCCAACCCGAACCAGAGACTTTTCATCTCCTGTCGGCTTTCCCCCAATATTCAGTTTAAAAACTGCTCTGCCACCTTTTTGATGCTGTCCTCCGAATTTCTGGTTACTCAACAATGGCCCCGGTCATATGGAGAATTTGCTGCACAAAAGGCACGAATGCTGGGTGGATTTTCGGGGCGCAATCACACTGCGCACCTGTGGCCAACCCGTGGTGTGCTGCCGAAGATGCGCAGTTAAAAAGTACCTGCAGAGATCTACTAGCAAATGGTTTGCCACGGGCTGCAGACGGACTCATTTGGTGTGATTGCACCGGCGTGCACCTATTCCCTCCAGCCATCCTCTTTGCAGCGCGTGCCGAAGGACAAAACCCCAATGTGCCGCCATCGCGTCTGATTGCATAACGGCGGATCAGAGTGGTGCAAATAGCCACCCCACCCCCCACCCCCCGCATTTTCTGGCACGTGTGGCCAGGGCCAATGTGATATAAACATACTAAGCTTGGAATGGACAAAGAGACTTGTCACTATTTCTTATGGGGGTGGTGAGTTAACCAGAGGTGAATTTAGGGTTGCCAGGTCTCCTGGTATAGTGGTATACCTCTCTAACCCCTCTGCCATTGCCTACTGCCATGTCACTTCCAGGACATCACACTGGGTGATGCTCTAGCATGCACCCAAAACTCTGTGGTTAAACCCTAGAGTCTGAGCCAACCTCAGTGGGATGATGTCACTTGCAGGTTGTGTTGGAAGTGACGTCATTGACCTGGGGGTGCTGATTGCCCCCCAACAATAAGTTCCTGCCTCCCCATCTCCCACTGGTTTGCAGGCAGTGCCTGGCAATTGTAGTGATGATACTAGGTTTGCCAGCAACCTGGAGGGGGAAAAAATGTCCTGTCCCCTTAATAGAAGTTGGATGGGGTGTGATTTATGACATGATGTCATTTACCTCCATGCCATGAAAAACTTCACCTTCCCATTTCCATGCATTCAACCTCAGTTGGAGGGACAGGACTTTTTTTTTCTTCCAGGCTGTTGGCAACTTTGGGTGATACTGAACTGTTAATAGACATCGTGTGATTATATGTTTTCTTTTCATCTGTGCTCAGATAACATAACATAATTTCGATTCTCTGTGATTAGTTTGAAACTTGGGGCTTCCAAAACTGAGTGACAATAATAAAACCCCTCCTTCAGAAAGAGCATTCTAACTTAACTGGGCTCCATTGAAGGCCGCTTCATTTCATAAATGGTTATTTGCAAAAATAAAGCTATGCATGATGCACACAAATATGTTGATGTTGATACTGCTGATTCTTCCTTGATGGTTTTGATAGTCCGCTATGATTGCCATTTTTACATGTCCATTTCCTGTACAAAATTTTAGCAGAAAAATCGTAAGTGTATGGAAAACTTTATCTGCTGAATTTTTGTGTCCTGGATTGTACATAACGGTATGGGGCCACAGACAGTAAAAAGGGTAGCAATCCTGTGCTCCGCTCTGCAGAAGGGAATAATGAAACTCTGTCAGTGGCTGTGAATCCACACAGTTGGCTGCCTGATTGGAGAATGGAGAGGAAAAAAGTGTTTTGCTTCTTATCGGGAGCCTCTTTGATGTCTTCACTGTAGTCTTATACCTGCTGTTTAGATCTGCCCTAAAATAACTTTTAATCTATATATTGTTATTACTTAGTAAAGCATATGAAAACCGAAGGTGCTCTAAACAATTAAAAATAGAGCCCCTGCCCTCAGGCTTATAACATAAAGCTAAAGTCAGTGCACATTAGAAAAAACGATAAGAAGAGTAAAAGAAAAGAGGTTAGATTTATTTATTTTTTTGTCATCCAGAATTGTCAGGTGGGGTAAAGCGAGCAGAGAGATACTGACAGTGAGATGAAGCTGCTTAGAAGTTATTTTATAAGGGGGGATGTGGGTCTTTGTCTTTTGTTGTCTAATATTTTGACCTTTAAAATAAGGTGGAAGAGAGAAAACAAGGTAGGAGAGAGGCAGGAAAGAAATCAAGACTGTTTTGTTACTTTAGAAAGAAGTGATAGTTATACTCAACCAATAAGTGCATGATTGTTTTACGGAAAATAAGCTGCGGTCACACGGAGCAGTAGGCATGCTAGAGGGACGGAAGATAGGCGGATTTTCCAGGCGTGATCTCACCGCCACAACTGGGAAGCGTAGAGCTCCCGTGGCTCACCCGAGGCTTCCTGCCGAAGATGCGGGGTAAAAAACTAGTACCTCGGAGGTACTAGTTTCTTGAAACCGCGGGGCAAGGGCAGGCGTCTGATCGGGTTTCCGGTGGTAGTTCCGGCGCCCGCCCATGTCCCCTCGCAAAATGGTTTTTTTCCCAAAGTCTCCACGGATGCGCACAAGCACCCAAGGGAGCATGCGCACATTTGAATTTAAAAAACCCAAGAACCCCGTTTGCCCCCGCGCCCCGCTTCTTTGCTGCGCCGCAGGACTGTGGAGTGATCGGCACCTCCCCCCTACCACGGGACCTCCACGGTAGGTCTGCTCGCGCAACCGCGCGTTCTTTAGCCCCGGGGCAAACAGCCACGCCTCCCCCCCCCGCAATATCCGGCCCGTGTGACCGGGGCCTAAGATGGTTATTCTTTCACAAGTTTCCTTAGCAAAATGTACATTTCTAGATTCTTTATGCTTCCTATTCTTTGTGCCATCTAGTTGAGCTAGTGCTCTAAAAATATTTTTCACTTCTTTGTGTTTCGAGTGAAACATGTGTAGATCATGTTGAGTGGAACTGGAGAAAATGTTCCAGCCAATGGATAGAGGGCCTTTTCTGTGTGCATGCAAGCACTAGAAGAACAACAGCCTCTGTGGAATAAATTCCCTGGCTACGCTTCCCCATTCTTCAAAGTCCAAAAGTAGCCCAGAAAGGGAGCGCATCTCTAAAAGGTAAACGTGGCTTAATTGCATGCCTATCACTTCAAGCACTCATAGTTTCTAATGGAAGGCACTTAGTATTATGAATACTTATGGATGGATATAAAAGCTTTGTGCATCTGCCTCTATATTTGGCTTCGCTAAATTGTAGGAAAAGCAACACACAACCCAGAAGCTCTGTTTATGGCTTTCACTCAATAAAACATGGATGCTGTAAAATTATTCTGTAGTTGATATGCTCTATCTGTGAGTTATGTATCTTCCCAATATTTATAAAATCCTGCGATCTTCCTAATTGTCCATGTTGCTCCCTCCGCCCTGGCTAGGATGAGTTTTGTATTTTAATTAGAATGATTCTAAAGATTGTGGAGGATTGGGTAAGAGAAAAGAAGGACTTGTGGTATGGCTGATAAGTACACAAAATTGACTACTTAGTGACTAATTACCAGTACAGTGGTTTTGTTGCTCTCCTTTCCCTCCCTAATTGGCTGAGTATTAATAAATTCTATTCATTTCTGGGGCACAGCGAAGTTTAATCATTTTATAGACATGTATAATAAAAATATCTAAAGAATTAACATAATAAACAATTATTGCTTCCAGGGGTTTGTTCTTAAGATAATAAAATGTTAAAAAGCAACCCACTTGAGTAGAAAGTAATTGCACTGACAAGCACCACACAGCCAGCATTCACAATAAAGCAAACCTTCCTTCAATGTCAACCTGATTTGCTGCGCACATAAATGCTTCCTCACATTATGGAAATGGGCTTTTTCTTTCAACAGAAAAGAATAAAACTCCAGGCATCTAATTAATCTTGTCTGACATTTGATTTCATACCCAGGTTAAAGGCAAGAGGCAGGTGGGTCTATTTTTTTCCCTTCCATGCATATGACCACAGGCGAATCTCTCCATTAATGTCAAACTGCATCTGTGTGTCTTGGTGTTGCTGCCACATGTCAGTCATTAATGCATTAGTGTTACTTGTATTCAATTCATAGGCATCAGTTTTTTCAGTCCAGAGGGCTTGGTAAAGAGGGAAATGCATGCTGCGATTATACATCACAAATGTTTCACCTTGACCTTTTCTGTAAAAGAAGAGCCCTTTTCTTCCTGGATAAAAGTAGGGTTAGTAGTGATAACTTACAACAAAGGATGTCTCTACAGTAAGTGAGTTTTAACACTGCGTTTATAAATTATGTTTTCAAGAGTTCTGAATTGCAAGGATCCTGCACCAGGCAAGGACTGAGGGTTTTTTGTATCTAGCTCTTTTGACCCAACCTCTTCTTGAAGTGTTCCATTAGTTTGTGTTTGTGAGTACTCCAGCATCCACTTTTTAGCATATTAGCCAAGCATTCATTGTGTTGTCTGGAGTCAGTGCAAGCCAAGCTCTTTATCTGCCATTTTAATGTCGAAGGACAGCTGCCCTTTAGTGATGGCAGTGCACTGTCCATCGAGGTAGAGTCTGAGTTTGAAACTTCTACAACTTTCTTGCCTTAAGTCTCAGTGGTTCCTTAAGAGGGTCTCCTTCATGAACATCAGAATTCTGTGTTGATCAGCAGATGGGTGGGTTATAACACGTTCTCTAAAATCATTCTCCTCAGTTTGAAGGGGAAGCTGTTGCTGGTTGCTGTAAAATTGGAATCTAGTTTGATGTTCTTTTACAATCCTAATGTGAACAAGGCGGAGTATTCATAACTTCATCTACTTTTATGTTGTCTTCAGTGTTTGGTCTTGTTATTACTGACTAGGGTTCCAACAGTCCTGGAGAAAAATGCCCCATCCTTTTAATAGAGGCTTAATGTGTGGAAATGGGTGGCTGAAGCCTTTCATGGCATGGAGGTAAATGAAATTGCCTGGTAAATAACATAAGCTTCTATTACAAGGACAGGATTTCCCCCCCTTCAGGCAGGTTGCAAACCTATTGTTTAGTGATCTTAGGCGTATACATGTATATTTCTTTGTTGTACAATTGGTATAAGATTTATCATAGGCTGTTTTGAAATCTCATTTACCAGTCACTGCAAGAGATAAGGTGCTAGATTTATGGGTGAATAAATGC
The DNA here is from genome assembly GCF_001447785.1 of Gekko japonicus. Taxonomy (NCBI): domain Eukaryota; kingdom Metazoa; phylum Chordata; class Lepidosauria; order Squamata; family Gekkonidae; genus Gekko; species Gekko japonicus. The sequence goes on along the minus strand of NW_015163096.1, from coordinate 1,731,399 downwards.
TTCCTGGCCTACCCTGCCCTGGATGGCCCAGGCTAGCCCAATGTCATCAGATCTCGGAAGCTAAGCAGGGTTGGCCTTGGTTGATAGTTGGGTGGGGGTTGCTGTGTACAGGCAGGCAAAGCTCCTTAGGCTACATGTATTGCTTGCCAATTAGGAGTTTTCTATAGTGGCCCAGTGGTTGCCTAATAGTGTTTTAAGGTAAGAGGTATAGAATAGGTACATTGGCCAAATACTTGCCTAGGGAGGTTTCTTTTCCTCTATGTTTTAGATTTCACAATGCACTGGAGATTACTGCAGTATATTGTAATGGAGATGAATGAAAAGAACTTTATTATGTATACCTGCTCACTTTAGATGACAGTTCACCATGCTAAAGTATGAATAGGTGATTATTTCCCTGTAGACTTCCTGTGTTTCCTGGTCCTTTGGTTTCCTGCGAAAGGTGAAGTTAATCTTCTTCTAGTATGACTGCACTTGAATGGCTTGGGAGCCAAGTCTAATAGATCATAGAGTCTTGATTTCATACAAACACATTGTATTTTTCTGTTGGAAGAAAAGTCCTAAGTGACTTTGTGAGTCATGAGCATCTGTAGAACTTCTAGCTTTCCAACTGGCCAAGAGCTCCTGTGCCTGGATCACTGTCATAGGATAAATATTGTTTCCTTTTCATCTGTTTACTTTCTTGGATTTGGCCCTGGAGATAAGGGCAGGAGAGCAAGACAGCCAAGATGCAAGTCCTTCGATGTGCAGTGAGAAATGGCTGCACGAGCAGAATATCATGAAACATGATTTCATGGTGGTATGCCAGTAACATTACAACCGTATCACCATAATTTGAAACACAAATGAAGGTGTTCGGGACTAGGTGTATATATCTCATTTTAGCTATAGGACAAAGTTTGAGTCCAGTGGCACTTTTAAGACCAGCCAAGTTTAATTCTTGCTATAGGCTTTCATGTGCATGCACACTTTCCCAGATTTTAGCTATATAATGCTGTCACCTACTTAAGTGAAATCAGAAGGTTTCCCTTTTTCTGTGCTATATGTGTATGTTTATTGGATAAGAAATATACACAGAGAAGAAAAATAAGCATAAAGCCCAAAGGAAGAAAAAGTGCATATAGCTAGAGGCAACTGGTGGCTAGGGCATAGAAGCACTGCACTCTTTCTGATTTATTTTTCATTGCATAGCAGCAGAAGGCAAAGTATAGTTATTCATTGTTTCAAGGGGTTTGCTCTGTAGGGGAGATAATAAAAGAACATGTTGGCCTAAAGAGAATTGTGGAAGAAAAACATTCCCCCCCCCTTCTTTCACAGCTCTTGCAGTACATTGGATGCCATTTGATTTATACCATTCTCAAACTTCTGTTGTCATTATTTCATTAACTGTTTTTTTAGATTTATCAGTTGGATTTTTCTCACTCGGAATGCTGGAACGGTCTAGACTTGTCTTTCTCTCTCTAGGCAGCAGTGTCATTGGAATCCCACTGGGATGGGCCTGAATGGACTTGATGAGAATTCAGGGACACTGATCTCTTCTTTTTAAATGTTTATATCACCTGAGTTTTTTCTTTACAGTTTCCCACGCATTATTAGTTCTCCCAGTGGGTCCTCCAGTTTGGCCAAGTTTTTCTCACTGAAGTCTTGATAGTGGGGTATACAGATTTTAGAGTCATATTTGTTGTTTAAGACTTTTGTGGGCTACATCCACAATGGCCCTTGTATGAACAGAAGGCACTTGCATGAGTTTGGTTCCATCATTTCTGCAGATTTCCTCCTGCAGCTGCATCACCTCATGATGCATTCCATGCTGTTTGTCGGGAGTAGTTTTTCAGGCAGTGTACGAGGCTTTGGAGACTGAAGAAGTCTGGGCAGCTCCACCCTATAATCTGCAAAACACAAAAACAAAGAACTGTGACTGGAGGAAAAGCACGAACATACTTAAAAATATGCTGAATGTATCAGAGTTCAGAATCTTGATATCTTTTTGCTCCCTTCAGTGTAACTGTTATTGTTAATGGGTGAATCAGCAAGTTCTTTCTTACAGAATCTCTACTTAAGATTTTTTTTTTTTTTAGGTTAAAAAGGTTGCATCTTTTGGTGTTGTGCTGGGAAAGGATAAGTTCAGCTGCATTATTTGTGTGTCAGGAGCAGCTCTGACTCTCCCAACTCAGGCTTCTGCCGTGCCACTGCTCCCGCCACAAGGAGCCAGAACTACCTCTGAGATTGGTGAAGGAGGAGAGCATTTTTTGTTGTTTGTTCTTGGATGAATTTGTTTGTTCAAACTTATTCGTGAACCTTTGTGAATGCCTAAAAAGTTGGAAAGAATGGATTATAAATCTTGAAAAAATAAGTAGATAATATGTTTTGATACCGTGATGTATTTCAAGGCCAGCAATGTAACCCCCATTGTTATAACAAGCACAGACATTCTGTACTTCCACTTTTGTATCATCGAGCAAGCTGTGATATATGACTTGTTAACAGTATCTGGAGTGATGTGGGATGAGAGTTTCATGAGAGCCACCCACTTGTCCAGATGATCTGTTGGTGTGTGCGTGTGCCAACCATATTTTTCCAACAACACAATACCTAATATAAAACCCTCTCTTGTGTGATACATACATGAGGAACACTAACATGTTTCAGAGGGGATGTCTAGTTGTTTCAGTATTGGCCTGTCTTAACCATTGTAAGTCTGTGAATTCTTGTGTACAAATGCTTTTCTCCTCGTTGCTAGAATGTGGAGCATCCTCTTCTAGCTGCACACAGGCTTTCCCTATCATTTCCCACTCAACTCTCTTTTGTTATTATTTTCTTTAAAACATTTTCATGCCCCCTTTCCACCCAATGAGGGTCCCCAGGGTGGTGCATATAAAGCATAAAAACATTTGAACAATTGTTGTCAGTATTAAAATTATACAATAATTCATTAAAACTCATAAACATACAACACCAGAACCAGGAGGAGGGCCAATAACTATTATTAAGAGTATGGCAAATGAAACAAAAAAGTCTTCACCCACTGGCGAAAGACACCAAAAAATGAATCTCCCTTGGGAGGGGAGTTCCATAGGTTTGGTTTCATGACCAAGAAAGACCTCTGAAGATGACCAGAGTGAACAGGTAGGTTCATATGGGAGAAGGAGGTCCTTAAGCTACATTGTTTCCAGGCTGTACAGGGCTTTGAAGTTCAATATTAGCACCTTGAATTGAACCCAGAAGCAAATTGGAAGCTAGTATATATAGAATAAGACTGGAGTGATATGATCTCTACGACCCACTCCAGTCAACATTCTAGCCATACCATTTTGGTGTAGTGGTTAAGTGGGTGGACTCTAATCTGGGAGAACCGGGTTTGATTCCCCACTCCTCCACTTGCACCTGCTGATGTGACCTTGGGTCAGTCACAAGCTCTGGCACAGCTGTCCTTGAAAAAGAGCAGTTTGTGCCAGAGTTCTCTCAGCCCCACCCACCTCACAGGGTGTCTGTTGTGGGGAGGGGAAGGGAAATTAGTATGTAAGCCGCTCTGAGACTCCAAGTGAAGGGCGGGGTATGAATCCAATCTCTTCTTCTTCATTCTGTACCAACTGCAGCTTCTGGACAGTCATCCGGGCAGCCCCACAGAGTGCACTGCAAAAATCTAATCTAGATGTTATCAGGGCATGCAGTATAGTGGCAAGGGCTGCATCTGGCTCACTGGCTGAAGCTAGTGAAAGGCACCTTTGGCCATCACTGCCACCTGTTTATTGAGCAGGAAGCCTGGGTCCAGGAGCACCCCCAAGCTACAAACCTAGCCCTTTAAGGGGAAATGCAGTCCCATTCAGAACAGGGGATAACTGTTTTCCTGGATCAGACCTTCCCCCCACCAGTAGCATTCCGGTTTGGTTGGATTAAGTTTCAGCTTGTTAGCCATTCCAAATACTCTCCTTTTCTTTGTGCATAATTCTCAGGTTCATATGGACTGGTCATTGCCCTTCCAGAAGCATTCCAACCATTTTGTAGTGTTGCCTCTTTCTATTGTGTCATAGCAGATGGAGGTCAACTTTTACACATCTTGTACTGTCTTTGCTTAAATGTATACGTGTAAGAAGAAGAGACCCTATCCTTCCAGCCCATTTGGCAAAGTTTTATTCAAGGTATGAGCTTTCATGTGCACACATACGACTTCAGATACCTTGAATAAACCTTTCTTGGTCTCAAAGGTGCCACTGGACTCAAACTTTGTTCTACTACTTCAGACCAAGACGGCGACCCACCTGAAATAGTCTAGAAATGTTTTTGTAGCATTATGGAGAATGCATTATACAGAAGTCATTTGTATACATGGCTTCTAGAAACTAAGTGGACAATGAAAATAGCTACAACATTGTACAACTTCTTATGCAAAAGGTGGTGACAACACAGATATTTTGGCAGGATTAACAGCATGATAGGACAGATCTGCTGGACTTACTTTATGTGTGAAGCTAACGTTGATACCTTACTGTGTGCTGTGGTGCTCTGTCAAAGCTGTATGTATTTCCTGGATCAGAATGTTTTAATGCATAAAGCTGAAATACTGTGTGCTCATTTCTGTTTCTGATGCACTCAGCGTTGTGCAATGCCATATGGATGTTTTAACCTTTGTCTTATAATTTAAAAATGCTTCCAAATTGGGCAAATTGGGCAAATATAGATTTTCTCTCCCCTCTTCAACACTTCTGCCGAGGTTCTAATTGAGCATGAAATTAACATGGATTTGTTTATTAGCCTAGAATGTTTTATTCACGTTATCAGTAAAGACAAGGCAGCTCTGGGGATATCGTTTGTTAGTTTGAGCTGACTTGGTTTTGTTTTTCTAGGTCATCTGTAAACAATTATTTTTGAGGAACTTCATGGCAAGAGGGATTTGAGGCTTCATTTCAGGAAAGAGAGAGTACTGTGACATTCTTTTGTAAATATTGGCGTGTTTAGTTCTGTATGCAATCCAAATTGTTGATCTTCGTTTTGGAACAAAACTTGCTTAGATTGGGAAGTTGTTTTCCAGGTGTATCAGACTGGGTTGTGCAAAAGATATTTGTTATATATTGAGATTCTCTTTAAAAGTTTGCTGTTGCCTAGACTTTTTAAAAAATGCTCACTGAAGAAATTTTTCTAGCTCTGTGTCTCCCTCTTTTGGTTTGCAACAAAAAATCTATATTGAAATATTTGAAATCTTCTTTTGGGGGCATGTCTTTATTACAGACATTTGTGATGAACAGAGCCAAGCCCTTTTCCAGAGTGTGTCCATCCCCTTTGTATCCTGCTGGTCTGGGGAAAAAGGCAGACAAGACCAGTCAGGGCCCTTGGAACACTTGGAGGGAGGGGCAGAAGCGAGGGGGGGGAGAGCTCTCTTTAGTGTACATTTGAGGGTATAGATGAGATGGATGTCCATGAGTTTTCCTCGAGGGTGCACCACTATTTTTGAGAGTCCCCCCCCGGGAATTCCTTTAAACTGCATTGTGTGGGCCCAATTTTAGTCAGGAGTAGCACAGCGCAGGAGGAGGAGGGGGTCCCCCCATACCATTTTTCTGACCTGAAATGGTCCTGGAGGGCACTATTTGCCTAAATGCCTCTGGTGCCATTATGGGTGAGAAAAAACATCAGCTAGGGAAAGCAGGATTCCCTCTTCCCCCCACACCACGGTGATCCTGACCAGAATTAGGCCCCCACAAAGCAGTTTAAAAGAGTTTCTAGATGGGAGCTCAGTCTCTAAAATGGTGCAAATACTGGGCAAATTTGGGGACACCTGTCTTGTCTAGTTTGGAACTGAGACAGAGTGTAGCGGTTCCTGAAAGAAGGCAGGGATCGTCCACTGTCTCTAGTCACTTCAGGTGAAAATGGCCTGTTTAGTGTGGTGGCCTGGTATGGCCGGCATTGGTATGTGGATCTCATATGTAGTCTTTCTGGGTGATTGGAAAACTATTGGGGCTGCCCAATGGGACATGGTGAGATCTGCATTTTAAAAAGACTCTAGTGGTCATCTAAAAGGTTAGGGGAACTTAGCACTTCCTGGCTAGCTTTCCACTCTCAGATTTTCAATCTTTTATTTTACTTATACACACACACACACACACACAAACAGAGAGAGAGAGAGAGAGAGAGAGAGAGAGAGAGAGAGAGAGAGAGATTTCAGTGGTATAAAATTGGTCCCGTACATCCCCAATTTACTCCCCCCCCCCTAACACTGTAAACTAATCTTTTTCCTGTTATGGTCAATCTCTGTTCTATTCCTTGGAATTAAGGGCTGGAAAAGTTATATTTGGGTTTACCAAAGTACAGAACAAGATGCCTGAGGAACACTATCACAATTCACATGTGGTTTGGAGCACTGTCAGGACAGTAAATAAACATTGCTTTGGTCTCTTTCACTGGTTTGCTTGGTATTCTGATGGGCAAGTGTGTTGTGGGTAGATACTCCTCAATTAATCCCCAAATCAGTACACACTGCCATCATAAGGACAGTGACACTGGGCTATGTGAGGATTTTCCTGCCAAAAACATTTTAGTGCCCAATTTTGCCACCTTAACCCATCACAAGATTATTTGATGAACATATGATATATTAGAAATCTTTCCTATCAGAAATCATAACAGAAATCCTTCACAAAGCAGAGTCTTGCAGATAACTGATCCATTTTGGTTGTGTATGATATCGTATAATTCATATATGAGGCATATACTGCCAAATATATCCAGAAATGTCCCCAAAAGTACTCATCCCAGCAGGTCAGTTGATTAAGCATTCCCAGGTCATTGAGTCTTATCACATTGTCTCTTGTGATCGTTTCCTGGGTTGTCTAGTGGCTGTACAAGCTACTCTTCAGGAGATGGTGACTTGCCTATTGGAGATCCTTGCTGTAGGTAATTCAGTAAGTACATCATGCTCCTGATGCATGTATGGTCTTCCACAAGTAGGTACTGGTACAGAAGCATCCTGTATTGGAACTCTCACACACGAGGGGGGGAAATCTGGATTATGGGATTGAATGATTTCTGTTCCGATCTGCTATTTTGCCAGTGTTGTAGTTCAAGTTTTGTATAATTTTATGGCATATCAGCTATTTCCGTAGAATTCTACAGTTTGAAGAGATGATCAGGCTAAAATCAGGATACCACTGGCCCATTATATCAAGTACAATATGAATCTGTGCCAAAAAGGGTATAAATCAAAATCTGCTCTCCATCGTCAACTCCATCATAGACTAAAGTGACGACAAATTCTGGTTGGTTTTTTTTTCATGTGTCAAATGAATTCTTTGGTTCCTGGAAATACTATTATACTCAGGCCTAATAGTTCTAACAGATTTCCCAGCTGTCTCAGTACTACAGCGAATACATGTTTGTAGGTTCCTGAACTTCTTTTTTTCTCCTTGTGCAATACAGTTATTAGAAACACTGGTGCTAGTGTATAAGTCAAAGGTATTTGGGGCTTTGTGCAGACATTTAGCCAAACACTGAGACAATCCTAGAACAATCTTATTCTACTGTGGGGTGGAGCAGACTCCGTGCCATAATGTATTTCTGATACTTGGGGGCGGGGTGGGGGGAGGTGTGATAGCAGGAGAGAATAATGTAAGTGAAAATGAAACAGCCAGAAGTTGCTGTTACTAAGTAATATTCTGATTAGTTCCTAATGCAAACTATACAGAAACAGAGGTTACTATCTATGCTCTTTACCCGTGTAAAAAATGGAACAACCCACCCATAGTTTATAATATTATTCATGGATGTGGGCAGAGAGATGTAAGATTGGATACTATGACAAAGCCCGCTTGATTACCTGTGGGCAGCCACTCACGAAGCAGAAGTCTGAAATGGCAGTAAAGCATATGTGTGTGGGGGGGACGAAGATAAAACAAATTGGGGGTGAGCAGAAATGTGAAGAAATGAAGCCACATGGCTCACCTGTCAGCTGTCTTTTCTTTCCACAGCTTAGGGGAAAGTATCTCATTACAAGAGACAAAGAGGAACACAGTGTAGAACACAATGTAAATGTTCAAAGGTTTTGGGTGAAACAGCAAAAGGAAGGGTTTCCATTGACCCACAACTGGCAGCAACATCATGAATGTAAGACTCCTGTGTAGTAATTGCGATGTTATACATAAACTCCAGGATTCTGGGCTGTGTTACAGATAAACTCTTTTCTATGCAGCCACATTATAGTGTAAACAGGAACTGTCCAGAGGAGCGTAAATCTCTTGTGAGCACTTACAGAAGAGAGCATAGGGTAAAGGTTGTTGTGCATTCACCATGATCAACTCTGGACTGTCATATCGGATGCTGTCTCTCGCCTTCTGAGTGCTAATACACAACTTCTTGAAAAAACAGAAAGCTATGAATGTGCCATTCCATTCCCATTCCCCCATTGGACTTCACATTGTTTAGCTTGTGTCTCTTCATCTTTACAACAGATGAACCCCCCCAGACCTTCCCTTGTATTTTGTCTTCTCAAAGCCAGACCTTAATTTGAAAAGCCATTTTTAAGGACTACATTGAATGGCCAAAAAAAGAGAGAAAAACCTCTAATAGGTTGAAAGCTTTTTCAGAGTGGACTGGGGACATACAAAGTTCATCCAGTCAAGGCTCAGTTTTGAGGTCTATAGACATTTATGTTCTCAAGGTATTAGTGATCTCAGCAAGCTTTAAAAACAGCTCCCATTTTTAAATTATGCAGTGTTTTAAAACCCAGCAAGATAAATGTGAGAGTGCAGCCACTGGAAGAGGTTTAGAGCTTCCAATTTAGATTCTTCAACACTGAGGGTATACTGTATTAGGTAAACCTCTAGCTTTTTTAAAAAAACAAAGATTGCACTCCTATTCACACTTGGAAATAAGTCTCACAGAATATAGTACTTTTTAAAAATTAAAAATGTACAAGCAGGGGACCCCCAATGACTTGCAGGGGACATATAATTTTTCCCTGTATCCCTTTTCCCACTGTTTTTCTTTACCTTCCCTGTCCATAGTCTCTCTCCTTTTCCCGCTTCCTTCCACTCACCAGCAGACCAATGTTTATCTTCCCCAGTCTTCAACTTTCCCTCATTTCCTCCTCCTGGTGGCCTCTCCCCATTAAAAGTCTGGCCAAGTGACATGGTAATGGGCACTGCTGGCAGGCCAGGCTGAATTGTATGGAGGCAGGTGCTGCTGCTGATTCGGGCCCATATGTGTGGTTAAGTGAGTCTCTGGTGGTTACCTCTGGGCCTGTTGCTAAGGAGTCCTCTTCTGTCAGGGGATACGATAGGGGAAGGGGATGAGATCTTTTTTAGGGCAGTTTTGGCCTTCTCATTACAGAGAGCAAGGCTTAGAAGGCTCAGCAATGTGGCTCATTGGGTGTTCTTTTCTTAAAGCTGCAGAGTATTAATTCCCCATATATGTATATTCAGATTTTTCTGCAAACCTGGAACTTCCTTCAAATTTGTAGAGAAATCTACCCTATCTGTTCATGCTCTAATTTGTTTATTAATCATATACTTTATAGTGCGTTAAGAATTAGATATATGATTGGATCGGGGTGTGCATCTTTTCTTAGATGGCTACATAGTTTTGTCCTAAACCATGGTTAAGCTTTCTGCTAATCTCCCTCCTTCAACCCCTTCCCTTGTTGGACAGAAGTGGACAGTCGTGCTAAATTGAATCAAGGATGCTCTGTCATTCAGAAACCTGCTTAGAGCAGGATAACCTCATAGTGTTACTGAGTGCCATCAGGAGACATTTTATCCAGTGAATTCCTAGCGGATTATTTGAACCAATGGATCTGTGCTTGCACTATGGCTGTACAATAGAGAGAGTCCCAGTAGCCTTGCCTTTGCCAACCAGTCCTTGATTTATTTAGTTTTCTAACAGCCTCCAGTGAAATGTGGCTTGAAAAGCTGATCACCATGCAAAATTAAGAAAAGTCCAAAATTAAGGAAAGTCCTAATGGGCATGCAGGGTTGGAGGTGTGGTTTTCTAAACTGTAGCCTTGACTGGGTTGAGTCTCTATTGTAATTTTGCAGGGCACACTCGGGGGGGGGGGAGCTTGATACTTTAGATTACACTGCACTTTATGTTATGTGAGGAGGCTAGAGGTAATTCTCTCTCAAGATTACTTCTATGCCTGTGTTTTTTGTTATCCTCATTCTTAATAAACAAATAAATCCAAGAGTCAGGAAAAATATATAGATACATTGAAAGTACGTTTTGCTAACTGCTATTGAATCTGAAAGGTTAGGGACTCAGTAACGCCCATCTCTGGCCCCAGCTCCTGCCAACCTAGCAATTTGAAAGCAAGAAATTGCAAGTAGATAAATAGGTACTGCTTTGGTCGAAAGGTAACAGCGTTCCGTGTGCCTCAACATTTAGTCATGCCGGCCACATGACCACGGAAACGTCTTTGGATAGTGCTGGCTCTTTGGCTTGGAAACGGAGATGAGCACCGCCCCCTAGAGTCAGACTTGACTAGCTTTCGAGCAAGGGAAACCTTTACCTTTACTAAAGTTGCAGTGGCATTATTCAGTGTTAAGTTAATGTTATACCTTTTGTTGGTTGTTTATTGCCACAGAAGTGGATAATAACTTGACTCCTTCAGATTCATCCATAACAATAATAATAATGATAAAAACATCGAATCAGCATGGTTTCTCTTGGGTTTAATGTCTTACATGATTATATAAAACATGGTAGCTTTGCCTTCCAACTTTGTTGTCCTTTTTAAGCACATTCCATCTGCAAAGGCAGTTGCTCTAAAATACAGGAGCGGTTGCATTAAATCCTTTGCTGGCAATTTAGTTTGGGATTGAGTATTGAAATGCAACAAAGCAAATAATGAAGGCATATGTTTACCTATAATTCTTTTTACCTTGGGAGAAGAATTAAATAGGAACAGTTTGGTCGTTGTCAAATTCTTAACAGTTGCTTTCAAGCATGAAACAGTCCCCTGGCTCTCGGAGGATTTACTTAGCGGTTTGAATGGAGAGGTCTTTACTGCTAATGGAACTGAGATGGCAGGCTTAAGCAATGGGGTGCTTTATAGCCTCTTTAGCCACTTGAGAAGATGTAACATCAAATAGCTGAAATTGTCCAGATCTCCAGTGGTGTGTGGGAAGTTGCACAAAAATTGGTGAATACATAATTTAGAGTTACAAGAATGTCTGCATGCCAGACTGTTGGATGTATCTAAAAGCTTAATTTCACAGAAGATTTAATATCAGAAGATCTTCTCTTTTTTCTTTTTTGTTCCCCATGGAACAGTTACTAGTGATCTGGGGGTTCTGTTGGAATGCTGGAAAAAGGTATCAGTAATTCCTGTCAGAGATACGTATTGAGTCCTTAAATTAAAAATGTGCACTGTTAGTATGCCAAGATTTTGTTTTTGATGCCACGGATAAAGTTGTAAACATCTGAAAGTTTGCTGTTCCTACAAAGTGTTTTTTTGTGCACTTACCATGCCTGTTCACGTATTATGTATTTTATCCCTGGAAAGATTAATTCTTGAGGCGATCAATCCTTGGCATTCTTCCTATTGTAAGCATGGGGCAGATTTTGCATCCTTAAATGTAAAACATCGCTGCTTAGTTTTATTTACCACAGTTTCTTTTGAAGCTGGAAGTGGTCAGTTTAGAGCAAATCTCTGTATCCAGTGGACGTATAAAAGTAGAAGCATGGAAGAACTGCAAAAGTAAATAATGTAGGGCATACAGTTGCAATATCTGAGCCATGTAGTATATAGAGCACGCGGTATAGTAGGACTTCTGTCAAATTAGACCATGGGAATACAGTCTAATTAGTTGGAGCTTCCTAAGTGTGATGGTCTCATTTAAAAATCCATGTAATTTGACAGTTCTTTTATCTGATAGTTGAATCAGGTATCGTGAGATAAGCATACGATCTGTGTTTCCCTCTTTATGCTACTTATTTTTTGTATGGTTTATACTCCACCTTTCTCCCGAGTGAGGATCCAAAGTAGCTTACATTCTTATCTTTTCCTCCATTTTATTTTCACAATAACCCTGTGAAATAGCTAAGGCCAGGAGTGTATCACTGTCCCACGGTCATCCACCAGGCTTCCCTGGTAGTGTGGGGATCCAAACATGGTCTCCCAGAGCCTAGTCCAACATGCTAACCACTATACAACACTGGTGGTCTGTCACTTGCAGGGCAGAAGCAGCAGATGGGGGTGTTTTACGCTTTATCCACTTCCCATTTCTGCCCTGTAAATAGCCACTCACCCACTGTCTCTCCAAGTCTCCCAACAGTGGAGCATACTGTCCATGAGAGGAAGACAGGAGTTGTTAACATAGCTGCCACATTTGCTTTGTTACATGACTTCTGTTTTTGTTTTTCATTCTGGCTCGCCTTCTGAAATCACAAATCATAATGATAATATTGAGTTAGATGCATCATGGATGGTGCAAATAAAAAGGTTAGAGCATCAGATTAAATTTGCCATGCTATGATTTTGAGACATCAATGGCTGTAGTATCTAAGATCTAAGGAAATAAATCCTCTCTACTTCAACTCTTAAGAACTTTATTTAAACTAAAATCTTATGCCAGCTATTTTTTTTTTGGGTGGGGGGGCTGTCTTTTTTAAAAATAAGGTTTGTGTTGATTATGTGATGGAAGATTCCTAAAGGACAAGATTTGTCGCGGTGGTGGTGGTGGGGGGGGGGGGGGGGAGGGACTTTGCTTTCACAAATTTGCCTTATGAAGTCAAAGTGCAAACAACATTGGCAGTTCATGTGTGCCTCAGAAATAATATTTGTTTCTAGATTTTTTTTTCCTGTTAGGAAAATGCTGTTTGGCATTCTTTTACCCATCTGTGAACTGTACTATTTTCCCCCCTCAGAAATTATAGGAAGGACAAAAGTTGTTCTGGAGCTCTTGCACAAACGGAAATGCAGACAAGGACTACAGTAAAATGTATTGTATCTCCACTTGTATCTCTCCACTTGCAGAATACTGTGCAACCATTCCTAGGGTTTCTGGAAGTGGACCTAATAGCCTCTTTATCTTTAAAAAGGATGCATATAAGCTGCCTTTTTGAAAAGTCATACTCATGCTCAATATATGAAAAGAAAGGTGCTAATCAAATGTAATTGAGACCAGTGGATCCTTTGCTCTAGAAGGGCTGCTGTGTCTACATAGTAACCAGCAGTTGGTGATGGTTCTGGGGAAAACTTTCTGTATACATGAAGAGGAATCTTTTCACTTGAAATACTGGGACGGAAAGGAAAAACTTCTGAGAAATATCTGGTATGAACCATGCATGTTGTGTGGTGTGACTCCAGTTTCTGGGAACAGTAGAGTACAAAAATATAAATCTTACCTTCTAAAGAATCTAAAAAGCATCAAGCCTTTTGTTAGCTCTTATGAGATCTTTTCCTGTATTTTTTAGTTTAGCTTCTTTTTTTAATGACCCTTTTAGTGACATTTCACTAAGGTAGTATAAGCACTTTTATTTAGGTCAGCAGAACCAGTTGCAAGATTTTAAAAGGAAAGCAACTCTTATTTGTCCTCAGGGATTCTCTTGTCCGAACTTCATAAAACTGTATGGAATTTAAACGTTTGTCAGTTTTTCTTACCTGCAGAACATGATATTCACTGCTTTTTAGTAGCTGGTTCATACAGGTATTCACAATTGTGCTTATACTTTATGAGTATGCATGTTCCATCCCAGGGCTCTTGTGGACTGAATGGGTAGCTAGACCCCGGAAAGCTCTTTTTAAAAGTGTGTCATTGTTGAATATGAGACTCGAGGCAGCAGGTGAACAGTGATAACAGCTTTATTCAACAAGTCAGAAGAAATCAGAACAAGACCAACAAACAGAGCAACGGGCTCCTTTTTAAACAGTCCCGGCTTGGCAAGCCACGCCCCCTTGTCGGATAACATCCAATCAGATATTGTACATAAAGACCAATCAGTTTGCTTCCCTCCAGAACTTCCCTGGTTCTGATAGGTTGGTTTTCAATGCCTCTGCGAACCAGAAGGGTTAAGCTGACCATATGTTGTATCCTTATATGTTTGCAATTGTGTTGCTGGTATTAATGATGGGCCCTAGGTATGGCCATATTCATTCCAATTATTCTGGTACTGAGATTTCGTTAATACCAGCAACACAATTACAAACATATAAGGATACAACATATGGTCTTTAAATAAGTATACATATGTTTGAATGTGTGTCTATACTATGTTGTATAGTGGCCACTGAGGAAGGCCCTTTGAGGCCAAAACGCGTTTGGTCTTCAGTTGGAAAGTGTTAACCCATCATGTGTATTAATAATTGATATGCTTTTATTAGTCTGATACTTGAAAAAAATGTTTAACCCAAATATATTTTAATATGTGTACACCTTAATAAATTTTGTATTTTTATAATATATACGGTCAGCTTAACCCTTCTGGTTCACAGTGTTATCTTGGGTTGAGTTTTTCCCTTCCCCCCCCCTTTTCTGGTTTTCAATGCCTTACATGTTTAAATCTTTTTATTGTTTTGTAAAATACATTACATACGACACATTATTGGTTCTAGATTTCTACATATAGCAACTAAGATCATTACTAACCATTTTACAACTATCTGCACACTCTGGTTTCTCTTCAGATCGCATAAATCTTTCGCCTTTTCAATGCCTTACATCAGACTCAAGCTCTATATACATACATTCCATTCCATACAATACATAACAGTCATGATCATATGAATGCAGCCAGTTTATGCACACAGTGATCAGGGTAGGCTCTATTGAAACCATTCTGCCTCCATGTTGAAAATGGGGTCATGTAATAGCCTCATTAGACAATCACTGGATTAATAAGGAAGACACAGACTTCACAGATTTAACTGAAATTAATTAAGTGGCTTATTGAGAGAGAGTGAGAGACTACAAGGAAGCATAGGAAGAAATTAGGGAAGAAATAGAAATACAGGGTTACAGGGAAATACAGCTGGACTAGACTAACTTCTTCTTTTTTTGCCTCCATAGACTGGTCATTCTTTGTCTGGAGAAATGGGTGTTTAATGTAGGTCTGATAAGATGATTATCTTAATAACAAAGAAAAATCCAGGTGCAGAGGAATACATCTTGAAGTAAGATGGACCTTAGTCAATGGAAAAACATGAGTTTGTGAAAGTTCTTCTCAGAGACCAGGTCCTAACAGCCTGCCTTGAAGAAGTCAGCAAGACCTCTGGACTACTTTCCCTTGGGAAACCAATCCCATCAAGGCATCATGTTTTGTAAATAAGAAGACTGCTTTGTTTTCGAGAAGATAATGCCATTGCTGTAAATATCAACCAGAACTAGATTTTCCATGTATGAGTAAGGGGACCTTCTTTGATACTTCAACAGTGCCTTCTACTGAATCTTGAAAAAGAGTGTCCAGGTTCACAGAATGTAATTCTGGGAGAAACAAATATAACTGATTTGAATTAAAGACTATAAATGATGTGAATGCCAACCAAAGTACTTGGACTGACATATTAAAAGCATTTAAGTGACTTGTCAGCATGTTTCTTGAAACATGGAAGCAGTGAACTTCAAGAAGTCTGAAGGCTGACAACAAGGCAAAGGAGCTCATATGTTATACATGGATATTCTGCCACCTAAGTAAGAATGCCTCAGAGGACAAACAGCTAACAAGAGCAGTCTTGGAGATTAATCTTTCACCTTCATCTGAATATTTCATTCACTCCCATTTCAAGTATCAATGGGTAACGCATTCATGGTCATATCTGGGAATCCAAATTGCCAAAGATTTGAAAAATCTTTTCAAAATTAACTATGTAGACACCATAGAGAAATCCAAACTACAACTAGAGCGATGGCATAACCAAAATTTGACATGGCTAGCGAGAATTCATTCCATTAAAACCTTTGTTTGTTCTAAACTTTTATACCTTTTCCGTACACTCCCCTTACCTATTCTTGTCCTCTCAATTTAGCAGTTGGCAATCCTATTGGAACAAATTCATTTGGAGTTACCGTAGATCCAGAATTAGATTTACCACACTACGTAGACCAATTAGAATAGGAGGTTTAGCCCTTCCTGATATTAAATTGTATTATGAAGCCACACTGCTCTCAAGTTTTATTAGGATTTTAAAATCCAGTCCGCAGCCAAAATGGGTTAAGATAGAAGAAAACTTCCTTGGCAAGACACAATATCAAATAGCCATTTGGAACAAGACAACTGAAAATCAGGATTCTATAGACAAACACCCATTTCTCCAGTCCCTTTTCAAGATATGGAGACTTAAACACTCCTCTTTGGCTCCTGACATATCCCTAGCGGCCATGTTCTTCGGCCAATCTTGGTTTTACCCAGCTCAAGGCTTTAATTCTTTTCCACTTAGGTACTCTATATGATCTAACTCGCAACAGGAAACCTATGGAAAAATTTAAATTAAACAACATAGCAAAGCCAATTTACCATGGTTCGAATATATACAGCTGCAACACCTATTTTTAATGCCGCAGATTAAAGAAGCGTGTACAAG
Organism: Gekko japonicus; assembly: GCF_001447785.1. Classification (NCBI taxonomy): domain Eukaryota; kingdom Metazoa; phylum Chordata; class Lepidosauria; order Squamata; family Gekkonidae; genus Gekko; species Gekko japonicus. The sequence continues at coordinate 1,714,898 of NW_015163096.1, read as the reverse complement.
ACCGCTAACAGAGTTTGAAAAATTAGTAATATCTTCAAATGGAACAAACAGAGGGATGATATCGAAAGTATATAAAATTTTAATAGATCCAAAACCTTACACGCTGCCTTCTTATGCTGCGTCTTGGCCTACAGATCTTAATTTTGACCTGCCTGAAACTTTTTGGGACTCAGTATGGTCCTCTTAGAGGAGCTGCGGTGGCTCAAGTGATTAAGACACTGAACTGCAGGCTGTGGAAGGTCGGTAGTTCAGCAGTTCGAGACCTGAGTGTGCCGCATGACGGAGTGAGCTCCCGTCTCTAGTTTCAGCTCCTGCCAACCTAGCAGTTCGAAAGCAAGAAATTGCAAGTAGATAAATAGGTACCACTTCGGTGGGAAGGTAACAGCGTTCCGTGCTCCTTGGTGTTTAGTCATGCCGGCCACATGACCACGGAAACGTCTTCGGGCAGCACTGGCTCTTCGGCTTTGAAACGGAGATGAGCACCGCAACCCTAGAGTCGGACTCGACTGGCTTCCGAGCAAGGGAACCTTTACCTTTACTAATGGTCATGTTGTTATTGGGTTGGGGTAAGGTTTCCCGCTCTGGTTTGGAAAATGTCTGGAGATTTTGGAGGTAAAGCCATGAGAGGGTGGGTTTGGGGAGGGAGGGACCTCAGCAGGGTATAATGCCATAGAGTCCACCTTGCAAAGTGGCCATTTTCTCCCTTTGAACTGATCTCTATCACCTGGAGATCAGTTGTAATCCCAGAAGATCTCCTGCCACCACCACGTGGAGGCTGGCAACCCTAGGTTGGGGTCTCGGCCACTGATTGTGTTGCTTGCTCCCCATTATAGTGCCATGACACAGTGCTGTGGAAACACCATTTGGGGGGGACTGCACTCTGACAGGTGCCCCTTGCATATACATGTTGAGCTTGTTGGAAACTGGGGCACTCCTCTTCTTTAGCCCAGGACCTCCTCTTCCCTGGCTTAGCAGTGCTGGATGCATTTGCCTTACTGTTGGTAACAGGGCTGTTTTCTCCCCTTGGAGTTCTGTTTTGTGCTTTGTTGTACCCAAATATGGTCTCACCAAAGGGTGTTTGTTAGTTTTGAGATGCAGCATGGTTTGTTCTCCCCCTTGTCTGTTTATGCTAAGTGCTCTTGGAGTGCATTTCCTACCACTATAGTACAGTGTGAGGTTGTGCTCTAAGTGTGCATGACTTGAAACAGGAAGATGTAGTCCTGTGTTGCGATACCTAACATCTGGGCTATGTGCATATTGGCTATGGTTTGTGTATCTCTGAGGGTGCTGTGATGACTGCCATGAGCCAGTGTGACTGGCAGCTGGAAAGGTTTGTGTGATTTCATATCTAACTGTCCATGACGATCAATTAATATCACCATTACGAAGTATCATCAAATATCCAATTCAGTGCAGTTCTTCAGTTCCTATATAGGTGTGTTTATTTTCTAAGCCTGTTCTCTAAAAATAAGAATTAATTCTTCTTCTGTCCATCAAATTTTGATCGTGCCCATTCTTCGTGGATCTTCTAGCAGGATGCACTGGTATCCCGACCTCCATTTTATCCTTTTATCCTTGAAACAGTCATTAGAATAAAGTAGCTTTGAACTCCGTTTCTAACCGTTGGTGTATTTGTAGTTACTGGATTGGACTGAAGGACCGGCTGGAGTGGAGCTCATGGGATGGATTTTTGCCGCTGTCCTCTACGTAGCTTTCTGCGTCCTGTGAAAGGCAGCATTGTGGTTTGTTTGTGAGATATTCTGGAACAGTGAGATGAAATATAGGGAGGAGTAATGGGAAGGTGCAGTCAGCAGTAAATCCTGCCGGTGTGAAAACACGAGTGCCCGTCAGCTCATAGTTCAAGTTCAAAGCTTATTTTGATACAAGATAAGTAACAATAAGGATAAGGATAAAAAAGAATAAAATATAAGATTGAACGCTGATTGTGAGGGGACAAAGACAAGGGGGTTATTATTAAAGACTCAGTCAGCCGCTTGCATATCCCACATGCCCGAAGGCAACATTTAGCTACTTTATTTGTTATCTCCTGGGAGGAATCTGCAAGAAGGAGGGAGACATAATGTTGTCCAGATTTTCCTGGTAGAGTTGATAGAATTGGGGCTATGTACTGAGTCTGAAAGTCATTGTAGAATGGGCAGTGAGTGCAGCAGAACAAGGTCGATAGACTCTGCTTTCCCTGCATGGCATGGGAGGAGCTGTTGAAGGAGTGAGACGCAATGGTATCTGCCTTTCAGGAGGGCTGAGGGTAGAATGTTAAAGTGTGCAAGGGTAAAGATTCTCTGATATTTGGAGATCTCAAAGGATCTAAGATAATCTGCTGGTTGGAAGCATTTGGTATGCTGCAGAATAGTTGGATATTTCTGTATCTGTGCCCTATCTGATTGTAGGGCATGGTCCCATAGCCGTTGTTTAATTTTGCTTTTTGGTACCCAAGACACAGTAAAAGTTGAGTGGAGAGGCCGTGCTCATTCCGCTCATACAGTGGAAGCTTGGGTCCAGCTCATTCTTTTAATCAAATAAAGGCATTTATACTTATACCACAGTACAATTCCATGTATGAAGTTTTACACAATATATATATTAAAAAGATAAAGATTTCCCTTGCTTGAAAGCCAGTCAAATCCGACTGTAGGGGGTGGTGCTCATCTCCATTTCCAAGCTGAAGAGCCAGCGCTGTCCAAAGACGTTTCCATGGTCATGTGGCCGGCATGACTAAATGCCAAAGCACATGGAATGCTGTTATCTTCCCACCAAAGCGTTACCTATTTTTTTGTTGTTGTTCAGTCGCACAGTCGAGTCCGACTCTTCGCGACCCCATGGACCAGATTCCGCCAATTTGCAATTTCTTGCTTTCAAACTGCTAGGTTGGCACAATATATTGCTCAATATATTGCATGTTCTTATACAGCAAGGTAAGTTCGGGTTTGAGGCAATAAGTATTGCACACACAGACAGACAATTACACACATATACCAAGTTTTTTAAAAAAAAGGTTTATTCCCATGGCTCCAACATTTCTGGATATTTTACATCTTTATTATTCCTTCATCTGAAATAACTGTGATGAAATTAATACCTGTTTTTTCCCAGTGAATGGTTCCAATCCTTTGTCCAAATATATGGTACAGAAGAAGTTACAATTAATGAATAATGAAATGACTAAATGACAGCTGAAGCTAATGAATGCAGATCAAATTTTCGGTGTTAATGTGAAATTAATAATGATGTTCTGCATTTGCACTGACACTGTTGGACCAGCAATTGGAATCAGAGTATGATGTCAGGAACAACGGAGAACTTGCAGCCCATTTTCTCTTTTTAATTGAATTTCAAAGGTCAGGAAATATCATACATAATTAAGGTTGGATTATATTGGATATAATTTTTGTTATAAACCCTGAAGAAGAAAGAACAGATTCCCAATTGGATTTTTTGTAGGTATGGTTTTAATTCAAGCCAGATATTAAAAATGAGACTTTCTTTTTAACAGCATGCTCTTTGTTCTGCTGAAAAGGTCCACCTTTGCAATGCTGCATCATTGTACTTTTTTTTCTTTTTAAAGTAAGGTAAACCATAGATGCTTTCCATGTTGTCAGGCAAACTCTTATGGGCTGATTTCACACTAGAGCTGCCTCGATGTTGTGCCGCCGTTTGCCCCGATACTATTGGTCAATTTCACACCTGAAGCCACGGGGCTGCATTTGACCCGCGGCTTCGCCCGATTTCCTCCACAGTTTCGTGATCCTCAAAAAACAGGATCACAAAACTGCGGGGGAAATCGGGCGAAGCCGCGAGTCAAAATGCATCCCTAGTGCGAAATCAGTCCCTGAAAAAGTTTACATCAGCACGTACCTCTGAGAGTGCAGGTGGCAGACCACTCAGAAGGGAGCAGAAGGCATGTGGGTGGGGGGTGGTCAGCAGGTGGATGACATCAGAAATTCTGGAATTCAGCAGCTGCCCCACCTTGGGGTGTGCTAACACTGGCCCTGGCTTCAAATACATGATTCTGGGGAGATTAATTATACAGCATTGGCACTATTGGCCTCAGATTATGAAGGGAAGAACAATTGTAACATATTTAGATTATTTTCCCCCCTATCAAGTTGACGAAGATGAGGGAAGGGAGTTGCAGCTTGGATAGGCACAGGGGTGGTACATAAACACCTAATTCCTTTAAATAAAATTAAGTCCTCAGGGCCAAACAAATTGCATCCAAGGGTACTTAAGGAACTTGCTGGTATAATTTCAGAGCCTCTGTCCATTATTTTTGAGAATTCTTGGAGAACAAGTGAGGTGCCAGAAGATTGGAGGCGGGCAGCTGTTGTCCCCATCTTCAAGAAAGGAAAAAAGGAGGATCCAGGTAACTACTGACCTTCAGTGTGAAGTCTATACCTGGAAAAGTTTTAGAACAAATAATCAGTCAGTCCTTGAGCATTTAGCAGTCCTTGAGCATTACTAAGAGCCAGCATGGATTCTCAGGAACAAGTCATGTCAGAGTAACCTTATCTCCTTTTTTGTGAGAGTTACTACCTTGTTGAACCTGGGAAGTGCTCTGGATGTAGTTTATCTTGGTTTCAGTAAAGCGTTTGATAAGGTCCCACATGATATTCTTGTTGATGAGTTGATAAAATGTGGTTTGGATTCTATTACTGTTAGGTGGATTTGTAAGTGATTGACAGCTCATACTCAAAGAGTGCTTGTTAATGGTTCCTCATCCTTTTATAGAGGAGTGACCAGTGGAGTGCCTTAGAAATCTATCCTGGACTCTGTGTTATTCAACATCTTTATAATTGACTTGGATGAAGGAATAGAGGGGGTGCTCATTAAATTTACAGATGATACTAAATTGGGAGGGGTAGCAAATACAGAAGAAGACAGAGTCAAGATACGGGATGATCTTGATAGGCTGGAAAACTGGGCTAAAACTGACAATGAATTTCAAAAGAGATAAATGTAAAGTTCTACATTTAGGTTTGTTGTTGTTGTTGTTCAGTCGCACAGTCGAGTCCGACTCTTCGCGACCCCATGGACCAACATTTAGGTAAGAAGAATCAAATACATAATTATTGGATGAGGGAGACTTGTTGAAATATACTGGGTTCTAGACGCGTGTAGTGATCAGCTCATAGTTTATTAAGTGATTTCAGCAGAACATAAGACAACTCTAGTGCGTAGGTGGGTGGCGAAGTCCTCCTCCGAGGGGGCGGTGATCAAAACATCGAAAAAGGGCTGGACCCCAGGGATTCCTTTCAAAAGAGAGTCCATCAGATTTTGAAAGATTCCCGGAGCCACACTCACCCCGAACTGTAACTGCTTGACTCTGAACGCACCCTGGTGTGTGATAATGGTTTGGTTCATCCACTGGGAGTTGCTGATAGGCTTGGGCCAAGTCCAGATTCCCGAAGATTTTGGACCTGGCCAATGCCACTACAACGTGGCTGATGACCAGCACTGGATAAGCGTGGTCTTCCAGCACCTTGTTGATTGTGCATTTATAATCCATGCAGATGCGGACATCCCCATTTGGCTTAATCCGGGTTACGATGGGGGTCTCCCAGGTGACGTGGGGAACCGGCTCTAAACACCTTGCACCAACAAATGGTCTAATTCCGCCTCAGTTTTGGGCTTGAGCGTGACTGGGACTCTCCGGGCCTTGAGGCGGATGGGGCACACCTTGTGGTTGAGTTGGAGCAATACTGGGGGACCCGTGTACCGTCTGAGTGTCCTGTTGAAGACAGCCAGGATCTCCTGACACACGTTTCTGAAGTCTGTAGGCCACACGTGGTGCACCCCCGTTACTTTGAAACCTAAGGGCGCAAACCAAGACAGTCCAAGCAAGCTGGTGAGCTGCCCTTCCACCACCAATAAGTCCAAGTGTTCCTCAAAGTGCCGGTATTTCACATGGAATTTGCTCCACCCCTTAATGGCCACCTTGTTCTTCTGAAAGTCCCGGAGGGTGAAGCCTGCGGGCCTCAGGCGGGGGGGGGCCTTGTGGACAGAGCCTCCGGAGAGTCTCTTCAGATATGATGGAGATGGAGGACCCTGTGTCCAGCTCCATCTTGCAAAGCTTCCCCTCTAGCAACACAGTCACTTTAATTTTGTCGGGGTGTCCCAGGGCAAATTTAGTACCTGATGCTGGTGACGGACTCTCCTTCTTTGGAGGTTTTTAAGCAGAGGCTAGATGGCCATCTGACAGCAGTGCTGATTCTGTGAATGTAGGCATGAGTGGGAGGGAGGAAAGGGATGAGCCAGTGCTTGGTTCTTGTGGACCTTTCTTAAATAGCCAGGTTAATGCTAATCACTACTTTGGAGTCAGGAAGGAATTTTCCTCCAGGCCAGATTGGCCAGGGATCCAGGAGGTTTTTTGCTTTCCTCTGGGCATGGATGGGGGGAGTGAGCGGGGGGGGGGAGTTGTGAATTTCCTGCGTTGTATGAGGGGCTGGATTAGATTACCCTTCCAGCTCTATGTCTCTGAAACGTAAAGATATGACTCCTTGACCTCGTCCAGGTACTGCTTGTAGTATACAGTCACTGAAAGGACATCTAAGGTTAACACTGTGCTGTATCTCTCCAGTGGTACACAAGGAGTATCTGGCTTGGTACACAAACATTTTCTACTAGCCAGCTGTAAAAATTGATCCCACTACAATACTATCTTTAACATTAGTTAATTTCTAGATTAATTGGACCTTATACAGACTGTTTTAGTAAAGGAAGACTATTCTGTACCCTTGATTTGTTTGAATTTCTGGTACACAACAGGAATTTGATTTTCTTATGTACAGTAACAGGCATTCCTTCTTAGGCTGACCTAACTCACAGGGTCATTGTGGTGACAAAATTTAAGAGAGAAAAACAAAGTATCTTCTTGGAGGGGGAGCAGGATAAACAATATAATAATAATGAACAGAAACATCCCCTACAGAAAAAAAATCATAGCATTTCAAATTTGGAGGATTCATTTATCTCCTGGGACAAATATGAGAAGTTCATTCTAAATAAAAACAGAACAGAGAAAAGGAGAAAAGACAATTTAATATCAGTGAAATTCCCTGGACACAGAATTTAGAAAGCATTTTAGTTGGAAATCTGCAGCAATTCTGATCCCAGTTTTAAAAAGAACTTCTCTGCAAGTAGCTCATAAACAGGGGCAAATTGTGGCTTTATATAAGGTAGCTGAGAAGCATTGAGATTAGGGATAACACAAACCTAAAAAATCCGGTTCGAGGCAGCCCATGCACTGAACCCCAAACCGAGCCAAAAGGCCCCCACCTGAACCAAGCAAAACTGAGCCAGTTTGGTGAGTTTGGTTCCCCCTTTCTTCTGGCTGTGGTGAGCCATGGCTGGGAGAATGGGGGTATCATCGGGGATGGGTTAAATGGTTGGCAGCAACTTGCCACTAGATATGGTGCTGACTATGCATGCTAAATGTAAACAAACAAGATCTTTACCTAAGTGAAGGTTATCCATTGCTGCAAAAATAGAAAATTTGCAATACAATCTATGTAAGCCACACTGTCAGCTCTGGTCTGGTTCAGGAAAAAGAGCAGAGTGAAGGGTAGCTGTGCTTGGTAGCGTGGCAGAGTGGTTTGGCTCTGCTTCTGACAAAGTACAGAGTACCTGATAGTTAGGTCTGTCTCTGGCAATGAGCAGACCTTGTGCTGTTTAATCTGACTCTTGGGAAAGGGCAGGCTGATGTGGGTGGAATCCTGTATGTGGTTAATCAATAAAAGCCCATTTATGCTGGAAAGTATTAAAGAAAATTGAAGCTACTCTTTAGATTAATGTGCCTCAGCCAGGTTTCTCTTTTGTCTATCTGGAGTCCTGTGCTGCTGCTATGTTCCTGGAAACCAGTCTGTAAATAACAAATCTTCTTTGTGGCTGATATACAGTTCCTTCCCCCATGACTTCCCTATTCTATTTGTGCACCACAAAACTTACCTTACAGCAGCGAACCCAAAGCTTATACCTTTAAAATACCTGGTAACTGAGTGGAAGGTTTGTGGTTTAAAATAAACCTGGTCCCCCCAGAATCATAGGAGGTTGTGTGGGTCCCTTCAGTTGATAGCTATTTCTAGTATCAGTGTTATGGGAAGGGTTTGAGCAGGACATATTAGTGATAATGTCTAAAGCAACGTTGGGGGGCAATATCCAACCCATAAATCTGTATGTCTGTAGTTTGGCTTTGGTTTTTATGGAAATAAAACTTGCACATATGCAATTAGCTAGCTGTAATCAAGTATGTAAAACATTTCTGATAGAAATATGGTTGATAGGAAATCAGCTAAACTTGGATTTAACATAATTACATGTGATATTTCTTGTTCATGAATGTAACACATTTAGAGAACGGCAGTTGCAAATAAAAATCCAAAAATCATGATGAAAGTGAAATTAAAGTTCATCTTAATATGCATAGAGGAAGTAGAATTTTTTGGGGGGGTGTTATAGTAAGAAGTTGGATCTTTGCTGTGCTCTAGAGTTCTGAACATAGACATTTCATGCTACGGACAATTCAGCACGTGCAGTTTGTAACCGCATTAGGAGCTTCTACCAATGCTGAGGTGAGTTGGGAAGCCTCTGCTTTGCTTTGGATTTTGTGCAAACTGGAGCCTAGTCATGTGAACATATGAAGCTACTTTCTGCCAGGTAAAACCATTGATCATTATGCAGTCTGTTGTTCCAGCCATGTATTAGCCTGCTGTCCTCGTCCCTCTTTATTGCAACAGAGCTATACTGGGCTACTGGAGGTATAAAATTCCCCACGGGTTGCTCGGTGGGGGAAGTCCACCTGCCCCACTGTGCTTTTTTGTGGCATTACCTGTGTCATTTCAGTGCTTTGGCAACAGCTAGACGCCTCTGGAAAAATCTGTAATTGTTCATTTTAACCATATCAGGTGCTCTCCTGCAGCAAGACAAGAGACCTTTCTTACATTGAGTTAGTGAATTTTCCGCCCTGACCTAGATCTCAGAAGCTAAGCAGGATTGGCCTTGACTAGTATTTGGAAGGGCGACCACCAAGGAATTCCAGGGTCATGACCAGTGTTCCCTCTAAGCTAAGCTAATGTGAGCTAGCTCACAGTTTTTTAGCCTCCGGCTCACGCATTTTTTACTTAGCTCAGGAAGGATAGCTCCAGAGCAAACTAATTTATGCAGTAACCAAATCGCTCACTCACAACTTTAATGCTAGTAGCTCACAAAGTAGAATTTTTGCTCACAATACTCCATAGCTTAGAGGGAGCATTGGTCATGACGCAGAGGTGGGCAATGGCAAACCACCTCTGAAATGTCTCTTGCCTTAAAAACAAGTCTAGCTTGCCACCTAGTAGGGCAAATTGCAAAAAAAGAGATAACTGCTGGCTGCTAGTCAGTCTTAGGATCGCCTAGCTATACTACACACAGTGCCATATGATGATGATGATGATGATGAAGATGATGATGATGATGAAGATGATGATGATGATGAAGATGATGATGATGATGAAGATGATGATGATGATGATGATGATGAGTTTTCCCCTCCCCCCTCTTCTTTAAATATGTATGTGTGTGGGGTGGAGCAAAGGGAATCTTTTTCCATGGTTGCAGTCCCAGATACATGTTACAACCCAGTGAAGGACCTATGTGCGTGGAAGCAGGCTCTTTTTAAAGCTGCTGGTGCCCATCTAGGTGAGCCTTCCTAGCTGTAACGGTCATTCAGCGCCGGTGAATTGGCTTGGATTAGTTGTTTGCTACAGAAAATGATGCGTGTCTATATTTGGGACTATACAGGTTATGTGTGGCTGGCTGCACGTTATTAGAGCATGATCATGGCCTATCTGTTCTAATTAGTATATTTGATTTGCTATGGAGTCTGTAGAGTATTGCCAAGCAGAAAAAAGTGCTAAGGAATCCCAGGCTCTTAACTGATTTGTTGTGACATTTTATCCTCAGACTGCCTTTTTTCCTGCTGCCCTAACACCATTGCAGTTAATAACATACTGTACTGTGGTAGGGTTCGGGCTAATCCTGAGGTTTAAACAAATGATTCGCTATTATCGTCTGTTCTTGGAATGTGCCACATCAGAAATCTGATGGATTAATGTAACACTGCTACTGCTAATTGCTGACACAGGAGTATTTAGGCCATTGAAGCAATTACAGGAGTGCAAAAAAGGAGATGTTTTTGCAGCTTTCTAGTGCAATGTGTTAATCAGTCATGGTAATTTTGAGAGTAAACAGTGCATGTCTGCTGTAAAAAAACTTTTAAACTGGTTTTATTGCTTTGTGCCAAAAGAAGTAAGCTTTTTCACACCTTTAATTGTTTTCACATTAATAGATATATCAGTTTACCCACTAATGCTTAAAGTGGTGTAAATCCTTAAACAAATAGTAAAAAAATAAAAATATAATGAGGGGTTCTTTCTTGTCTTTCAAAAAGGTGTTGTTTCCCCTTGTAGCGCCATATGGTTTGGCTTGTGGAGGCAGATTTGCCTTACAAAGGGAGGGATTTTATTTCGGTCATTTCCAACTTTTGCAGCATTCATGAAAATCTGAGGGGTGTTGGTACATTTGACACCCATATACAATATATATTATGCATATTGCTACTTGGTATAGAAGTTGGCTAAGATAATGGATAAAGGCATACTTCATCATAATCTTTGTAAAATATGGGGGGAAAGCTGTTGGGAGGTATTCTCCAAGTACAAGCACAAAAGACTTTTGATGCAGTTATTGAAGCAGTGTAGGCAGATAGGAAAGGAGGGGGCAGAAAGAGATGGTAAATGGTAAGTTGTCAGAATGACAGATGGAGTGGGAACAACAACACACAGGAAAACCTTGGGGCTGAGTGGGGGAGAGGATTCTTGTCATTCATAGACAAGTGCAATATGGAAAAAGGTGGAAGTTCAATATTCATGTTACTATTAGTAAGCTGGCAGCTCGTGCCACAAATCTGGCCATTTGAGGAGTGCTCTGAGCCTTCCTCTCCTGTCATCTGCTCTCTCTGATTCCTCTGCCCCTTGCGGGGGGGAAAAACAGAGAAGAGAACAATATACAGACTTCAGTGGATTACCAAGATCCTGCCATCTTGTGGTATGTTCTGGTCTTTCCTTTCTCTGTACAGAATTAATCCAGGAAGAGAACATAAGAGCCTAAGTGGATGTGACATTTTACGTATGCACAGGCACAGGTTACCTGTGAGTGTTGTGTCCATGTGATGTCCTCGTGGCCAGGGGCCCCATCCCCCCAAGGGATGTACCATGGTATATCCACATTGTCAAAGATGGGTCAACATTCAAGAGATGCCAAGGTTACCCTTTTCATCGATTAGCTCAGTTCCAGTCAGCTCTCCAATCCACACTTAACAATCACCCTGCAGCCTGGCTGGTTTGTCCCTGATTACCTCCACCTGCTTTCACCCAGGTTCTTAGGCGTCCTTCACACGATGAACTCCTTCACCAGGTCTTGGTAGCTTCTAGCTCTGGCCACCACACCTTCTGACAGGGTTAATGCTGGCTGTAGCTTAGGGTTGCCAAGTGTAAATTCCTCCGGAGTGGGGGACTCCCGCCCAGGGTCTGGAGCGCGTGCGCGCACCGCGCGCACATCACCCAAAAGTGACGTGACGACGCTGGGCATGCTGGGGCGGGGCTACGACCATCTGAGGGAAAACCATAGAGGCCCGGGGGGACTTGGCAAGCCTACTGTAGCTAGTCCACCCAGGTCTGGCCCAGTGGTAATCATGGCCTCTTGACCAGGAATGCCACTTTCCCAGTGGCAGGGAGCTCTGTGTCTCTGCCCACTGTAGAGAGCTCAGGCCAAGTTCGCTACTCTCCTTCCTGGTTCCTAGCAGGTCCCAGCCAGGTTCTTCCTTCCCCCCTACCTCCCTTTAGGTATACCCTTTTTGTCCTTCTCCTGGACCCGCCCAGTTCCTGCTGCCTAATGCCTACTTTTGAGTAGGTCTTTTCTTGCATGGAGGCCTTTGCCCTTGAGTAGGTCTTTTCTCCCTTGGGAACTAGCTTTAATTGTCTTTCCTCCTATCTGTTCTGCCATGCCTTCGCCAACAGCCAGAGCGCCTCCTTTTGCCCTGTTACATTGCTGTTGGCATGCTTAGAGCAGTGCCCAAGTTCCACCCCTTCTTCCCCATGGCTGAGATGCCCAGGGACGTGAAAGTCCATCTGGCTAGTTCTAGACTTGTTGCCACCATAGACTGCGTCTGCACAATCAGTAATGACCTGAAAGGGCAAAGTGTTGCCACTGCTGCCGTTGCATTCCCCAAGCATATCCTTCCCTGTCAGTTGTTCTTTCTATACAGAATTCCAGACTGTTGGAATGCAAATACCAAGGGATTTAGGGCATAGTTTAGTGTTCAAAGTTCATTAATCTAATTAATCTTTTAAAATTTAATCACAGTGACTTTTTTAATGAACAAGAAAATAAAATGAGGATGAAGATGTACAGTGTGGATTGTTTTGTACACTGGCTACAGATGAACCTCTTCCTTTATAATTTAGTCCCATGTATCTCTAAGTGAAGCTCCTCACATTTGATAAATCTTTTGAAGCCTGCACCACAGGATTTATTTGGAGGTGGAGTTCCAATGCAGACACCAGATGAATCAAAACAGATGCACCTCATAAGTAGTTTAGATCTCCGCCCCTAGAAAACTTCCATAAAGATGTTAAAGAGAGGAAACATGTATCTTTACTGGTATCTTAAGACTGGCCCGACTTCTTTGTCCAAATAGAATGTGTTTATCTTAAACCATGAATGACTCTTTTCTTTGTGAAGCTGTTGGCCTCAAGCTGGGGAGAATGCTTTGCTATACAGAATCATGGGGTACAAGGCCCTGCCCATGATGCAAACAACATTCTTTTATCTGCAGTGAACACAGTAGGCTGTGTTTGTAGTTGCAAAGTAGCCTATTTGGTATTCCTTATCTGCTGCCAGTGCTGTGTTTTAAAACTTGAGCTTCCCAACTTTGAGAGATATGTGGTTTTATATATTTTGTTTCTGTAATTACTGTTAGGGTTATCTCTTGACTCACTTTTCAGACAGCCTCACAATTGCTTTTTGTGGACAGACCTTTCAACCCTGCTTCAAAAATATTAATTTGTAGTGCCAGCAGCCAATTTTAAGTTTGCGTTCATGTGTATTGTGCAAATATATACCTGTTTACTACTAAGGTAACTAAATCCCGAAGGAATTAGTACTACAGAGAGATTACCTGCTCTGAGAACAGTAACAAGAATCAGCCTTTTATTGAAGCTATTTTGAGACATGAAAACTTTCTGCAAGTAAAGCAAATGCAGCGAAAAAATCTGCCAATTTAGCTGATCCTTAGATTTAAAAAAAAGAAAGAAAGAGGAAATTAATTCCGAAACAGAGTCCCATATGTTGTTTTTCTGATCTGCTGAATCCGTCGTTGTCATTACTGTTATCAAGAGCACCTATCCTAAACTTGCATCTGTTTAGGTGTCCCCCCCACCCCCAGATTCTGCATTGTCTTTCTTTGTCCTACAGTTCCCATCTGTTTTTTTTTAATCTCACGCAGCTTTCATTTTAAATCATAGTGATTATAAGATTAGTTGATATTATCTTTAGATGAAAACGTGAATTACAAAGCTTTTGTTATTAAGAATAATGGGGCTACAGTTTTGCTGTTACGCACAACAATATACATAAATTTGTTCCGTCGTATGTTGGAGAAAATCTGCCAACTCTTGAGACTCAATTTAATAACCCTTTTCTGAATTAATATTGACAAAATACCTTTTATGATAGCTTATGCATTTGGGAATATAAAATACAGTGCGAGAAATTTCCTGCTCTAAGTATCCAGAATCCCAATAAAACCTCTCTATGCAACATTGGTTCCATAAAAGCCTCACAACTGAGATATGCAAATGAAATCTGCCTGCCCACTGCTTCTGACACTCAGTACTTGGATTCCAAGTGCTGTATTAGAAGTGCTCTGGAATTATTGCATAATGGTCAGCAAATTGCTAATATAGGGATGATGAACAAATCTTTGTGTGTGAATGCTGTTTTATGGAGCTTAAAGCGACTCCTGTATTTCTGCAAAATCTCTTGCTCTTACAAACTGGATCAAAGTGACTTTAGCACACTGAAGCTGCGGTCACACACACTAAATAATCCACTTGCAATCCACTTTCAGTGAACTTCCCAACAGGATTTTACTGTGTGAACTGTCAAAATCCAATTGGAAAGTGTGTGTGATGGCAGCCTTAAACTTTTAGTGTTGTTGATTGAAGAATATATAGATGTGTTGGAAATATAGTGGAAACTTTATTTCTTTTTCTTGTTGTATAGATATATGCTGTTAAATTCAGATGTCCCATGAAGACATAATGCCTGAACTAGGGTTGCCAGGCCTAGCTTGGAAACCAGCAGGACATGGGGGGGAGGTGGGCAGGGGGATCAGCCATCAGTGACAACATGACATCACTTCTGGGAAAATCTGGAATTGATCTTATGCCTCTCTAGGAATCACCAGAAACTCTGGTAAAACCATGGATTTTCTGCCAATTCCTAGAGAGGACTGACGTTTCTTCTGGGTTTTCCCATATATGACATCACATTGTCACCAATAGTGCTGTAAAAAAAAATCCTTCTCCCAGTAGGCACTGGAGTGCCAGTGAGTAAGGCTTGCTCAGGAGATCTCAAACCCCCCCCCCAGTGGGCACATGACAACCCTAGTTAATATGCAGAAAGTTGTTGAAAGCGTGCAAGGTGATAGAGGTGTGAGAAATAACTTTATTTCTGTTGTCACACAATTTGCTTCCTTAAACTGTTTCTTGAATGCCATTGAAATACTCATGCTAGAAGGCCTTCCTTTTCATTTCTGGTAAAATATGGCTTTCCCCTGGTCTGAATATTCAGTTGTACACACAAAAATCTACATGACAGGGTGCTTCTGTGTAATGGAATGCTGCCATACAGCAGAGACTTGTAGCTACTGCCATCGTTAGACAAGAAGAAATTGGAGTTATAGAATGTGGGAATGGCTAATTCAGTTTTGGCCACCATTGTGATACTCTCCAGTCAGTATTTAAAATTCAACCATATTTGGCTCCTGTCTGTTTCTTATTGTTCAAAGCTTCCACTGATGCCAGATACATAAAACTGTATCTATCCAAACTGCTGTGTACTGTTCTGTTAGGCTTAGATGAGTCGGCACAGGCCTGCAAACTAGGACCTTTTTTCTTTTAAAGCCTTTTGGGTTTCCAGAGAAGAATCACTGCTCTGCTGGTGAGTCAGGAAAGGGGACTGCTTGGGTGAATGATGTGGCCTGGGTGGGGTAGATATTGACAGTTTCTTACTTTGGGCACCTGTGTGATGAACTTGGCACATATTGACTATGGTGTCAGCTGGCCTCTAATTTGTAACTCTGTAAGGTGCAAAGGGGAGAATAAGTGATAGGGTGGCCAACTGTGGGCCGGAAGATTCCTGGAGATTTGCGGAGGGGCTAGGGGAGGTTGGAATCTGGGGAAGGGGGTGGATCTCAGCATGGATGTGGTGCCATAGATTCTACCCTCTAAAGCTGCCGTTTTCTCCAGGGGAATTGATCTCTATAGTATGGAGATCAGTTGTAATTCTGTGAGAAGGTTAGGTCCCACCTGGAGGTTGGCAGCCCTAAGTAGTGACCAACTGGCAATTAGGCAACCAAGTCCGTTAACTTGTAACCCTTTTAGGGGGAAGTAGGGCAATATGTGTTTTGTTTGAAGTAACACAAAAAGAAGGGAAATATTAGGATTTGTGCTGAAGGAGAACTCCATGTAAGAAACAGCTATCTCATATGCCTGGTTGTTGAGAAAGGTATAGGCTTTACAAATAAGTACGGAAATAGGTTGATGTTGAATTTCACAAGCTTGCTGATTCACTTTAAACACTGTCATTTCAGTTTTGCTTGTCCTTTATGCTAAATGACTGTGAGTCCTTTCTTCACACTGAACTTTTCCTGTAAAAGATATTTCTCAAGATGATCTGTAAAAGATATTTCTCAAGATGATTATGTGCATACATGATATAGTTGTATGTATAAATGTTATATAACTTGTGTAAAGATGCATAAACAAACAAATCATCAATGTTTGCAACAAAAATTAGGGGACTGAGATCACAATGCCAACACATGGAAACAATAGAAATGAGCATATTCTTCCACCCCTACTGAGACTTTGAGGCAGATGAATGTGTGACTCTTGCTGAGACAAAATCAAATGTGGATATCTGCAGTGATGATGTTGCCAAGTCTGGTCTGCTAAGAAGGAACTTGATGTTCTGTCTATATAGAAATAGTTATGAAGCTAGGGGGCAAGAAAGTACTGTGAGATATTTTAATAGAGACTGTTTCGTATGATGTTCCTCTTGTCTCTTTATCCATCATTCTCTTTTTCTTCCATTTTGCTTGTTACATTTCTGATGGCGTACATTAAGATGATTACATCAGATTAGTCTCAGGAAATGAATAGGCTAAGAAGTTGGAGACTCTGAATACTACTCCTTTTGAGACCAGAGCAAATGTTCATTTTGCCAAGGAGAACAAAGGAAACGTCTTAAGTGTGGCATATTCAAAAATAATGGGAACTCTCTAAGACATTTGTGTTACACTCGAACAGCAAAGGGGGTGCAAGAGAAAACCTCTATTTTAGGAAGTGCTAATTTGGTCTGTATTTATTTGCTTGTCACCTGGACAATAGGATCTTTCTCTTGATAGTTATACTGAATTACTTCAAGGAATTTTTAAATATCTGGATAGACTAGCCCAGAGGTGAAGATCAGCCATTCTTTTTGCATCCAGTGAATTAAATTGGATGGCCAGTGGGAAACTTCTTCTAGGCTTCCCTGATTAGTTTTTCACAAGCCAGTTTGGTGTAGTGGTTAAGAGCGCAGACTCTAATCTGGGAGAGCTGGGTTTGATTCCCCACTCCTCCACATGCAGCTGCTAGTGTGACCTTGGGTCAGTCATAAGTTCTTTAAGAGCTGTTCTCTCAATGGCAGTTCTTGAGAGAGCTCTCTCAGCCCCACCTACCTCACAGGGTGTCTGTTGTGGGAAGGGGAAGGGAATTAGAAGCTGCTCTGAGACTCCTTCAGATAGTGAAGGGTGAGGCATAAATCCAATTTCCTCCTCCTCCTCCTCCTCCTCCTCCTCCTCCTCCTTTCTGTCCTTAGGACTTGCAAGATATTGCTTGGTCCATCCCATTAGTGGTGGGTAGCCATTTGCTCCCTAATCTAGAATGAATTACTATATTTCCTGGCAAAGAGAGAAAATTAGACCATGTATTTGATGTGTCAGAACCTGGTGCTCATGCTGGTGCTACAGCAGGAAAACTCCCTCCATTGCAATTGGATCATCCTTTACCTCCTCCACCACCCTCCTTACCACTGCTGCAGGCTCTTCCAACATCATGTCTTCCCTCCAT
>NW_015163096.1:1665973-1697368 GCF_001447785.1 Gekko japonicus | reverse complement strand
GAAGAAGAAGAAGAAGAAGAAGAAGAAGAAGAAGAAGAAGAAGAAGAAGAAGAAGAAGAAGAAGAAGAAGAAGAAGAAGAAGAAGAAGAAGAAGAAGAAGAAGAGGAGGAGATTGGATTTATACCCCACCCTTCACTACCCAGAGGAGTTTCAGAGCAGCTGAGTTTCATAGCACCCTCCCCACAACAGATACCCTGCTCTCAGTCCTTGGACTCTTTAATCTCCCAGTTTATACTCCCTTATATCTTGCTGGCACATCCATCTGCTTCCCTTTTCAAGGGTCCCTCTTCCAGACTTCCGGTTTTGACTTCCTAATGGCGGCCACGATCTCTCGGAGCTCTGGGAGACGTGGACAGTGAATCGGTGGATGGGAGGGGGTGCAATCTTATGCATCCCCCCCCGGAGCCCTTGCAATGGGCTCCATAGCCATGGGGCACTAGGAGGGCCCTTCCTCCAGCAAATGGCTGGTGAAGGGGGGAGGCAATCCATGCCCCGATGGTCCCGCTGCTGTTTTCCGAAATGGACATGGGAAAGCACACTAGGAAAGTGCTTGGTGGCTGGGGGATTTAATCGAGAAAAGCGAGATCTACACGGAAAAGTGAGTGTTTGTATAAGCAAAGACACCAGAAAGCAACCTGAAAGCCTCCCCTTGATAGAACGAGGGGGGGAACTCCCCCACGAAAGAAAAGCGGACTGATAAACGATACTAAAGGGGGGGAATGAAAAAGTGAGCGGACTAAAAATAAAGAACTTTTGAGAACTTACCAAGCGAATTTAAAGGATTTTGAGACTTTGATAACAATTTCTAAAAAGTAAACAAATCCCAAACATGGCACCGAAGAAGAAGGAGAAGGACAAGCAATCGAAACTGAAATTCTCTGCTGGAAATGCCAGCCCAGCGAGCTCTGGTCCTAGACAGGACACTACCAAAGATTTCCAAACTATGCTGACTGAGGCTCTGCGCCCTCTGCTGGAGCAAATGACATCGTTCCATTCAAAATTCAATGCACAACAAAGCCAACTAAATGAAACTACTAAGAAGACAGAAAAAATGGAGCAAGAGCTTAAAGAAGTGGATGCCAACACACAAAAGCTGCAGAAGCAAATGCAGGGGATGGAAAAAAAGCAAGCAACTGAGGAGGCGCAACTACTACAGCTGCAAATGGAAAAAGCAAGCTACATCTTAAGATTTCAGGGGGTCCCTGAAGCAAGAGGGGAAGATCTAAAACAGACTATGTGCAATTTACTGGGTCCGGTTGCAGATTTAAAAGCGGAGTTTTTACAAAATGAAGTAGATATGATATATAGATCATATTCTGACTTCATAAGAAAGAATAATCTGCCCGGCGAGATTGTGGTGAGATTCTTCAGGAGACAAGTAAAAGATCAAGTTTTGAAAGCAACAAATGGAGCCAACCTGAAGAACAAAGACAAAGAAATAAAAGTTTTGAAGGATGTTCCATTTGAAATAAGGAAGAAGAAAAAGAAATACAGAGACTCGGCACTGTTTTTACAGCAAAATAACATTCCCTACATATGGGCTGTCCCTGAAGGCATGCTCTTCAAATTTAAAGACAAGAAAGAAAGAATTGACTCTGTTGCAAAGGCACGCAAATTTTTACATCAACATGCCGGTCCAGCAGGGGAGAAGGATAAAGATGAAGATGGCAGCAGCAAGGGAAGTGAAGAAGAAGGAGCACTGGCACCTTCCGATGAGGACTCAGTTTCTGAACTGGAGGTTGCAGCCCCTAAATTAAGCTATTGTTTGAGAAACAAAAAGGAGAAAAAATGGGTTATGATTTTCTCTAGATCCTATTTTAAACTATTTTGAAGCATTTCTCTTTAGTCATTTTTGCTGGAGATGCTATTATAAGCAAAACAGAATTATGTACTTACTTAAGGTAGCAAGTATAAGCCAATGTATTATAAGCCAATGTTGTAAGCATTGTGAATGACCACCATTGGGTTTTAGAGGTTTTCTTTTCTTTCCCCTGTAGTTGGTAGTATACTCTTCCTTGTTTCTTTGTAGTTTATAGAAGCTGCAATAAAAAAATCCCGTACAGGGGGCACAAAAAAGGGTCTCTCTTCCTATACACCCACCCATTCCCTATTTAGTAGGGATAGACTTGATTTATTTGTTTTATTTATTAAATCATATCTTGCATTTTCTCTTGGTTCAAGGCAGCTTACAATACCAGCTTACATCACCAGCTAAAACCAAAGATAAGATAGCAAGCCCAAAATCCCCCCCCCTTAAAAGATTCCTGCCATTTAAACCCCCTCATAAGCCCTGGCAAACAGGCAGGCCTTGCAGTGCCTCTTGAAGGTCTCCAGGGAGGGGGCCCTTCACTTCGTCAGGAAGCACATTCCACAGAATGGGAGCCATGATGGAAAAGGCCTAGAAAAGGATGCCAGATGGGCCACTCTAAGTGATGGGAGAGCCAACAGATCTACCTGATGACCATAGTTGGTACACAGGAACATGTAGAAGGAGATTGCCCTTCATATATTTGACTGACGAAGGGCTTTAAAGGTCATAACCAGCATTCTGAATTGAACTCGGAAACAGACTGATAGCCAATGTAGTTGTTTCAAAATGGACAACATAGTTGTCCATTTTAAATCACTGTCTGTAGTTTGACTTGACATGCCCATAGTATGCCTGGATATGTTACAGGATTCTTGGGAGTAACCTGAAGATCTGTAAATAATACCCTCTTATTTATAGGCCCATCAAGTATCAATGTCAGTTGAGGTGCTATTAGTACAAATTATAATTTTGACCAACTTTAGGAAAGCTCTGTAACGTTGCCTATGATGATATACTACTGACATTAATTCTGCTTTCAGATTTTCAACATGGAGAACTAGCAAAGCTGCTATTGTTTATAGTGGTGAAATGTTTTTATGAGAGAATTTGTTTTAGAAATTTTAACAGTTTTGTGAAGATTATGATGGAGGAAGAACACAGAAGTATTCTTGTGTATTTCTAAACTCCACTAATCACTGTAATATATATTTATAGACATGTTACGTTTTGTGGCTTCAAATGTAACATAATTCAGATGACTATTTGCACAGAAGGAGATTTTGAATTTGTACATGCTGGAGATTGAACCTGGGACTCCAAGCCATGGCTTCTCCACATCTAGTTCTCAATTTCTATGCAGTATAAATTATTCTTGCTCTACTAAGCATCTTTTGAGGAAATATATATTTTTCACAAACATTTAAACATTAATGTCATGTGATCTTTAGACAAAACAAACATAATCTCTGTAAAAGCAATAACAGCATCTTAATTTTTTTCTAATCTTGGGAATCTGATAACTGAACTAATGTGAGAAGGTCTTTAGTTATAATATAATTGACTGTTATGGCCATAATCCGTTGTTGTGGGAATGATTCTGGAGGTTCACACAGAATTAAAACCCGTAATATATGAGTTAGCTGCAATCAGTTTTTCAGCATAGACAAATTCTTGATACTGTGAAAAAATCTTAGAAAGCATTAGCAAGAGGGAGGAAAGAGTTGGCCTTATCGAAAATGCAATTAAAAAACAGCTTGATTAAGCTGTAGTGGGATGATTCATACTGCTTTAATTAAAAGTAGTATACATAGTATAGTGGTTTTGTTTGTTTATCTGGTCTGTTTTTCTGCATCAGAAAAATACAGATTGGCATTAATTCGTCTTTCTCTTTGGTAACCCCTATATCCATTATTCATTTAGAACACTAATTCAAGTGTAGGTGGTGTGCCTTGGCAAGTTCAGTAGATTACTCAGACATTATTAAGTTGCATTAATATCTCCGTTTGCCATATGCTTCCTCTTGGGTTGGTATAGCAGGAAAACACTGATGAAGGTGGGCCTTTCTGTCCTCAGTCTAGATCAGGGATACTTTATAAAAACTTTCGGAGGGCTGCTTTAATATTTTTACTAATTGCATTACTTTGTTAACTTTTCTGCAAAAGAAGTCATATTTAACCAGGTACCTTTTAAAATACTATTTCAAAAGTGACAGCATTCCACAGGGTTTTTTTAGAAAGTGGTTTCTAAATTCTTATTTCTTCTGTTGGAAAAAAACATTTTTGGAAAAACTCTCACCCATTTTTAAAGAATATGTTGTGGTGGGCTTTATAGTATGGAAGTCACTTTTTTGCAATGCTTAAAGAAGTTTCCAATGTACCCCAAAATCTAAAACTAATTGAAACATGGGCATTAATTAAATCATCATCAAAACACACTGTGACAAGAATGTTGAGGAGAGAATGTTTTAATCTGCTTGGGTTCTCATTGGGGAGAATAGTAAATAGGGATGCCAGCCTCCAGGTGGGGCTTGGGGGTTTCCTGGAATTACAACTCATCTGTAGACTACAGAGATCAGTTTCCCTAGTGAAAATGGATACTTCAGAGGGTGGACTCTATGTCACTGTACCCCATTGAAGTTCCTGTTGTCCCCTGGCTCCATCCCCAAATTTCCTGGATCTGGCTACCCTATCCCCCATCTCCCGTTGGTGGCCAGGGGGGACCTGGCAACCATAGGTATAAACGAAGTAAATAAATAAATAACAGTCATGTGAAAGCTCACATAAACAGTGTTGATTTACACTGCCATCTAGACTATACAAGGGAAGAGGCAGCTCTTAGCTCATCTGGCAGCAAGTTCCACAAAGATGGGAACTGCCACAGGCAAGATTCTCTCCCTTACAGTCCCAGATCTCATTTTGTCAGTAGATAAGCTGTTGCATTCTCGACCAGCTGCAGTTTCCAAGTTGCCTTCAAAGGCAGCTCCACATAGGTTGTATTAGACTAATCTAGTCTCAGGGTTACAGTACCATGAATCAATGTGGTCAGATCAACTATGTTCAGATGGACAGAGTCCCTGTGCCAGATGTAACTGAAAAGGAGCATTCATAGCAGCAACATGATCTGTTTTTCCCCATACATAAGGATGGGTCCTAGGGCCTACAGATTCTACTAGCCTTCATAGAACCCTATCTAGCATAATTAATGGAATGCCTCCAGGACACCAGCTTTTCCAGCCAGTATCACCTCTGTTCTATCTGGATTTAACTTCAGATTGTTTATCCTTAGCCACTTTAACATGGTCTCAGGATAATGGCCAAGAACCAAGACGGCAGCACTGGAGGCTGATATATGCTGAAGACTCCAAACCCCAAAGGTATGAACAATCTTTCTTTTTTTTTTATTGTTAGTTTTTTATTAAAGTATAAGTAGTGGTACATCCAACACCCGTGATCCCCATAAACCCACCATGTTGCACATTAAAATGATCCTTAAAGCTTAACAAAAATCTATATATATCGATTATGATTACAATCAAATTATCTTGTATGTTCTTATACATTCTTATCGATCCAATCATAAACATTTGACCACATAGCTGAAAATACAGAGTTTTTCCTTCCGTGGAGTTTTTGTGTTAGATTGTCCATTTCTATCACCTCAATTGCTTTGTTTATAAAATCTAGTCTATCCGGAATTTCATCTCTTTTCCAGTAACTGGCTAATACGATTCTAGCTGCTGCTAACAAATTTGTCAGGACGTGTTTATCTTTTTTTTCCCAACTCTCGGGTAGAATATTTAATAAAAATATTTCAGGGTCCAGTGTTATTTGCAACTTTGTTGCCTGGGTGATCACCTGATGTACCTCTTTCCAGTATTTCTTTACCGCATCGCAGGACCACCAAACATGGAAAAACGACCCAATTTGTGCTTTACATTTCCAGCATTTATTGTTACTACCGGGGTAAAATTTGGCCAATCTAGCAGGGGTTAAGTACCAGCGATGACAGATCTTAAACAGGTTTTCTTTTAGTGATACCGCCTTTAGTTGTCTCATATTTTTCCATATCCCATCCCATTTTCGTGGGTCAATTATTTTCCCTATATTATTATTCCATTTTGTCAGGGGTGTTTTCTTATTTTTATCTTGTGGTCTATTTTCTAATAGAAAGGCGTATATTTTGCCTATCATTTTTACTTCTGGACCCAATAAAATTTTGTCTAGTACTGTAAAGTTTTTATTTATCCCTGTTTGAATATCTTTGTTATATTTAGATGTTAATTGGTTTCTTTCCCACCATGTTAGTTTGACCTGTTGGGCTTGCAAGGCCTCCTGTGATTTTAGTTGATTATTCTTGTTTAGTAAGACTTCGTAACTTAAAGTTCGGGTTTCCGTCATCAAAGTTGGTAATGAGATAGCCTCCAGGGGGGCAACCCATCTTGGTTTTTTGTCATAGTAGTTAGTTTTAATTTCCTTCCATATTTTTATTAAACAGGCTCTGATTCGGTGTTGACAAAAGTAGGAATGTTTTTCTGTTCCTACGCTTAAAAAATAGTGCCACCCTGCCATTAGGTTGTGGCCTTCTAGGCTTAAAATCCTCTGATTTCTGAGCAATATCCATTCACGTAACCATGTCAGTGCCGCGGCCTGATAGTATAGTCGCCAATTCGGCACTGCCAATCCGCCCTTCTTTGTTTTTTCTTGTAAAGAATAAATCTTTATTCTGGGTTTTTTTCCCCCCCAAATAAAATCTGATGTTAACTTATCCATAATTTTTATAAACTTGTAATTATTGAGTACTGGGATGTTTTGAAATAGAAATAGTATCCTGGGAAGTATAGCCATTTTAATCACTGCCACTTTCCCCATAAGAGACAGTTGAAGCTTGGACCAATTTTCTAAATCCTTTTTAACCTGGGTCAAGAGCGTATCGTAATTACCTGGTATCAATGTACTTGTTCTATTCGTAATGTTTATCCCAAGATATTTCACGTTCTTTTCTAAACCAAAATCGGTTATTTCTTGCAGTTTTCTCTCTAGGGCTGGGCCACAATTTTTCGTTAGTATTTTTGTCTTAGTCTTATTTATTTTCAGGCCCGATAAATGCCCAAAATCATGCATCACCTCTAGCAGGGGTGGGACAGATTGCAACGGGTCCAGGAGAGTAATGGCAATATCATCCGCATAGGCTTGGATTTTGTACTCTTGGTTTTTAACTTTGATCCCCTGTATTCGGTTATCTTTGCGGATATTTTCACATAGACCTTCCATAGTAAGGATAAATAGAAGCGGTGAAAGGGGACACCCTTGTCGCGTGCCCTTAAATATGTTTATTCCTGTAGTCAGATCTGAATTAATTATTATATTCGCTTCTTGATTTCTGTAAATTGTTTCAATTACACTGATAAAGTCTTGCCCGCAATCTATTTCTTTTAGATTTTGGATCATATAGTCCCAGTTGACGTTATCAAACGCCTTTTCGGCGTCTATAAAAATTATTGCTAACTGCTTGCTTATATCTGTCTCACAGTACTCTAGAACATTCAAGATAGTTCTAATGTTTTGCTTTACTTGCCGGTTGGGTAGAAATCCCGCCTGATCTGAGTGTATTAATTGTACCAGTATCTTCCTCATACGTTGGGCCATTATATAAGCGTAGATCTTATAATCCACGTTGAGTAATGATATAGGGCGGAATACACATTTTAATAGTTGCCACCCTTCCCATCAAGGATAGCTGTAGGTCTTTCCATTTTTCTAAGTCGGTTTTTATCTCCGTCAGGACTCTCTTATAGTTGTTATCAAATAGAGCACTACATTTATTTGTTAACCAGATTCCTAGGTGTTTAACTTTTTTACTAATTATGAATCCAGATTTATTTGCTAACAAATCCTCAGTTTCTTTTGAACAGTTTTTCGTTAGTATTTTAGATTTCTGTAGGTTAATTTTCAGACCTGCTACTTGCCCATATATACGAAGGGTATTTAATAAATGTTCAATTGACTCTAGGGGTTCTTCTAAAATAAAAACTAGGTCGTCGGCATGAAGATAAGCATAGAATAGATGACCTGAAAGATATTGCTAAGAATTTTTACACCAAATTATATAGGAAGGAAACTATTGATACAGACGCTATCCAGACCTTCTTAAAGAACAGAGTACACACAAAGAAATTAAATGAGGACCAAAAAAATATCTTAAACCAAAAAATAACATCGACAGAAATAGCGGGAGCAATTAAAAACCAAAAGAAAAATAAAGCCCCTGGCCCTGACGGGCTACCCTCTGAATTTTATACAACTTTCCAAGATGAGCTGAGCTCAGTTTATAAACAGATAGTAACAGATATACCAGAAACAAAGGCAACACCAAGATCCTGGAATAGTGCATTAATTTCACTAATACATAAAAAGGGTACTGATGAAAAAGAAATCAAGAACTACCGCCCTATATCATTACTCAACGTGGATTATAAGATCTACGCTTATATAATGGCCCAACGTATGAGGAAGATACTGGTACAATTAATACACTCAGATCAGGCGGGATTTCTACCCAACCGGCAAGTAAAGCAAAACATTAGAACTATCTTGAATGTTCTAGAGTACTGTGAGACAGATATAAGCAAGCAGTTAGCAATAATTTTTATAGACGCCGAAAAGGCGTTCGATAACGTCAACTGGGACTATATGATCCAAAATCTAAAAGAAATAGATTGCGGGCAAGACTTTATCAGTGTAATTGAAACAATTTACAGAAATCAAGAAGCGAATATAATAATTAATTCAGATCTGACTACAGGAATAAACATATTTAAGGGCACGCGACAAGGGTGTCCCCTTTCACCGCTTCTATTTATCCTTACTATGGAAGGTCTATGTGAAAATATCCGCAAAGATAACCGAATACAGGGGATCAAAGTTAAAAACCAAGAGTACAAAATCCAAGCCTATGCGGATGATATTGCCATTACTCTTCAGGTATGAACAATCTTTCTGAGAGGTCTTAAATATTTTTTAAACAACATAGAGTTTAGAACAGATCCCTGTGGCATCTCGTATGTCAACTCGCAGGCAGTGTTTTCCATATCTCCTCCCGGTACTCTGGATGTTCTGTCACACAGAAACCTGAAGCCATTGTAATACTCTGATATGCTTGAAGATGATGGAACAAAGTGGCAGGATCCACTGTATTGAACACAGCTGATATATCAATAAGGATCAGCACAGAATCATTTCTTCTGTCTAGTTGTAACCTGAAATCATCCCTCAGAGCTACCTTCGCTGTCTGGGTCCCAATAGCTAGCCTGAAGCTAGACTGAAATGGGTCAGGTGCAGATACATCACCCAGAATCGTCTGAAGTAGCTCTCTGCCAGTTTCCATTCACTCACTTGGCCCAAGAACAATACATTAGACATCAGTTTGTAGCTTGTAGGATTGTCTGCAGACAGTAATTGTTTTCAGTAAAGGTCTAATAATGGTTTCCTTTAAAGATTTCAAAAAAACATTTTCTGACCTATGTCTACTCCTTGATATGTAGCCAAATCAGTATCCAAGTGGGATCAGATCAAAGAGATTTAATCTGAAAAGAATTGACAACAGTGTCAACAGTCTATATCCACATCCAGTTCAACCACATCTTACCTAGATACCATTACATTTTGAACAATTTGAAACAATTTAGCTGGACAAGATTTTGCAGATTCCGTGGTGGAAGAAGGTGATGCTTCCTTTGCCACTGTCGCAGAATGCCCCACTGACCCACGTGCACCATTCCTCTTTGTGTCCTCTGGAGGGTCAAGACACTCAGTAGCTCTTCCAGGTTTCTGCTTGGCAGTGTCCCATTCTCCCAAGTTCACTTGACTCCCAGAGGTGCTTGTTGCTTCTTTCTACCCAGAAAGGCTACACTGCAACCAGCTGGTTGATAAGAATGTTCCCCACGAAGAGGGCTAGCATTCCTAGCACTCTGTCTATGTTGCCATTTACAGTGTTCACCTACTACCCACATCTGTTAGTTTTGCTCCAACTAGCCTTTGCAGGGACAGTTTACCACACTTGCACACTTCCAGGGACCTAGTGCTTTATTGATCAGCCTCCTACCTTTCCAGGCATTCTTTTAGTAACATGTTCAAGTGGGTTACAGAGACAACATGGTTACAATATCATGGTTACAGAGACATTTCCAGCAATAAAAATCGTAAGAAATTTATTCAAAAGAAAATGCCACACACACATAATCTGCACAACAATGGATCGAGCAAGGTTACAAATTAAACTGTGTATACGCAGTCCTCTGTCCCTTAGCTAAATGAACCCTGACTGTTGTTCCAGGGTAGGATCTTTAAAGTTAAAGTTCTGTCGGTCATCTTGAGTCTTTGTCCAGGTAGCCTGCCCCTTTGTTAATTCGATGTGGTGATGGCAGCCATTGAGATGGAATCAGCTGAGATGGACCTTGCAAAACGAAACTCTTGTGTCCAAGGAAGTTAACTGGCTCTTATAGATCAATCTTTCTCTTCCTGTCCTTTCCAGAAACAGGTACAATCTAGCATTCTGGCTCATTAAGTCTGTAGGTGTCACATTTCTACTAGGGTGTGAGATGGCCCTGTGTTCTCTCCTGGCTAGAAACATTTACATAACCAAGCCTTAAGTAATGGATGCTTGTGAGAGTCATCGGTTGGAGGGGAGTACTGGAGAGCAACTAATGTCTTCCTGTTTCCTGTCCTTGTACCAACAGAGAAACGTCTTGCATTGAATGTGGGAATTTTATAGCCTCGGAACTCTCAATAGTGATGTAGCCCACAATGGAGTGCACAGCCACCATTGGCGCCACCTCATAGATCTTCAAATGAGCCCTGCAATGCATTCTCTCTGATTTGGCCTCAGACTTCTGTCAGCACTGTTCTCCCAGTCCTCTTTTGCTCCCTCATCTCATTTGTATCCAGAGGTTCTGGCGCTGTATGTCTATGAATGACCAATGTCTAAGAACAACCAAATCCAAGGATCTTGAGAGTCTGGCATTTTAGTCCTTCATTAGGTCCTCAGTCAAGTTGCCCGTTAAGCTTTCAATGTTCCTGACAGCATTTTGGAAACCAGTTGGATCCATACGTCTGTGGGAATGGATTTTCTTAATCAGGTCCTCACCTCCGTGGAGAGAAGGTATCAAGTTTGCCTGAACCTTTAGCAGGTAAAAAGCTTGACCATGACAGAAATTTCACTTCTGCTTCCTTCGTCAGCCCACCAGAAATATTCTCAGTACAGAAAGGTAGATTCAACTTTCCCATATGTTGATGTAGTAACAATCTGGGACAATCTACCGTGAAGCCTGGAGCTTGTCTAGTGGCAACCTTGCATGGATTTTGAAATCCCCAGGAACTGTAACCATTGGTATTCCCAAACCCAAACTGGAGACCATCTCAGCCAGCTTAGCTAAGGTGTCTGCTGGCGTTAGGTGGATGGTAAACCAATGGAACCCTAACCTGACCCTGGAGCCCGCCACCAGGTATGTAGTATCAATATCAGCTTCTGTCTGCACTAAGAACCCACAATGAAAGAATAATTCAGGAATGGACACTGCTGTGCTTCACCCTGCCCTTCTACTTGGGGCTGCTGAAAGAACTGTATATCCAGTTAGAGCTACCTGAGATAGGAAAATGTGATAAATTCTTTTAAAAACACATGAGAAAGAGGATGATGGTTCTACACTGGATGGCAATAGGAGGAGAGGCTTAAGAGCTAATGCATTCAGGCTCCCGCCTGCTGTGACAGGAACCATGACTGAACTCTTGTGCTATGCTCCCTGAGTCTCAGGTTCTGCGCTTCAGAAGAATTGACAATTTATTATCAGGGCTAGGCTGCCATATTTTCACCTGACCTGTAGTTTTATATATGCATTATTTTTGTTAAATGGAGGAACATAGAAGAAGAAGAAGAAGAAGAGAAGAGATTGGATTTATACCCTGCCCTTCACTACTTAAAGGTGTCTCAGAGCGGCTTACAAACTCCTTTCCCTTCCCCTCCCCACAACAGACACCATGTGTCACGAACATGGTACTAGGCCAGGCAACAGCAAGAGACTCCAAAAGCAGCCCAAGGTCAAAACTGGGCAAGCAGTAATATCGAGAGACCAAGTCCAAATCAGAAGTCAGAAGCTAGAGAGTCAGAAGTCCGAGCTGCAGGTCATGAGCAGAGTCATACAAGCTGAGGTCAGGAGATGAGGAGTCAAGACGAGGAGCAAGAACTGGAACATGGGTGGTGAAGTGCAGAGCTTTATCCAAAATGGCTAGTTGCTAGCACAACTAGTTGGCGTGAGTGCGATAACTAAATAGCCTGGAAGGCTGTTGGTCATTAGCATGCCCTGATGGTGTCCCGACTCCTGGTAGTACTCAGGGCTAAACAAGTGCCTACCGCGCATGCGCGCATCCCATTGCCAGGATGCCATGTCCTGTCGGCGTTGTTCCCGCAGACGGGATACCGGTGGGGGTGAGTCACGGGGTGTGTTGCTCCGGCATAGGCCTGCTTCAGCTGCTGCTGGAGTAGTTTCCGTGGCTTCAGGTGCAGGGCTGTCAGGAGCCGGGAGCTCATCCCCAGCAGTACTTAGGTCTTCCGCTAGGCCAAATGCTCATCCCCGGTAGTCCTTTGCTCTTCTGCTGGGGCCAAATGCTTGGGTTGAGAAGCAGCCGTGACACCGTGTGAGGTAGGTGGGGCTGAGAGAGCTCTGACAGAAACTGCTCTTTTTCAAGAACAGCTGTGCCAGAACTATGGCTTGCCCAAGGTCATCTAGCAGGTGCAAGTGAAGGAGTGGGGAATCAAACCCGGTTCTCCCAGATTTGAGTCTGTGCTCTTAACCACTACATCAAACTGGCTCTCAGACATACTGCCTGTAGGCATGTGAGCACCCAGTGGTAGTCACAAGGTGAACTTTACCTCATTGATTTTGGTAAGTTCAGGAGTAAGCCACACAATGGAGCTTTCTAACTCTAGTTTCCAGATTGCAGTCATAATCTTTTAGAAGACAATTTAATTTGAAAATAAGTAATTTAGAAGTGGATTTTATTTCTGGTATGATGTGTTTCTTTGGACAAGCCAATGAAAATAACCAGTGTTTTCTGTTTTGACTCCGAGAGTCATATTTTCTGTGAATAGAAATATCTTGTTGAAACTGAAATCTTTTACATGAAATGTGCTTTGCTCTATAAAAATTTAAACATATTTCATTTGAAATGGAAAAAAATACCTTTTTTCTAGCTGAATTTATTGCAGTCCTGTGTGTTCTTTGTAAGTCCAAGTTATCTTAAGCAGGCTGGCTGTGGTAAATCATGCACTTTGCATTATAAGAGATATACTGTTATGGAGGAGTGAGGGCGAATCAAAATTACTTTCACATTTGGGATACCATTTCTGCATGCAGTAATAACCCATTATATGAGGAACAATTTTATGATGTGCACCGAGAGAAAAGATCTATCTATAAAGCTATCAGGCTAAAAAAAAAACTTTCCATCTCTGATGGATGGTGAATCAATAATCTCCTGCCATATACAAAGTGGTCCATAAAGGAGTTCTATCTCAGAAGAGTAAATTGTGATTATCCCTCCTATGATAGAAATGTTGTGCGCTATGTCTCCAGGGCTCAACCCCCACTTCCTCCTCCCCTTACATTTTGTTTCAGACAGTAGCATCTGGAGTCATCAGAGAAAGAATAACAGCCAATAATAAATTTCCATTTCAGGTCTTTCATAATAAGACAGGATAATAAAAGAGTCACCTAGGGATTGCATATCATGTTGCTTTTTGAAAAGGATTTTTTCTTTCCCTTTGGTAGGAACAGTTCATACCACTGAGGTTCCTTCTACATTTTTTGTTGTTGTTAGAATACATGCTGTAGTTTATTGAGTGAAAACTATAACTTCAGTCAGGGAATAGTCAAGGTGTATAATATAGAGAGCAAGTATATGCCATGGGGAAAAACAGACTAAAAAAAAGTGAAAGTTTATTTCTGTTGTACATTTATCGTTTCATATAACTCTCTATTATACTCCCCCAAACATGATAATGACCCAGCCAACACTATGTACAGTAGAGGTGAATTATTCCAGGGTAACACAATTTTGATTGATAATGTCTAGTTATAATCAATGCTCCCTCTAAGCTGTGGAGTCTTGTGAGCAAAAATTCTACTTTGTGAGTTACTGGCATTAATGTTGTGAGCGAGCGATTTAGCTGCTGCATAAATTAGTTTGTTCTGGAGCCATCCATCCTGAGCTGAGACGTGGTTGCATCCACTGAACCAATTAAGAGTATTTCCACATCAATTGAGGCTGTCACATTTGCTTCAAGGCTGAACGCTCCTGCTCATCCACAAGTTCATTACGTGTATTGAGGAAACTCCCCAGATATCGTGAATGTGTCCCCCTTCCCGATTTTATTTTTTGCTGCTGTTTCGACTTATAGCTACTGACTGTTTTTTAAATTTTAAATTTTATAAATAAACAAAAAAAAATAAATCCTGAGCTGAGACAAAAATGTGTGAGCCCGAGGCTAAAAAACTGTGAGCTTGCTCACACTAACTCAGCTTAGAGGGAACACTGGTTATAATACATAAATGTTATTTTAGTAGCTGAATAAATTACTTCTGTGAAATGATGAAATTAGGAAGGCAACAGGCTAAGCATTAGAGATGCTATTCTCAGTTCTCTGACACCTTGTTCTTTTTGTAAGTGATTAGTAAATTGTTTCAAACAGTAGAAATTTAAAGCATGGGTTACATACAAAAGGGTCTTGATGGAGAAATCTTGATTGCTTTAGTAGTTGAAACTTTTCTCGGGCAGCCCAAAATAGGATTGCCCCCAGGTCAGTTGGAGTTGGGTGTAGGGATCCCCCGCCCCCTGGTGGGGTTGGGGGAATCCCCTGATTTGGCAGGTTCCTTTCCAATGCCAGCCAGTTGGCCAGCGGGAGAACCCCTGCCTGCAAATCTGCACTCCTCCAACCATCTTCCAGGTAAAATGGAAGTGTGTCTCTGACATGATGACATCACTTCCAGGTGACATCATCATGTTGGGGACGCTGGGGGTGACACTCTGTTTTTTGGGTAAAACTCTATGGTTTTGAGGTCATCACCATAGAGTTTTGCCCAAAAAGCAGAGCATCACCCACAACATCCCCAACATGATGACGTCACTTCTGGATGATGTCATCACGTCGGGGGGCAGCACTTCCAGAGAGCACCCCGCTGGTCAGGTGAGTACACCTGGCAACCCTAGCTGGGTGAAAATTAAGTTTTTTAAGTCTGTTATGTGCAGAGAGAAATATAATGCAACCATGTTGGTGAAAGAGGTCATTGGGGATATGATGCCGTACAGCCCACCCTCTAAAGCTCCTATTTCCTCCAGGGGAATTGATCTTTGCAGTCTGGAGATCAGATGGAATTCCAGGAGTACTCCAGGCCCCACCTGGAGGCTGGCAATCCTATGATCCCTTCATATTCAGCTGTATATGTAGAGTCTTGGACTAGTCTCTGGAAGGCCTCAAGTTCGAATCCCCATTCATGCTGTGAAAACTCAGTGGGTAACCTTGAGCCAGTCACACTCTCTCAGGCTAACCTACCTCACAGGGTTGTTCTGAGGATCAAATGA
Source organism: Gekko japonicus (assembly GCF_001447785.1). NCBI lineage: Eukaryota > Metazoa > Chordata > Lepidosauria > Squamata > Gekkonidae > Gekko > Gekko japonicus. Next base: position 1,681,927 of record NW_015163096.1, on the reverse strand, counting down.
AGGGGAGGAGAATGATGTAAGCTGCTATGGGAACCTATTGGGGAGAAAGGTGGGGTATAAATCAATTAAATAAATTCATAAATAATAAACAGTCTAAATTTCCTACTTTCCATTTCTTATTTCAGAGTAACCCAACCAATTGTGTGTGGCACCTGTTTCTGATCTGTGTGAATAACTACGATTCCTTTGTAACTCTTGAGAATTGTTATGCATGTACTTGGTTATAAATCCAAGGGAATTGCTTAGCAAGCTCGTTTTCAAGTGAATGCCACATATCTTTGGGTTTTGTGGGGCATAGTCGTGCCTTTTTGTACACCATTGTACACTTTCTTCTAGATAGTTGTTCAGAGATAAATTTTATAGCCTCAGAAGCAGTATCATTCTTTTTTCTCTTGCTAGTATGTGCGTGCACATACACACTTTATCTAATCCCACAGGTCCTTGAAAACAGAATTGATTGTTCGTATATCCATCCCAAACACCATGAAAGAATGAGGCAAAGAACAACTTTCATTTCTATTTTCCACCTACATCCATCTTTCATTTAGAGGCATTGTGAAAATATCATTTTCACCTGCAGCATGCCTGAAAGGAAAGTGATAATGAGATTGCTAAAAGCGGTCTTTTGTGTTGTAGGATGCAAATTAGTTTGACACTGTGATAAAGAATGATATGATTAAATGAATGTGGTAAAATAATAAAAAAAATAAGTGAACAAAAGTCTCTTTCCTAACTTTATCCAAGTCTTTCCTGTCTGTGTGCAGGCATTCAGTGACACCAGAATCAGCCCAAGCAGTGCTGCATTATCCTCCAGCTGCCTTTTAATCTTCCACGTAATTAAGTGCGAAGGTTCATTTTCATGGGCAGCATGCAAAAACATGGCTTGTATTGTGAGATGACCTTATAGAAGAAAGTCAATTGACTTGCTTGGTGACTATATCATATTTAATGTGATGGATGGTGCCAGAGTCCACCTGTGCCAACAAAATGTTCAGGATCCTGGATCTGATCCAACAGCTCTTTTTTTGAATCAGGTTCATGAGCCATAACGGCAAACTGGAGGGATGTTGCCTGGCTGCCTGCTTAAAGCATCTGGCAATTAGGTATGGATTCCTACATCTGAACATTCAGGCTAGCATTTTCCAGGATTCATTTAACCCCTTTCAGATCTCGTTAATCCTGTTGATGATTTTGTCCTATCAACAGCAATGCAAAATAGGAACCCAACAGAAAATGTAGTTTATAGTGCCATTGTTTGCAAGAAGAAGTGTTTTATAAGTATCATGCTATATTTATACGTCAGACGAATTTACACGTCACACGAATTACATGTGGAGATACATATATTTTTAAAATACTTCTTTTCCGTAGTATACATTTGATCCTTTGGGGTTTTTTTTAATTAAAAAACATTAATGGTGTAAATGCTCATGGTATCATGTTGTTTTTTTAAAGCTCACAGTATCAGTTTAGTGGTGCTTTCTCTGTCTAGTGTCATTGTTTTTAGAACGCAATCTTGCATGCAGAGTACGGTTATATTTTTAATGCACATGGTACAGCATTTACAGTGTAATCCTAAGTAGAGTTACATTCTTTCTCAACCTTCAGTGAACTTGGAAGGGTGTCACTGCTTGGAATTGCACTGTTGGTGATTTTAGTAACTCATAATATTATGATTTGTGTGAATAGTTTTAGGCCAACAAATTCTCATTCTGCATAACATGGCAAAAGTATTTTTTTCCTTTTTATTGTTGTTCTAGCATCTTTATCATAAGGTTTTTGTTAACAAGCTATTTTTTAGGATGTTCTTCCTGTGATTCCATTTTACTGTATTCCTGAGGCACAGATGGTCATTAGAATAAGGAATTAAAAGAAGCGTTGGTGGCATGCCTCCCAGTAAAAATGTAGTAGAACTGAGCCAGCTGGGCTGAGTGAGAGAACCCAGGAGAGAGCTGCTGTGTGTGGTAACCAAAGGGCCAAGGGAGGCGAGGGGTACTGGAGAGGGAAACATGTATAGATGTATATATGCCAGTGCTAGAAGTCTCTGAGCCAAGTTGGAGGATCTGGAGTGCTTGGTGTTCAATGACAATTTAGATAAGTAGGTATTTCAGAAACATGGTGGAATGGGGAAAATCTGTGGGATACAGTCATTCCAGGGTATAAACTCCAAAGTCAGGATAGAGAGGGATGGGTTGGTGTTGGTGTTTTGTACATCAAAGAGTGCTTAGAATCAAATCAGTTAAAAATGTCAGGGGAATTAAGTCCCCAACAGAAGCGATATGGGTGGAAATACTGGGCTTTTAAGGATTACTTAAGCGTGAGGGTGTACTATCGCCTACCTGCTCAAACCCTTGAGGCTGATCTTGAGATGGAGAAGGAAATAAGGCTAAAGCAGATAAAGTTATGATATTGGGAGACTTGAACTACCGTCACATTGTCTTGGTAAGTCCAACACAAAATGTCTGGCCTTCAACCATCTCTTAACCAGGCTGCCTCAATCGCACAGGAAACAAAGGCAAGACTTTCTTCTTCTCCATTGGTTGAGGCTCCCCCTCCAAAGGAAGAGGGAAGGAGGGAGAGCTTGCTTTGCTTGGCTGCTTCAATTGCATGGGAGAACTACAAAGCACCTTTAAGGCCAATGAAGTTTTATTCGAGATATGAGCTTTTGTGTGCCTTGCTACAGTGTGTGTTTTGTTGGGTTTGTTATACTGTGGCTTTCCTGGGTGCAACAGGGTTCCCTCTCCCCTTTCACTGTATTCACTCCCTCATGATCCAATCTTTCTCACTAGGAAAGCCATGTGAACTATTTATATGAGGAATAACGATAAGACAGTGAGTTGGATTAGGCTGAGGGTGTATGTCCAGACGAAGTTCACCCAGCACATTTCCTTTGGGGATTCTGAACTTAGACTTCCCAGATAGTAGACTGATACTGATTACTGAGTGTTGTAGACAAACACATAGTCCTCAGTCTGTGTCATGGTGCCTTCTCATGTTCTTGACCAGCACACAAAACAATTTATGTACAAATGTTCGCAATGCCCAGCCATTTCATGTTTTCCCCTGGGTCCTAGGCTCAGAACTCTGAGCATGAGATTTCTGTAGTGAATGTCAGCAACTCAAAAGTAGGTTTGCAGCTTACAGATACACACTTGAACAGCATACTCAAGATTGAAAAAGCACAGACATTTTGATGCAATAATTCAGAGCAAGAGGTATCTGTTATCAGACACTGTTAAATAAACAAATATTGCAAGAGTCCTAATGTTTTAGGCATGTTTTATTTTAAGTAAAACAATCTTTGTGTTTGTGTCCTTTATAAAGTTTATATCTCTACTACCTGGCATTACATTTTATGACACACATGGCCTGGCCCAACAAGGTCGCATTTATGTCAGATCCGGCCCTCATAACAAATGAGTTCAACACCCCCGTTCTATACCTACTGGGGAAAATAAAAAACTATAAATCTCCAGGTTCTGATGGCATACACCCAAGAGTTCTTAAGGAACTCAGATGTCAGGTAGTTGGTTTACTAACCGTATATGTAATCTATCATTAAATTCAGCCACTGAATCAGAAGACTGTAAAGTAGCGAATGTGACACCAGTTTTTTAAAAGGGATCCAGAGGGTAATAGGCATTTACAGTCCAGTCAGCCTAATCTGTCCCAGGCAAATGAGTAGAAACTGTAGTCAAAGATAGAGTTATTAGGCAGACAGAGGGGCAAAGCCTGCTGAGGGAAAATCAGCGTGGCTTCTTTAAAGGGAAGTCCTGCCTCACCAACCTTTTAGAACTCTTGAAGGAAGTGAACAAACATGTAGACAACAGTGACTTGGTAGACATTATGTACCTGGGCTAGCATTGGCATATAGCACTTACCTGGATAGCCCAGGCTAGCCCGATCCTGTGAGATCTCGGAAGCTAAGCAGAGTTGGCCCTGTGTAGTATTTGGATGGGTGACCTCCAAGGAATACCAGGGGTGTGACACAGAGGCAGGCAATGGCAAACCGCCTCTGAAATGTCTCTTGCCTTAAAAACAAGTGTAGCTCACCACTTAGTGTTGTATAACACTAAAAGAGCTAGAATGTCTGGCTGCCCGACAATTTTAGGATCTCCTGGCTATACTACACACATGGCCATATGATAATTATTAATTATTATTAATTACCTGGCTTTTGACAAGATACTTCACCAAAGACTCCTGCGTAAACTTAGCAGTCATGGGATAAAAGGATGGGTTCTCTTATGGATTAAAAACTGGTTACACAACAGGAAGCAAAGAGTAGGAATCAATGGACAGTTCTCACAATGGAGGGGAGTAAGCAGTGGGGTCCCACAAGGTTTGGTATTGGGGTTGGTACTATTTAATTCATCAGTGATCTGGAACTAGGGGTGAGTAGTGTAGTGGTCATGATGACACAAAATTATTCATGATGGTGAAAACCAAGGTTGACTGTGAAGAGTTGCAAGAGGACCTCCACAGACTTGGTGAGTGGGTAACAACGTGGCAAGTGAAGTTCGATGTTGATAAGTGTAAGGTCAGGCACATTGGGACAAAAAAATCCCAGCTTCTCGTATAGGCTAATGGGGTCTGAACTTGCTGAGACTGAAAGGACAAGTAAGCTGTGTAGCTTTTTCTAGCCACATTAGAGGTTCTACAGGGGGACTGTAAATGCAAAACAGGTGTCCCTTTGTGAAATACAAAAAGGGATACTTTCCAGGGGTAGCATATGTGTTGTAAGACTGGTGAGAGATCTCTGGGTAATCAGTATTTCTTGTGGCTGTGCTGGGATGTCCATGTGCCAAGGAAGGGACTTTATAGTGAAGGGGGGGAAATATAACAAGGTATACTTCTTAAGGTACCGTGTATTTTTCTAGTTTGTCTATGATTGTAACTTTTTTGAATCGCAGAAGAAAACTACATGACAACTTGGCACATTTTACCTACCATTATCTCTTGTTAAAAGATGACATAGAAACACTTATCTTTGGAGACCTTTTAACCCTATTCTTATTCCCACATGGAGGTTGTCCTGAGAAACCTTTTCACCTCTTTAGCTTACTACTTTGTTATGCACTCCCCCCCCCCCTTCTTGTTGCTGTGCATGTAACACTTAAAAATGCTCCTGGCAGTTCAGGTAAAATAAGCCAGATTTCAGCCTGAAGCTGCTTAACATCTTTTTTAAAAAAAGAAGTAGTAGAGCTTGTGCCAAGACTTTCTTATAGAACACAAAGCAATTCACATCTGAGGTGACATACTTACTGTGGGACTTTCTTCAGAGTAAACACATATAGGATTGTGTTGTTAGTAAAATATATCTTTATTTTTGGATTTAATCTTTTTTTCTTCTTTTTGGCTTCCCCCTTCAAAGTATACAGAAATGTACAGATATATATCTATGGGAAGAGGAGGTGAGATGATACCGAATTCCTGACCTTTGTGTCTACATATTTTTCCCATTCACTTTGCTTAAATTTCCAGTAACATTGTCTTACTTCCTTACAATCCCAAACATCCTTGGGCTATATTAAATATGCAGCTGGTTAACTTTTTCTTAGCTTTTGGCTTGTGCACAGTACTAAAGAGAATGGAAAGGATAAAGCGCTAGTTACCGTGCTGTGGCATCTCTTTTGTTTTTCTTTAATTATGTCAGTCAGAACATATCTTATTTGAATGCTGGTGGCATTTCCCAGGGTGATGAAAAATGCCAGAGGCATTTGATAATGCCATCCCGTTTGATTTTCTGATACTTTTTACTTTCCTTTCTAACTCAGGAACTGGTAGCTTTTTAGTTGAGCCACCTCCGGTCAATCTTTCACCTCACCCTTAATTTGAGGAAAATAAAACCAGAAGAATCTGCACCCCTTTACTTGATTCCCCGCCCCCCCCCAATAACTGTACTGTTTCTTTCTGAATCATTTATAAATACTCGTAGACCCTTGTTTGAGGGCTGCAAGTCGCATCGGATTTCAGTTTGTGAAGCAGGCATTGACAGAAGGCAGATTGCAGTGAAGACCATAAACTGACAGTTTAGGGCAAGCATGCTATTGGCCTCAGGCAACCGAGGATGTAGCCTGCTCCATCCTTCTGACTTAGGACATTCGTCCCTCCTGAGGTCCCTTGTCTTTTCTGATGATAGATTGAGAAAGACAAGCAGCACATGGGTAGACAAACACCTCACCCGGGCACTCAGTGCCATTTAACAGTTTCCTTTTTGCTTTTGACATTTCCCTTTTTCCTTTTTCACCTTGCTCATCATTAGCTGTTTCTAACATTCAGTATACAGAACTAATAGAAAATGACAGGATACATATATGAGCTCTGTTACTCATTTTACATGCTGTGTGGACTAGCTAAATTACACTGCACTTTAAAAGAATCATTTCCAGTTAATTATTAGCCTCATATAGTCATCAGTCAGAATAAACTAAGAGTTTTTTTTTAAGTTCAAAAGTATGTACAGGTAATCTAACCTGCCAAGGTCTCCTATGCTGTTAGTCTTCATGACAATTTAGTTTAGCTGGGCATAGCATAATATCTTAGTTCTCATTCTCCCATTTGTTGTCTGTAATTACTGGCTCAAATTAGAAGCTCAAATTAGAAGATGAGGCCTTAATGCCAGATAAAAAAGTGCAACATAAAGCAGATTGCTATGTGACCTAAGCTGTGTTTGTAATGACCATTCAATTGTAATACAGTTGTAATAAAACCGTTTTCTGTGGGGTCTGCCCAAATTGGAATCTGTCTTGGTAACTAGGGAGTAGTTAGGTTTGGTTTCCCCCCCAAAAGATCATAGGCTGTGATCATACGCGCCTTCAGATCCAACATAGCTGCAAATGCCTGATGGATCTAAAGGGCACGATCAGGCAGCAACATCTGGGAAACGTCCCACAGTTGTCAGCACCCCATGCCGCTCTGCCATAGAAATGGAGTTAAATGACACCGGGGAAAGTCCGGCTCTAACTGATTCCGACAGGCCACAGGCAGACTTTCCCCTGTCTGATCACTCAAGCACGCCCTCATGCCATTGGGATGGTCTGCTCATTCTATCCCGACTTGGTGCTGTTCACCCCCCCTTCACAGTCTGCGCATAATCGCATACTCCATGGGGAACCCTCAGTGCAGAAGTGTGGTTCCTCGTTTATGCACATGGGAAACAAACGGCAAAAAAAGTGACTCACCCACGGTGACATCTGATCACACAGTGGTGGGCTGAGCCTGCAGCACAAAGGGATGTGTGATCTCGCAACGGCGAATCAAATTCCTCTGGAGGAAATAGCTTCGCTTCCCCTCCACTCCAACTGGTGGGTGTGACCGCAGCCATAGCTTACTATTTTCCTTCTCAGTGGCATGCCTGCTGCTGATTGAAAGCCAAGATGACAAAGGGACTGTGCAAACACCACTGGATGCTGCTAGAAGAACTAGTGGTGACAGGGATTGGGAAGGTCAGTCAGTGTAGTGGCCTGGTTAGCCCATCTTGCCCTTCTTGAGTGTTGCTGCTCCATGGGGGACTACAGAATCCTTTCTTCTGATCCTGAATCCCCCAGTCATAAGTCAAAGCAAAACTGAAGTATGTGTGGGATAGGAGAATTTTTGGGAGAAGGAGAGTGCATTTACAATCTGTAGTTTAGAAGGAGCCGGTGTATAACAAGGTCCACCTTCCTCTGACATTGTGGTAGGGTTGGCAGGTCCCTGCTGGCAGTCCTCACTGCCTGCTACTGTTCTGACAGCAGATGGGAGAAAAATAAATATAAAAATTGCCATCAGTTTGATTTTTATGTTACTTCCAAGGAGAACTTGGAAATGATGTCACACTGCTCTAGGAATTGGAACTCCGTGGTTCTACAATAGAATATCTGTTGATTCCTAGAGTGATGTGATATCACTTCCTGGATTTTCAGAAGTGATGTAATACCCTTGTGCCAATGGCAGCCCCATGTCCCCACTCTGCTGGTTGCCGGCCACTGGCTTGTAACCCTGCATTGTGGTGATCCTGACTGAAGGTTATGATTTTTTTCTGAGGGTGTGTAACAGGCTACTGTAAAATCTCTTTAGTTCTCATCTATACAACCTGTGTGAATCTGTGATATGTCCTGATTGATCTGGGTTCCAGATGATATATGTGAGAAAGAGGCATGGCAAGCTGATTTTGGTCAAAGAATCTTTCAATGGGCTTAGAGACACATCTGGATTATCTGCATTGCAGCATTCTTGTGTGTATATCAAGTAACATTCCTCTTTTTTGTTTTTAAGTAAGGTATAGATTTTCTTTACTGCAGGAGGGCTGAAGAAGAGGGGTAACACTGACTGCTGCTTTAATAAGAGCATATTACAGTTTCTTTGCAAACAGGGTTTTCTATAGAGGTGTGGTACAAAGTGGCAGAAAATTGAAAATATGTCAGGTTATTTTTACTTATACATTCCGTTACCTATTTGAGGTAACATAAAATCTTTTCCAAAGTACTTTTTTTGTAAGTTTTCACCAAGCATCTTCAGATGCTTGCCATATTTTATACATTAGCGACTGCTGAGAAAGGGTATTGCATTTAACAGAATTCAACTTTAAATGCCTTAAAATTTAATCACTGAAAAGATCAATACAGACAGTAGTTAGCCAATAACTTTCAGAGCTTAAGGGAAGTTTTGAACTCCAGTACTTTAATGAATTATTGACTGCTTCTTGGGAGAAAGAGGGCACTTAAAATATACTAAAAATATTTGGCCTTTATTTGGAAGCTTCTGTTTATGGAATGAGACACTTGATAACCATTTACACTGGTGTTATCCAGTTGAAAGCAGTGAGCCTACACTTGTGAAAGTTATAATTTGAGTGCTCACCCTTTGGTAAAACTGGTTTAGGCCAGAAGGAAAAAAGCTTTTTGTGCAGAAGTTGCTAACTAATCAACCGTAATATGCCCCAAAATGGTCTGCAGTGAGAGTAATAAATGAACAGATTTTTTTCAGGGCTGCATAAACTGCATGCCACTTAATAAATTATTCATACTAGCCCAAAGGTATAATTATTCAGTGAAGTGAGAACCTAAGAAATTAGTTCCTTATTAATGTCTGTATGGGTAGTTCATTTTATTTATTTTAAGACAATATTTTTATTTTAAAATCTCTGGGGCCAGTTCACACAAAGTACATTTATAATTTACTTGTGTTTCTCTCTTGCATTCTTATTAAAATTAAATCTTTGTGTTTAAAATTGGTATGCATTTTAAAACCGTCTTTATATATAAAAGTTAACACTGTTCACATATATTTTAAGAAGTATGTGCATATATATTTTTTCGGCATTTTTGTACAAAATATATGTAATATTTCCCTAGCATCCTTTTGCATGCATGCTTGCAAATATATTGTCTCTTGTGTCAGGTGATAGGAAATCAGTACATTATCCTTTGTTACCTAGAGCTACATGAATACAACATTTAGCAGGCTTTACAAAAGATGTGAAATGGAAGGAACCCTAGGTACTGGGATACCTCTCCTATGCTGTTGATGTCCTTTTTCTCTTAGGGCCCTTTCAGATGTACAACTGTGGTATTGCCAAACAGCGTCTGATCAGACTGGTGACCCATGTTTGAACTCCTCTCCCCTTTGCAAATGTCCAGTTACATTCGGTGTTGGCACCTCTGCTTTAGCTGTCAAAATGACATGAAGTGCAGACATGGTAATTGTTAATATGTTTGCTTCATCTAGTGTAAGGGCAAGAGGAGTTGTAATGTTATTCTCTGAATATGGGTTGTCAGCATAGGAGACAAGGCCTTTTCAGCAACAGTCATGGCTTGGTAATTACTTGTTGAAATTGTCCTACTGTTGTTTGGAATGGATGCCATGAGTAGGGATGGGCACGAACCAGGAAAATTGAAGTTTGTTTCCCGCTTACTGGACTGGTTTGTTTTGTGAGGGTCATGGTGCAGTAGAACGGCCCCCCTGTGGGCTAGAGACATCAAACTCACAGTGAGTCTCCAGCTGACTCTCCTTCACTTGCCTTCCAAGTTTTGTGAGGATTGGATTAAGGGGGGCAAGTTATGACCCCCTCAAAGCAGGTGCCCCCAGGAAAGTGCTCTCTGGGGAAATCAGGTTCAGGAGTGTGTCCAACACCCCCCGTGCAAGCTAGAGGCATAAAACTCTCGGTGAACCCTGGGATGCTGCTCTACCTGCCCTTCAAGTTTGGTGAGGATTGGCTTGGTGGGGTAGAGTAGCAGCCCCCCCCCCCAAATTAGGTGCACCTAGGAAAGTGCTCTCTGGGGAAGTCACACCCGCAGGTCCAGAAGTGTATAGAATGGAACCCCCGCAAGCCAGAGACATCAAATTTGCAAGAGACCTCCCTGGGATGCCCCTGTGCAAGCCCCCCATAGAGCAGAATGGGAGCTCTCTTATTGGCAGCCAGCGCTGCTTGTCAAGCTTTGGAGAGCCACTGTTGTTGTTTCCAAGGCTGCAGAAGCCCATTGCCCCCGTTGCTTTAATGATCATAATTGATCTGCGCCAGTGTGTCTGCTGTAGATGCTACTGAAACACACTACCACAAACTGCCCGAACCTCTGAAAACTGCATGGAGGGTCGTGGGACCTCATTTGAAATACTGTGTGCAATTCTGGTCACCACACCTTATTATAGCTTTGGAAAAAGTGCAGAAAAGGGCAACTCGAATGATAAAAGGGTTGGAACACTTTCCCTATGAGGAAAGGTTAAAGCGCTTAGGGCTCTTTAGCTTGGAGAAACGATGACTGAGGGGTGATATGATTGAGGTTTATAAGATTATCCATGGGATAGAGCAGGTAGAGAAAGAGGTACTTTTCTCCCTTTCTCACAATACAAGAACTCGTGGGCACTCCATGAAATTGCTGAGCGGTCGGGTTAGAACAGATAAAAGGAAGTACTTCTTCACCCAAAGAGTGATTAACACATGGAATTCACTGCCACAGGAGGTGGTGGCGGCTACAAGCATGGACGGCTTCAAAAAGGAATTAGATAAGCATATGGAGCAGAGGTCCATCAGTGGCTACTAGTCACAAGGTATAGATAGGGGCTCTGAGCAAGTGATGCTCTGTCTTCTTGGTGCTTTGGGGGGGTCAACAGTGGGCTTCTAATGTCCTGGTCCCACTGGTGGACCTCTTGATGGCACTGGTATTTCTGGCCACTGTGTGATACAGAGTGTTGGACTGGATGGGCCTTTGGCCTGATCCAACGTTGGCGTCTCTTATGTTCTTATATTCTTATGGGAGGTTTGTCACCACAGGACTGCACGAACGGCACATCTTGGCTGAAAGAGGTATACCTCACCAAGCACATTTCAGGGGAAATAAAATCGTTGACCAAGGACCCTTTGGGGTAGGGGAAGTGATGAATCAGCTGGAACTCACCCGGTGCTGTTTTTGGCACAATGCCCAAGGGGGAAACCCTGAGATTTGGGAGAGGTGGAGATTTAAAGGGGTCTGCCACCGACCAGCTGTGCACTCCTTGGTGACCTTTCTTGTCACCCCAACAGGCAGGTCCCTGGCAGACTTGAGGTTAGGGAAGTCCGTGGGAACCCAGGGACCTGTAAAGGGGAACCGGAAGCCTCCACAGAAACTCTACCTCAAATACTCGGCAGAGACTCTATTGGGGTACTGGGCAAGTAGGGGCAAAAGGGGCTGTGAGGGAACTGGTGTTCTAGCCAAACTAGTATCAAACACAGGGGACCCAAAGGAGATACCTCCAGAGCCTGTTTTGCTGGTAACCCCCACACACCCTTAATAGAAGGCCTCTTTAAACCACTCTCAATTAGAAGGCGAGATTGACTATTAGTTTGAGATTCCCTGGAAAATTGACCCCTTCACGTGATTACAAAGGGGGGAGGCAGGGTGACTAAAAGCTGCTGGGTGGGTACTGTTGGGTGGAGGGTAAAGCTGTGTGCACCTGTAAGGCTGTCCATGTGGCCCAGGCTCTCTTTTACTCACGGACTCAAGCTGACCCTCCCACAGGCTTCAACTGCAGCCCCCAGCAGTACAAACCACCCAGTGGTTCCCACCCAACTCTGATCAGCTGGCTGAAGAGGGGGTTTCAGCCCTCCTGCTGGCTCCCCATCCAGCAATCTCCCCAAAGGTGAGTGGAATGCCAGTCCACTGGCTCCCATCGGACTCCCATCACTGGAGAGGAGCACAGTGGGAGTGGGGGAGCTCACCTACAAGCTGACCTCACTCACTGGCTCTCATGCTCCCATTAATGAGGGAGAGCCACTCAGCTGCCTGGCAGGTGACCAAGGTGGCCACGGGAAGACCCATGTGCCAAAGAACCAAGAACTGCCTTGGCTCAGAGAAGGGAGGGCGACTGCCAAGCACTCCAAGCCCCAGCATCTGCCATTGAATGGCCTTGAGACCCATGCCTCCCATTCCCAATGTGATCTGGCACCACAACTTACAAGCAGACCCACTGATGCCTGGTCCCAAGCCCTTTCTGATTCTGAAGGGGCAGCCTGTCTTGAAGACTGCTCAGACACTGTGCTCTTGGTGGGTTGTGGTTTTTTTTTGAAAGGTTTGGCATTGTCTGAAGTCTCCGCCACTGCCTATAGCAAGCAAGGTTGGCTGAGGTCAGTCCATGTTGGCTTGGAGGCGAGCGGGGCCATTGCACCAGTCTATAGAGGCCAGAAGAAAACTGCAGTGATTCAAGGCTTAGGATCAGGCAGCGTGGGCTTAAATAGAGGAGGAGCGGGCAGGTAAGGCCCCCCAAAGATCACCTGGGCATCCAGCTGCCCATGCCAGGAAACACTTTCAGCCTTGGCCATGTGGTCTGGTGGCTGCATGGCAGCCCTCTTCATGTCCCAGGAGCCCCAGAGCCCACAAAAGTGGCATTGAGGTAAATCCTAGCTGTGTCATCTGATACATATGTTCAGGAATACGTGGCCATGTTATGGTGCAATCCTAAACAGAGTTATAGTTTTCTCAGCACGTTGGGTTGAATCCAGATAAACTTTCTCACATAAGGCACTTCAGTCAGTGATAATGTTCTTGACTCCCTGCTTCCTGCTAGAGGCCACTGATATCCCAAAAAGCTGCTCCTGGAGGACAGGGGACCCTCAGGAACAGCATGAGAGGGAAACTGGTGTCTACAGCAAGAAAGGCAAATTAGTAAAATTTACTCCACCTTTCCATTAGTGGAAAATTTTGTAATATTATTTCTTCTTACAATTGAATAACAGATGTTTGGGATCAATTATGTGTTTTAAAAAAAGAAACTACAGACCCTTATTGTTATGAAGTAGGATGTTTGAAAACATAAAAAGAAGTGACTGAAAACATAAATTCCAAAGTATTTTTGAAGTCTAACTTAATACAAAGTTCCCCCATAAATTCATAACTTCCTGGATATTTTTCATTTATCAACTTCTTTGTCTTTTCCTTTCAGATAAAAAGTGATCACATGAGTACCAGCTAAATGTCTAATAAATCTCCAGGCAAAGCTGTGCTGACTTGTGTGGAACTGACTTTAAAAATATTTGATAGAACATTGCTTCAGTCCCTGAATACTTGTCAGATTAGATTTATTACAGCTGGTCCGATTACAAAGATGTGCACTTTGGTCCATAGGGATCATTCTTTCTCTTTGGTTATAGAGTTCTAGCAATTGTTGTGTCACCGTTGATCAATTATTCACTTTGACACTCTCAGTCCTGCAAAATGTTGTTAGATTTATTCATAGTAGCTTTATTCATTTTACTGAGTCCAGCAAAATTTCTACGTAGAATACATTTACATATTCAATAAAGTCATCTGGAAGCATTCTCTATAGGGAAATGATAAAAAAGAGATTGTGAGTGCACGAGAGATATGCAAAAAAAGATAAGGTCAGAGTCAGATTTTTGCTTGTTCTATTCCTTATTACCTGTGTTTGGATACCACTGGCTTCGATGGGAAACTCATTTCCAGCTGTATTTTTAAAGTTTTCCATCTAACTAAGATGACATTCTCAGGGATTCTTTCCCTCAGTGTAGGGATCTCTGGTAGTGCATAGGCAAGCACAAATTTTAGCATATGAGTGATCTTGTCCTTCATTTTCGAGGATCATCTGGCAGCGAGTGGAGGTTTCTTTACAAAAATGGAGCACATAGGTGAAGGAAGCTAGATTCTCTGCCCTACTTTACTGCACTCCCATTTCTTTCAGAATTCCCCTCCCCAGCGTAGCTCAGTTCCCCATATCAGAACCTCGATCAAGGCCACATTTACCCCAAAGAGATTTTTCTGCAAATAAATAAAAATTCTTAAATCTTAAAAAAAAAACACTTTAAAAATGCAGGTGGGGGGACTTGTGAAGGGAACGAACCCACCTGTGCAGAGCCCGAGAGTTGCACTGGGTCCAGCAGCAGTGGCATAGCCCAGGAACTGGATCCAATGGCGGTGGTGGAGGCCAGGAGCTGCATTGAGCCCAGCAAGAAAGTGGGGGGGAAGGGAAACGCATTGACTGTATCAAATATTGAATCTGTTTATTGTGTGTAATATTTCCTATTATTCCATTGGTATAACACTAACATTTATAAAAGCCCTGGCTCAGATTTATATCATAAGAATTATGCTGGTTTTAACTGACATTTTGGAAAATGTATGACCATAACAACATGATTACCATATTCATGTCTTCTTTATAAGTAAATGTTTGGTAACCAGAATAATCCTGGAGCTCAGGCGAAGATTTTTTTCTGGCATGAAGCCTGAATTGCCTGTAGACACAGATGGTTAAGTATATAAAAAGCTTCACTCTACATTGGCACAGGATGAGGAGAGGTTGGAAGATTATCTGGAATAAGTGCGTTATACCTCGTATCTTTTTTTCCTGGGAAAATTTGGTTTCCCCCTCTAAATATTGTTGTTTTTGTGAATTTCACACACAGCAAAATATTTGATCAGGAAAGAGGTTGTTTGTACCCATGAAGAAGTGGGCATTCAGTGCCATTTTTGAGTTAGGATGCAGTCTGATTCTGCATACTAAGCAAGGCACACATTTCTCAGAAATAGCAAGAAATGTATAGGAAGGAGTGCAACAGACTGGTCCGCTTACAAAGGCTTCTTGCAATACTCCCACTACACAAAGGCCATTTGGAACAGCCTTCACACAGTGCACTGCTTGGTATATACCGGCTTGTGCAGACTGGCCTCACTGTGTTGCCTCAAGCTATGCCATAAATGTTCAGTTGTGGAGGCAAGCTGCATAGTAGATGCTGATCTAATGGCAAGCTCTTCAGGCACGTAGCTCCACATGGAGACAGAAGAATAGTCCAGACTGGGTTTTAGATTAAATTATGGATGCCATTTGAAGATTATCAAATTAGGAATGATTGATCTGCTGATTTTAGTCTGTAGTTTTGTATATTTTTAATCTGTTATAAATCTTCTAGAGCCCTGTGTTCAGGAATTGGGTGATTTAGAAATTCAATAAATAATAACAAGTAAAATAATTATGAGGAGTTGTGCTGTCTTGAGCTTTGATGGTTTCACGCTTAGATCCCATCCCACCCTTGTTGGCTAGGTTTGCTGTCTTTAGGTCTGGGAGAGAATTTTTCAGGTCATAAAATTCAATTAACATCTGATTTAGAGAAAAAGACGTGACCCAACCAATAAAGATGATACACAGGGCTTTTTTGTAGAAAAAGCCCAGCAGGAACTCATTAGCATATTATGCCACACCCCTGACAGCACAACTCATTAGCATATTAGGCCACATCCTATGCCTTCCCTTTGCTTGCCCAGGGGCCCACAGCTGCAGAGAGCCCAGGCAAGCGGGCGCTTGGACAGGCTGGGGAAGACATGGGGAAGCATTTAAATGCCTCCCCAATCCTTCCAGCCCCCCCCCCCCTCAGAGTCGCCAGGGTGTGTGTGTCGCTCTCCAGGCCTTCCCTCTGTAGCCAGGCACGCAGAGGTTTTGGCTGTAGTGGGTGTGGCCAACTCTGAAGCCAGCCGGAACGCCGTTCCT
>NW_015163096.1:1648704-1665927 GCF_001447785.1 Gekko japonicus | reverse complement strand
CATTCCTGCCCAAAAATAGCTCTGATGATACATATGTGGTAGTATTGTTTGTGCAGTTATTCCCTTGCTGAATTGATAACTTGGCAAGCTGACTATATGCATATGGTGCATGCAGCGTACATTTATATATGAAGCATATGATGCTGCCTGCTGATGCTATGCAGAGTAACACATATAGTGATGCACATCCCTAATCTGCCTGGGATCTGGGACCAAGACAGCTCTGGTCACTCTGGTTGACAGTCTCTGGTTACACCTTGATGCAGGCAGGATGGTGCTACTGTTCCTATTGGATCTGTCAGCTGCTTTTGACACAGGAGACCACTTGGTCCTGGTCAGCTGCCTGGGTGTGAGGGATACAGCCTTCTCCTCATTCTTCCAGGGTCAGTCCCAGAGGGTAATCTTGAGGGGGGACAGGTCGTCATCATGGGCCCTAACCTGTGGAGTTCTGCAGGGGTCAATTCTCTCTCCAGTGTTGTTTAACATCTATATGCGCCCTCTGGAAGAGATTGTCAGGAAGTTTGGAGGGGGGTGCCATTGATATGCAGATGACACCCAGCTCTGCCTGTTGTTTAAGAACTGACCGGTAGCTGAAATTCCAGTCTTGGTGTCCTGCCTGGATGCAGTGGTAGAATGGCTAGGTGAGAGTTGGTTGAAGCTAAATTCATCTAACTCAGAGACCATGTGGCTGGGGAAGCCTGGACTGCTGAGGTGGTCACTTCTGTCATCCCTTGATGGAGTCTGACTTTCTATGGTCAGCTCCATCAGGAGTTTGGGGGGTATGGCTTGATTCTTGCTCTCCATGGACAAACATGTGTCCTTGGTGACAAAAACTGCATCTTACCATCTATTTTGGACCTGCCAACTGGCTCCCTATCTGTCCTTGCCACAGTAATTTATGCAATGATCACCTCAAGCCTGGATTACTGTAATACACTCTATGCAGAGCTACCTTTGAAGATGCTTCGGAAACTGAATGTGGTCCAGAACACAGCTGCCAGGTTGCTGCCAGGAGTGTCCTGATCAGTGCATATAACACCTATCCTACGGCAGCTGCACTGGCTCCCAACGAGTTTCAGGTGCCAATTCAAAGTGTTTGGTACCTACCTTTAAAGCCCTAAAAGGTCTGGGACCCTCATACCTTTGGGACTGCCTCTCCCATCATGATCCTCCCCATCTTCTCCAATCTTCATATCAACATTTATTGAAGGTCTGTGGTCCATGAACTGTCCGCCTTGTGTCAACAAGGGCGAGGTCCTTCTCAGTAGTAGCCCCTGTCCTGTGGAACCAGCTCCCTGAAGAGCTGTGTGCTTTCTGGGATCTCCCTAGGTTCCACAGGGCATGCAAGGCTGCTCTTTTCAAGCGGCCTTTGGGTGATTGTGATCCACCAGGCAGCTGGTATGCTTCAGCTGTGTCTTCACCATCCACACATCCTATTCTGCTTGATAGTGGATAGATTTTAATGGGGATAGATTTTTAATCATTTTATATTTTAAAAGTTTTTTGTGGTATCTTTTGTATTGTTTTTATTGGGTGTATTTTATATGCTGTTAGCCACCATGAGTCCCGTTAGGTGTAGAGGGCACAGGATATAAATTCGATAAATAAAATAGATAATTGTATGCATGCTGATGTTATTGTGTATGATTATACCTGGATTGAGCTATTTATATTGAGGAAGAAGTACCAGGACCATAGTTGGTGCTCATGTGCTAGAGCTAAGAAAAAAGCCTTGACTGCAGGAATGGTGATCATCAAACCTTTTCTTGTAGACCTTGCACCTGATGCTGAGTTCTAAACTGGTACTGCCTTGCAACAGGACCTCTAACACAGGAAGCAGCTTTATTCCTACGTAAGGTATACCTACATTAAAATTTTAAACTTGTTCAGAAGATATCCATAAATAGCCTTGTTAAAGTTTTCTGAATGCTAAGAATCTTTTCTTATACACAGATCTTGATCTGTAGTTCCATAATTCTACGATCAGGAGCCTTGATGGGCAAACAGGATTAAAATCAATTTAAATTTGAAGTGTGGATTCACCTTTAAAACAATTGGAATGAGGTAGTCCAGCCCTACCTTGATTGCCTGGGACAGTTCTTGAACTGCTGCGAAAGAAGAATGTTTTAGTGTAATAGAAAAACCATTAGGATCATGGCATATCTAATTTGTTTCAGTTACATTTGTGCATGCATAAATTGGGGCAGGATTAGAAACCTAACATCTTGATTGACATTTGTATACCTCAGTTGCTGCTGCCAGGTTGGTGCAGTGTGCCATGTTTAAGTGTGTGGACTCTAATCTGGGAGAACCTGGTCTAATCTGGGAGAACTCTGGTCCACTTGCAGCTGCTGGATGACCTTGGGCAAGTCATAGTTCTGTCAGAGCTGTTCTCTCAAGGACAGCTCTGGAAAGAGCTCTCTCAGCCCCACCTACCTCACAGGTGTTCCCTCTAAGCTCAGTTAGTATGAGATAGTTCACAGATTTTTAGGCTCCGGCTCACACATTTTTGTCTTAGCTTAGGAAGGATGTCTCCAGAGCAAACTAATTTATGCAGTAGCCAAATCGCTCGCTCACAGCTTTAATGTCAGTAGCTCACAAAGTAGAATTTTTGCTCACAAGACTCCAAAGGGGAAGGAGTTTGTGAGCCGCTCTGAGACACCTTTGGGTCGTGAAGGGTGGGGTATAAATCCAGTCTCCTCCTCCTCTTCTTCTTCTTCTCTTCAATGCTGATGTACTTATGTTTTGTAACTTTGTGTTGTTTTAGGAGAAGGTACACACAAGTGTAGGAATCCATTTGGTAGCGAATCAGGTTTTAAACTTCAGAATTTCCTTTCTTGGAATCTATATTATAATACTTGGAAATTTGCTGAGAATGAAGCAGAATAAACTGCTACAATCCATTTTGTTAAACTGAGTATCGCAAACAGTGATAAAGCTAGAGATGCAATGTAAAGGTATAGAGATAAGAGGAAAAGCGCACTGGTGAATTTGCTTTCACTTCACAATGATTTTCTTATAGGCTTTTAGGCTTTACCACTTGGGTCAAAAAGCAGCAGACCCTTTCAGTGTCAGTAATTAGTGAAGTCCTAGGATTCTCTAAATTGGATCCCTGTGGGGTTGGTCATTTCCCCTTCTAAAGTGGATTGACTCAGCACTGAGAGGTCAGTGAAATGTTCCTCCCACTTATTGTCTTCCGCTCTTTGCTTTGGAAAAAGGGAGATGGAAAAGGAGTTGACTTCTTTCCAAACCTTGCCCGACTCACCTCTGTTGACAAGCTGAAAGCAGTCACAGTTGCAGCACACGCAGCGCTGCACCTTCTGTGCTTCGTGGACAACTGAAATGCGTATTGACCCACTTTTTTTCTCTCTGTAAGGAAAATGCTTTATTTCCGTGCTCTTGTAGATAATCGAAAATATATCAGCATAACTAGAAAGTTACGGAACAATTAGAATTTAATCGGAAATGGCTTTGTGAATTATAGTTTTTGCTTTATGAAATCTTTTCGGAGGCACTCCTCATAAATAACTAATCACAATAATAACCAAGCACAAATACTGACATACTTAATGGGGGAATCCACCTCTGGTTAGACAGCAAGTAAAACAGAATGGAAAAAAGATTTTTTGCTTTTAATCTACCTCTTCTCCTTCCTGTCCCTACCTACTCTTGGCGTTTGAATAGGGAAATGGCAATAGAAACTGCTGCCAAACAAAATAAGGACAGTAGTCTTCTTGAAATGCAACTGAACTGGTGATGATAAACGGGAGACTAACAGTGCAGTTCTGAACAGAAGTATGCCATTTAGTTCCATTATCTTCAATACGTTTAGAAGGGTGCGACTCTGTTTAGGATTGCACTGTCAGTTTTAAATAACTCTGTGCCCAGAATATTCTGAGCTTTGTAGTTTCGTATCTGGAACCTGAAGTTTTGATTGTATCTGTATCGCAGCTAGTCAGCCTGTTGGTGTTGTATACCACCTGGTGACAGGTTTGGGGCATGAAGTACTACTTGCCAAACTGGAAGAGCATTACATGCACACTTCAATTTGTGAGTAGTTTTACTGCTCTCCTGCAACGTGTGTTAACTGCAGTCTTATTTGGAGAGGACAACAGCACAAGCGAGAAAGACCCTGCACAGCACTTTTTACCCACAATAATGATAGGTATACTCTTGGACAGAGCTGAAGAAAAAATATCACTTTTACCAGAAACAAATGCTACTATCTTTTACGTGTTGCTTGGACCAGTTCTAAGATTTGCACAAATTATAAATTCAAATACATACGGCTGTTCTTTCCAGTTCCTTCATCTTTGTTGAATCTGATGGGGATAAACAACATGATGTAATCAATGATAAAATTTGCATTTATTTTCTTACTGCAATAGTTGGGCATCACATGTGATGGCATAATACACGTTATGGGACAGATACTATACCAGTGGGCTCCAGCCGCTTCCTAGGTTTTCTGAGAAGGGGAGCACATGTTACATCACTGTGTAAAAACGGCCTCTGGTGAGCATAGTGGCTAAGAGGTCGAATGTGTCACTCAGAAAATCCCCCTTTTGAATCTTGTTCTGCCATGAACCTCATAGGCAGAACACCAGGTCTCCCCCCGCCATGCGAACTATGGGCAGTGATAATAACGGTCTCAGGTACAGGGCTGTTAACAAGATGAATAGATTTCCCCTGTGCCAGCACTTTATTCATCTGTCGTTTTAGTTCTCATTTAAATAGGCAAATTTCTACAATTAATTGAAACGTGCTCAGTTTGCAGCAGCTTTCAACTGCTCCTGTTCCACTTCTTTTCTTCCTCTGCAATGTCAGGGCACATGTGTGCACAGATGAACACCAGGGGGTGGAGGAGAGGAACAATCGTCGTAACAAGATTCTTTTTGTTTACTGTTTTATTGATATACACATGGCTTTTAAAAAAATATTTTATTTAAATTTTTCAACAATATAATGAAATAGTTATTCAACTTGATACAAATTTGAAATACAGTTACGTCTGTACATGGGTGGAACATCACACACAAAAATTCTTCGTATAATCAGGTTATACTAAACACAGAAAATTTGTTTTACTGCCCATTGTTTTGTTAACATGGAGGGTGGGAAAGATGTCAACTGATGCAACGTATCACTGCTGTGTATAAAATTCATAACTAAAAATGGAACAGAGAAGATTTATAATATATCTGTTCTGTATTGGGAACAAGACCAAGTAATTTGGAACTCTAAAATCTGGGGAGAAATCGATTTCAGTATTCCTAGTTATTAAACATATATGAGTGTTTACATATATGTAAACACTCTTAATGTACATGTTTCCCCCCAGAAGTGGTAATACACAGAATATCTTATTTACTGCACAGGTTGTTGTTGTCATGTGAACTATTTCTTTGCTCCCAGGGTTTTATTGCACAGGGCAAGAAATGTATATTAACCAGATTTTTAATATTTGACACACAAGGAAAACTTTTTGCCTTTCCCTAGAGATGCACAACATTTTTGAATCTGTGGGCACCTTTGGAATTCTGACAATGCATGGTGAGCACAGACACAAAATGGCTGCCACAAAAGGTGGAATCAGCCATAAACTGGCTTACCTCCAGTCACACAGTGAAGCTCCTTGTGTTGTGGTGGCAGCTGATGCCAAAGCAACATTTTAAAAAATCTGTACAGCCAATCAAATTTTCATTGGCATATTGGAGGCCTTCCTAAGAAAAAGGTCCCACCTGGCCCATTCCACTTTCTAAAAACACTTGGCAGATGCCAGGAAAGGCGTTGGCGGTTGCCACAGGGACCACGTCAGGAACCCCCGCCTTTGCCTTTTGCATGGAAATGACAACGTTTTTATATTTTTCTGCTTTTAGCGGTCCCTTTCACCAGCTGCTTTCCTAGAGAGCTATCGAAATTTCGTTGCATGCCTTTCTGTGCCATAAGAAATTCTGCCATTAGAAGCATCTATTCTTTTGCTGCAACTGTACTGAAATGTTTCCAGTACAAAAATTAGTTTTTTCCAGTTCTAAATTTAACTGCTTATGAAGGCCAAGTGAATCTGACACTGGGTTATTGTATTAGATTGACAGACCAAAAAAAAGGGGGGGGCAGACTAAAGCCCACAAAGTCTGTTGCTTAAATTAACTTTTATGATGTGCGGTGATGAGTTTACCCTTACTGTTCTGTCACCACTAGGCTTCCTGTTGCAAAGATAAAAATATACATGTATAAGGTCATTTCTCTTTTTGTTGAATGACTTCAGTCCGGCTTCAATACTAAAGCAGGCAGACATATACATACTAATTGGGGAGGGGGGCAGAGTGTGGGAGTCTTGTAGAGACATGCAGGTTGGAAGGCCCTGAAAGGAGAATGTAATTATATCCTTCCCCTAATTAAACAGTGTGGCATAATTGATTGTTATAGTGAAACTGTTCCTCAGACTTGCATAGAACAGCAGATTTATTCATCCAAAGGATCAGCTGAAGAGTGGCATTTAAACTTTAACAAATTCAGCGATTCATCCATGAAATAGTAAAGGGGTCTGTAGCGGTGTCTGTCAATGTAAACTGAAATAAAACTACTCACTGGGTTGGAAACTTCAAATTAGAAAAGCTGAAAAGATGCATATGTGTACTTTTTCTGAACTCTAGGGGCTATTGAATTATACCTTGAATTACTGGTTCAGATTACCGAAGGTCATTTGTAAATCCCACGTGTACAATTAGTTGTCCCTGTTGATACTGGCTTTGCAAAAGTTAGTGATAATTCAAGACGGACTGTTGGACAAACTATGTATGCAACATTCTGATTGATGAATAGTATTTCCCCCCCTCCCCCACTTATCAGCTACCAAGACAACTTCAATTTATTTTACTTCAGGCGTTAAATATTTGTGGCTTCTGTGTAGTATGTCTTCTGTTGCGCCAGTGTGTGTGTGGGAAGTCAAATTAAGGACTCTTTTAATTCAACATGCAAATGAGCTTGCAGTGATCATCTTTTAAGTCCGCAGTGTAACAGGAAGCTAATACCCTAATAGAATTAAGGATGTCTTTAACACCAGTGGTTTGCTTTGTATGCGTTTTCAGAGTTATAGCTGGGTAGCTTAATTTCTTTGCAAAAATTTATAATAATTCAAGATGGAGACGCTGTGTGTGATACTAAACTTAAACTTAAGATCCCTCTGTATATACTCATGTATGACAGTGTTAAACAGAAAAAACTGTCACCTGAGATAGTATCAATATATACAGTGGCTGGTTTTGTGAGTGAAAACAAACCATGTAAAAGCTATCCAGGTACAGAGTCAGTGTGAGGCAATGATTTTTATGCATGTTGCTTTCAAATGTGAGAGCTGCATTAAAAGCCATCATTCAGGGATATGATGTGTGGATTTGTACACTTCCCAGCGGATTGACAATCCATTAAACAAGGAACGGATTATGCTTATCTGAGTTTATTCTGTGTCTGACAGATTTAAGTATGTTTTATTTAAGCCACCTTAGAAAAAAATTACTAGTATGTTAGAATTCCATTTCTGTTTATTATATGATTCAGGAAAGGAGGGAGGGGTGAAATGGAGTTCAGGGTTTGGCCCATCCAAGTTCACAGTCCTTTTGCAGGTACACCCACAGGACCAATGATATCTTTGCAGCCATATGCTTAGACAGAATGCTGATGCATTAAAAAAAAAGATTTATATTTTCAGTTAGTTTTGCAGTCTAAAAGCAAGCAAGAAAAACTAGCTCTGCAACCTTTTAACTACCTGGTTTTTGATGTTAGTTTCTGAGCATTCACAGAGTGCAAATTCCAACATTCATGTTGCAAAGCAGTAAATTTTTACACAGATGCCTGGGATAAAGTGTCATTTCACCATAATGGGTATCCCTGATTCCTAGGTTGGATTACCAGCTCTGGGTTGGGGAATACCTGGAGATTTGTGGGGTGGACCCTCGGAAGGGTGGGGTTTGGGGAGGGGAGGGACCTCAGTAGAGTACAATGCCACAGAGTGCACCCTCCAAAGCAGCCATCCCCCCCCCCCGGGAACTGATTTCGGTTGTCTGGAGAACAACTGAAATAAGCAGAACTCCAGACACCACCTGGAGGCTGGCAACTCTATTGCTGGGGCAGCTCCTCTTCCTCCATTGTGGGCTTGTAATACCAATGCTTTGCATCCTCTCAGCCTTTTGACCTATCCTCGGATAACAGGAAAAATGTGTTTGTCAGAGTCCTGGGTCTTTTGAAGTGCTAGATTTTGTTCGAAGACTTCTGTGTAGGACTTGGTGTGTAACACACATGTTCATAAAAAGGTGAGAGAAGCAGTGGAGTGCTCTGTAGAAAGCATATCTAATTGCAGATGGGACCATGCAGATGTTTATATGGGCTCTGTGCAATCCCAGAGATGGGTGTTACATCAGTGGAGAGAACAACTTCTGGAATTCTAGCCAAAGCCTTTGCACTGAATTCCCCTCATGCGAGGGAGAGTTTTTTCTCTCATTTAATGCCTCTAGAGCATGGACAAGCTCCTTCTGCTCGGTTTTCTGTTGTGCTGTTAGCAACTCTATGGTCCCGTTCACACGGAGAAGTTGCCGCTCTAAAGACACGGATGATAGGTGGATTTTCGGTGCGCGATCACACCACAACATCTGGGAAGCGTAGTACACCCGTGGCTTCTCGTTGAAGATGCGGAGTAAAAAACTACCACAAACGATGTACTAGTTTCCGGAAAATGTGGGGCAAGGGCGGGCGTCTGATTGTGTTTCCGCTTGAATCCCGTGGCATCCGGTTCCCATCCATGTCCCATCACACACTGGATGGTTTTGGGGTTTTTTTGGTAAGTCTCCACAGGATGCGCACAAATGATTGTGTGCATGTGCAAACTTCGGCGTTTAAAAAAACCCACCCGGTTTACACGGAAGCGGCGCCTAGCAGTTGCTGGTGTGATTGTGCCGTGCTGCTTCTTTGCCGCGCTGTAGGATAGCTGTGTGATCGGCACATAACAGCCTGACCACGGGACCTCGAAGAGACGTGTGATCGGGCTGCCGCACGTTACTTTGCTCCAGGGCAAACAGCCAAGCTCCCCCCCCCATTTTCCGGCCTCTGTGACTGGGACCTATATTTGTTTTCCAAAGAAGTACCTCAACTTTTTTGTTTTCCTTTTTTTTCACTTTAACCCCCCTCCCAAAGAATACTTGAAAATATTTTAGTAGATATTGTCCTTGTATTGTTTTTTCCTCCATGTTTTTCCTACTTTCCTCAGGGCACGTATGGCATACACAGTTGCCTTTTCTGTAAACAATGCTTTGTTTGCAAATGAAAGCTCCTTATCACTCACAACTATGAATGCTACCATCTTTTCCAGTTCTTTGGCAAGAGCTCTAGCACTTTAGAAAGTATATTTCTACACCAATACCAAATGCATATGTATGACCATAACAGAAGATCACTTGCATAGTGCCTAAACAACCTTTTTTTGGTAATTACCCCTGGCATTCTCCGTTTGAAAAACAAGGAGACCCAGATGAGTGGGAAACTCCCTCCACTTTTGGTGGCAGGAAGTCCAGTTTTGTTGTTCCGAAGGGGAGGAGTTTCCCCGTTCCACTTTCAGGTTTTCTGCCAATGGAGAAGGCAGTCTTTGGAGAGCTCTGAGTGCTTTCATTTTCAGAGCTCCCTTTTGACGTCCAGTGGCTCGATTTGCGACATTCATCTTTATCTGCAACAATCTTCCCTTCCTTGCAAAGCCGTTAAGGCAATGCACTTACCGTAGTTCAGTAGAGCCCAGGGGAATTGCAGCACTGCCAGGAAGCAGCAGGGGAGCCCGACAATGGAGACATTGGCAGGATCATCCAACGCTGAGCTGCAGGAGGTACTGTGTGCCTGGCTGAGCACTATGGGTCTTAGATCAGGCCGAGACACACACCCCCAGATTGGGCTCTTGCCCCCCCTCAACGAGTGAGTTGGATAAGAGACAAGGTGGTGGTGAGTACCAGAGAAGTGGTGCTCATTCTTCCCACCAAAACATGACTCCCTCTTTCTTCCCTGCGGTAGGATTGAGCAAAGGTGCAACGGAGCTGGAGGAGAGCCCCAATCCTCTCCCTTCAGCGATCCCACTGTTGGAAGCTTTTATAGAAGGGGCTGTGGATAGAATGGATTTCAGCAGACACAAAGGCCAGTGCTCCCCCCTTTGCCCCCCCTGGAAGCAATCCAGTAAGTCTATATAATACAAGGAGATGACCCTCAGGGAGGGGCATGATCCATCCAAAGTCTTCACCAAGGCTGCAGAAAAGCAAGCATCGACAGTTCTACTCACAAGTAGACTATTCCCCAAATTTGGATAATTCCTCTGTTCCCTTTGATAGTGAGCCTGACCTGTCTGAAAAGGAAGGTCAGATCTAATGATGGTCAACCCCCCTCTTCCTCCCAAGACCAAGAGGCTTTTTGCCACTGTGGGCTTACCTTCATTATTGCCCCTGCTCTAAAGACCCTAAAACTGTCTACTCCCATGGCAGATCTTCTCTGTCAAGAGAAAAGGGATCCTGACTAGGAGGGTAATTAGGAGGTCATGTCCAGATCTAAATAAGCAGGTTCTATCCTCCCTTTCACTATCTTTCTCCAGGAACTGAGAGACGTGGGAAGAACCCATTCACTCCAGGTTCCAGGTGGCTCAGGCCAAGAAGTGCTATGCCTTCCCAGCTTCAGCAGACAAACTGCTATGTATTCCATTAGTGGATGCTCCCGAGGCTAATATGGCGTCTGGTTCAGACCTTCCCAAGTGTCCCCAAGGGACACTTTAGGAGGCTGCAGACCGCAGGAGTGACACAGCCCTTTGCAGAGCCCATGATGCCAGTGCTCTCTGTATCAAAGCTTCAGTGACTTCATCCCTTCTAGGCCATGCGTCATACCGTTGGCTACGCAAGATGGAGAGGGAGTTATCTGATGTCCCTCCTAAATTGACTTTCTACCTCCAGAGGTTAGAGAAGGTCATGGATTTTGTAGCTGATGCTACTTTGGACACTGTGCCATTTTCAGCAAGGTCCATCAACGCTACTGTAGTCTCTAGATGCAACCTCTGGCTGAGAATCTAGTTGGTGGACTCTTCATCCAAGGCTTTACTGTCATCTCTTCAAGGGTTCCAAACTCTTTGGAGACAAGCTGGAAGATATTCTAATTGGGACAAAACAGAAGAAGAGGGTCCTCCCATAATCAGACTGTAGGGACTTCAGGAGAGGGTACAGACCTTTGAACTCTTCCTTTCGTGGCTCTAGGGCATTTGGATCATCAAGGAATTTTCAGGATAACAGAAAATTTCCCTGGAATCACAGCAGACCTTCCTGCAGGTTCCAACCTTTATTATCAAACTCCCGATTAGGCAGCCCTCAGGCTGGACCTTCCAAGGGTAAGGCCAGATGCCCCAGTCAGAGCTGATGCTACTCCCAAGGGGGTGGGAGGTACACTGCAGGAATTTGCCTTTCAGTGGGTGCAGTCAGTTCAAGATCAGTGGGTCCTTGGAACAGTTTCTTTGGGACTTCAACTAGAGTTTGCCTCACCACCTCCAAAAAGGTTCGTGCAGTCCCCTCTGTCCTCCAATCAAACAAAAGCTCAATGAGTTCTTCAAGCTTGTTGGCATCGTCAGGAACTGGGTGCCATAGACATGGGTTAGGTCTATAATTGGTTTTTTTCCCCCGTGGTTCCAAAAAGGAATGTGGAATGGTGCCCCATTCTGGAACTTTAATTGCTAAACTGGTCACTGAAGGTCTGTCGGTTCCGGATGGAGACTCTCAAATCAATTGTAGAAGCCCTGAACAGTGGGGATTTATTGTTCAATAGACCTTGCCGAGGAATATCTGCACATTCTGGGCACTTTCAATTTCGAGTGATGCCGTTTTGGTCTGGCATCAACTCCCTGGACCTTTGATGGTATTGTTAGTGGCAGCTCTGCAGAAGAACACCCTCCTGCTGAGTTCGTCCTTCAAAGAGAAGGGAGCAGAAGACCATAAGCTTTCTTCAGAGACATGGGTTTGTAATAAGCTTGAGAAGAGCCACCTGTTGCCCACACAGGCATTAATCCATTTGGGGGCAGTTGATACACATATCAGAAGGGAACTTTTTATCTTGCAGGAGAAGACACACGCAGTAGCCACCATGGGACAAGTTCTGTCTCAATGTACCTCAGACATAATGTTCTTTTCAGGCCTCGTGGGCCACATGATCTCAGCCATTGAGAGAGTCCATGAGAAAGAGCACATTGAGGGATTTGCAGTGGTTCCTTCTGCCCTGGCAGGCAGTAACAGCAGTAAGGCATCATTGGATTATTTCCGTTCCAGACAAAATGAGATCATCCTTAACTTGGTGGTCCAATCCCTCCAACCTTTTGAGAGGCAAATCCTTTCTTCCCACACCCAGAGAGGGTGATGATGACAGATACCAGCTTGGAGGGATGGAGGGGTCACATGGAGTCAGGTTCATTTAGATTTAATGGTCACTGTGGACCGACCAATGTAAGCCACCCTGACCTGTTCATGGGGAGGGCGGGATATAAATTTAATAAACAAACAAACAAACAAACAAATAAAGGAAGTGGTCCCTTTGGGATTGGTCCAAACCAATATTTTGGCTTGAATTAAGAGCCATTAGCTCTTCGTCATTTTCTTCCTACCATCAAATCCCCATCAGTGTGTGTCAGGACCAACAACATGACAGTAAAGGACCATGTGAACAGATGGGGGGAACCAGAGTATGTGGGTCACCCAGTCTCTTCATATCTGCTGACTAAGAGATTCTTGAGAGGAGTGTCTCTCTCCCATCCTATTACAGTACACAGATTTCCAACTTGGAGGCATAACTTAGTCCTGTAGACACTGACTTGAGATCCATTTGAGATGCTTCATGAGCTTTCTTTGAAGGCAATGACGTTAAAGACCCTTTTCTGGTCTCAGTAAGCCAGTAGAATCTCAGAAATAGGAGGTATTTCCATCAGAAAGGACATGTGTGTGTTCCATTGTGACAAGGTGGTTTTGCGATTAGATCTGACTCCATATTCCACAGATCTGAGAAGATCTGCCTCCCTACCTTTTGTCCTATACTGTCACACCAAAAAAACCCCCACAATGACATACTCTTGATGTCTATAGGGCCCTTCGCATATATATTTTTAGAACAAGGCAGTGTCGTAGATTGGACTTGCTCTTTGTGGCCTTCAGCCACTATAATATGGGTAAGAAGAAGGTAACCAAGTCTACATTGAGTAGATGGCTGAAACAATGCATCCTGTTAGTCTACCAGGCAGCCAATATCCCTCCCCCCAAGGGTATTACAGCCCACTCCATTACGAGTGCAGCCACTTCCACAGTCCTGGAAGCCCGAGCTTCCATAAAATAAATATGTAGGGCAGCTACCTGATCCAGTCCTTCTACTTTTATCCACCACTACAAGGTAGACAAGTGGGCATCTTCAGATGCAGCCTTTGGCTACAGAGTCCTGCAGCAGATAGTGCAAGATGATTAAGGATATTCAAGGTATTTTTGTCCACCCTGGAGACATTATGCTTTTTTACATCCCTACTCATATGGATCTCCTCGTTCTACTAAGGGAGAAACTATAATATGGGTAAGAAGAAGGTAACCAAGTCTACATTGAGTAGATGGCTGAAACAATGCATCCTGTTAGTCTACCAGGCAGCCAATATCCCTCCCTCCAAGGGTATTACAGCCCACTCCATTATGAGTGCAGCCACTTCCACAGTCTTGGAAGCCCAAGCTTCCATAGAAGAAATAATATAGGGCAGCTACCTGATCCAGTCCTTCCATTATAAGAAGAGCGGGAAACTCCCTGATCGGGTGTTCGACCTAGTTGTTAGTCTGCGTTGTGTTGTGTTGCTGTTTTTCTTTCTAAGTCTTCAGATCACAATGTGGCAATGGGACTTATGGACATTTCTGGACAGAAAGGGGAATGGAGGAACTCCTCCCTCCAGTACAACAAAACTAGACTTTTTGCTGCCAAATGTGGAGGGAAGGGAGTTCCCCACTACTCTAGATCTCCTTGTCAGTTCCAAGGAGAAAGAACCTTCACTTGTGAGTATCACTGTGCCAGTCTATAAATGTTACTGAATATTAATTTCTTACACAGAAATGCTTTTGGTATAGGAAATTTACAGTACTTGAAGCAGGTACTGGAAAAGAAGTATTTTTGGACCTGTATTAAGGATGTTGTTGCCTAAACAAAGAAAAAGGTAATGCTATAAGCTAGTGTCAGATAAATAATGTGTGAACCACATCCTTTTATTTCCACAGAGCATTCCTCTTTGCCTCCTCGTACCTCCTCACACTAAATTAATTAAAATTTAATTTCTTCCCCACCTTTCTGCCCAA
The DNA here is from genome assembly GCF_001447785.1 of Gekko japonicus. Taxonomy (NCBI): domain Eukaryota; kingdom Metazoa; phylum Chordata; class Lepidosauria; order Squamata; family Gekkonidae; genus Gekko; species Gekko japonicus. The sequence continues at coordinate 1,651,558 of NW_015163096.1, read as the reverse complement.
TGGGGACCCAAAGTGTCTTACATCATCATCCTTTTCTTTGTTTGATTATCACAACACTCTAAGGTTGGTTATGCTGAGAGCGTATGATGACCCAGCAACGTCCCATTGCGCAGAGGGGATTCAAACCATGGGTCTCCCAGATTCTAGCCCACACTCTAACCACTATACCACATTGGATCTCTTATGGGCCATGATGAGCTTTCTAAGACCATCCCAGAAGTAAACAAATGTTGGCGGTTTTGTGGATTTAGTTTAGAAATAGACTTTTAAAATAAAGATTCTAATTTTACAGCTAATATTCTGTTCTCAGGTCATGGACACAGAAAACATACTCCTCTTGCGAGTCTCTTGAAAGGCAGCATTACCATGTATCTGTATCTACTTCTAAAGTAATCCTTTTTCTATTATTTTGAAACATGATAATATTTCTTTTAAAATGAACAGCATGTGTCTAACATACATTTTTAGAACTGCCGATTTATGTCTAAGTTATCACTGTGTAATAGCATTGTACCAAAAGCTGCTTTTCTTCATAAACCCTTATATTTAATCCCTCGACCCAGCAAGCGGCATGCTGCCCAGGGAATTAACTTCAGATTGGAGATAAAGAAGGGACTAAAGATAATGACATCTTGAAAAGCAACTGGAAGATTCAATAAAGTTGCAGTAAGAACCTGATGAACAAAATAGGATACTCACAACAGAGCTAGTGTATTGTTTGCATTTTCAGGTAAACACGACTAGAACTGATACTGCCCTGGTCATTCTCTGAAATCAAGCCGTAACAAATGCTTTGGAAATAATATTAGCAGTTTTATTCTTCATATCAAGTGGAAATATGTAGATAGTCATAATGCAGTATAAATTCTGTATAGAATAATAATGGTAAATGGCATGTATTTTCAGTGTTGCATACAGTTATTTTAAAATTAAAAAGAAAAGGAATGAAGCTTTGATGGCATCAGTACCATAAACGTGTGTGCCCAGCTATTAAATCTATCTTCTTGATTTCCAGAAACATTTATTCAGGTGCATAGTTTATTATTAAACTTATCTTGACTCCTAATAACAGGTTTGGTGATTGTCAATGTGCCGAGAAAAGACACGATAAATCATGGAGAACTTTGATGCTGTCTTAATAGCTTTTAAAAACAATGATCAGGTTTTGCCTAGAATAATTTTATTTCATCCTGATTGAAGTGGTAATGTAGAATGGAATTTGCATATGTTAACAATGATGTTTATAAGCTGTCTAGGATAGTTGTGTCTTTTTAAAATACAACTGCACTATTGTTTGTTTGCCCCAACTTATTTGTTTAATTTTAGTTGAGTACTAAATTACAGAATCTTTTCATTTTGCTACATTTATTTTTCACATTAATTAATTGCTAGAAATAAAAACACTGAGGTTCACACCTGCCTGGAATTACACCTTTTGACTTAGATTTGTTGCAGGTGTTAATGCTAAAGGTATTTCAGCTCAATTCTGTAATAAATCCTGGCATTAAAAGCAGCAGTAGCTATGCATGGGAAGCAGTTACTGGGAGAGATCTCATCTCTTAACTGCCAAACAGATGCACCCTCAATGTGCTTGGTGTTCGTGTTGTCCTCCCTTGGCTAAACCATGGTTCTACTCTATTTGTAGAAAGAGTATATCTCAGTTTGATCCGTCAAAGGCATCTGCCCCATTTGTAAAGTATCCTAGGTAGCATCTTATAGTGGATAGTACTATGGTATATAGGCTTTCTTGCAGGCGACTCAGGTGGTTACAGAGGGTTTTATGAAACATACCATTCTCTTCTCCACTAGGGTTGCCAACGGGATTGGGAAATTCCTGGAGATTTTGGGGTGGAGCCTAGGGAAGGTGGGGTTTGGGGGGAGGGATCTCAGCAGGGTATAATGCTGTAGAGTCCACCCTCCAGGCTCCCATTTTAGCCGGGGAACTGATTTCCGTCATCTGAAGACCAGTTATATATATTTTGTTTTTACTGTTTTTGCAACCAGAGTCATAAACGGCAAACGCTCATCCCACAATAAACCTCGTTCCACAGGAAAATGTGGAAGAATGTAAAGGTTGCAACTGCAAAAATTGTCATATGATTTGATGACTGCTGCTGGAAATTTTGCCATTCAGAGAGTAGTTTGTTTGTTTTTGTCTCTAAGTGACCAGGATGATTTTACTTCTAGAGAGAGGCTATCCTGATTAAATAAAGGGGAGATTAGTTGATCTCTTAGAGCTGAAAATTTTGGACAGTCAAGCAAAATATGATCCACAGAGTCAATTTTACTGCTGCCACAATTACAGAGTTGATCTGAGTATGAAATCCCATTAAATCTTCTCGACATCACAGCTGAAGGTAGGGTATTCAGGCACGCTAGCATGAATGCCCTTCTATACTTTGGAAGAATTCTTTCAGACTAGGAAAAAGGCCCATTGTGGAAATAAATAAAACAGCCTCTAGAAAGAGGCTCTGGGCGGGTGCCCCAGCGTTGGACACTCAGTGTCAATTTGCTGTGGCGACCTCAGCAGGGTATGACACTGAGTCCACCATTTTCTCCAGAGGAACTGATCTCTGCTACCTAAAGAACAGTTGTAATTTTGAGTGATCTCCAGCCCTCACCTGGAGATTAGCAATGATGGTTCCCCAGAAGGGAATAGTTGGTTTGGAGGGTGGAGTCTATGGCTTTGTACCTGTCCGAGGTCCCACGCCTCCTGAAACCTCACCCTCTCCAGGCTCCATCCCTCACATCTCCAGGAATTTCCCACCTGGAGTTGGCAACCCTATCTCCTTCCCAGCCAATCATCAACCTACCTTTATTTCCCCCTCACTCTTCAGCTTTCCACCCCACACAC
>NW_015163096.1:1619765-1648493 GCF_001447785.1 Gekko japonicus | reverse complement strand
AACTGTTTAGAATGTTGGAGGCAGGACTCAGGCAAAGCAGCCAGTGGATAGGGAGACCCTCTGAATGACAGATCAGAGAGCGAACTGATTTTGGAGCGTGTGGAATGTTCTACAGAAGTGCCACTACCATTTGGCTTTTATTTATAAGGGAGATAAGTAGTTTGGCATTGTTGTTGGAGGCTGAGTGCCTACTGAAAAGGTTGAGCACACTCTGCAGGCTCTAATCAACGTGCTCTTGTAGTCAAAGTCTCAAACGTCTTCTAATGAGCTGTGACAGTTCTTGTCTACTCGTGACTTCTATCATGTTATGGGTGATACTCAGACATAATAGTTTATGGTCCAATAATCTGTCCCAATCACTTGTGTGGTGGTCCAGCTTAACTAGTCCAAGGATGTGTAGATCTAGGTTTGATTTTCCAGTCCTAATTTTCAAATTGAATGCTCTTCCCCAGGCCCTAGCTTCATAAGACATCTCCCCAACTTCGGCTCTCAGGGCTATTTCAGACACACACTGAAGTGTCCTCAGAATATTGTGTAGGAATCTTAATAGAGGTCTGTCAATATTGTCTGTTACTGCACTGATCCAGACCCCGGTGGCATATAGCGTCTGCCCAGCAACTTTAGACCAGTTGTAATTCAGGGAGATCTCTAGGTCTCACTTGGAGGTTTGCAGCTCTAGCCCCTTTCCTGACTCACCTTGCCCCAACTGCAACAGCATATAGCAGTCAAGAGAAGTGACACCTGTGAAGAAATTATTGGAAGGAAAGAACTCCTTTATGCCGTCCTCCCTGTTCTAAGAAAACACCCAGGATAGTCCTTGCTTTTTGCACAGAAGAAGGGCAACAGGGCTACTTTTCCCATGGTCTGTACAGGAAATATCAAGCTGAGGAGATGGGAAGGGAAAACGTCATTTTCCTTATCTTCCTGTGGGTCAGAATCAGCAAATATTTCCTCAGGGTTAAACATACACTCTTCAGTGACCAGATTTGTATCAAGGTCAATTAATGGAACCAAGTCAGTTTCTGCCTGCTTTTTCATTAAGCAACATATATCCCCAACTGTAGTCCCCCTCTCTCTCACCTTCAAGACCTCCTGATCCTTCTGCTGAGGGTTACAATGGAGGTAGGTCAAGTTTTGCTCTTTTATGGGCTGTTGTTGAAAGGGGTCCAGAGAATTAACTTCCAAACTCTATGGTATTTCCAGATAACTCTGTAGTCGCATTGCACTGTGGACTGGCATCTAAATGTGGGGTAGCACCATCCCACATAATACTCTGATGGGTGTTATAAGATCTTCCGCCCTCCCCGCATTGCGGGCTCAGGGCGGCTTACAACCATAAAACACAAGGTACAATAAAATACAATAAAACAGTTTAAAACAATTTACACATGGGCCACGCCCAAGGATCCCGCGTGACTAAACCCTCTCTCCATTGCACATACCCTTTCCATTCCAGGGGAGGTTACTGTGGCCCCCTGATGTTCATTGCCACTCAACCTCCGACGGTGCTATAAACGGTCCTCATTGGTGGTAGTGGTAACTCTGTGGTAGTGGTAATACTCTGATGGGTGTTATAAGATCTTGATATTGCTTTTGGCCCAATTCATTTGATTTAGGAAGTAAGTAACAATGTTATTCTTAAATGCTCTCACCAGGGAAATACCATGTTCCCTACTAAGTTGTCCTGCCAGTTTCCATAACGTATCAGTCAGTTTTCTCATTTGGAACGTTAATAACAATCTACTAAGGTCCCTTCCACACGACAGGGAAAAGGACGCTCGAACTGCGGCTAATGTGAGCCGCAGCAAAGTTGAGACGGCGCGGCGGGATCTCACGGATCCCCCGAGCCACGGCGCCATTGCTCCCCGGCACGATCAGATGCCGGGGAGAAAGCGACGGTGGGGAGGGGAGCCTGGCGAACTGCGCATGCTCACACATGCGCAGTTCGGCCAGGAGCCCAGGATGCGCCGGCGCAAGGACACGCCGGCGATCCCACGGTCAGCGTTGCTGCGGCCCTTCGAAAAGAACCGCCTCGGTAGGTGGTTCTTTTTTGGTGCGGAGCAGCGCTGGAAGGGCCGGATCAGGGCCGGAGACGGTACGCTTCCCAGATGTTGCGGTGGGATCGCGTCCGTTTGCGCCACCCCCATTCCTTCTCGCTCCCGGCCCAAAAGGCCTCGTATGGACAGGACCTAAAGAAAGTAAATATAGTGGAGCTATCAACATCTCAATATGTTTATCTTTGCAGTATGATCACAAGGCAGCTGTTCCTTGAGGGCCAGACTGAATACAGCCAGTGGAAAGGATAGTATGCTCTACTGTGAACCACTGTGTTCCTGCCTTTGAGACCTGTCTTAGAGCTCAGCCCTCTTGGGATCCATCTCAGATCAAGTTGTGATTTCCAGCACTGCAGAATTTCATGCATAGATACGTAGTTACTTTGTTCTGCTTGTCCTTTAAAATTCCCCAGTCTTTGTCTCTCTTGATTTCTGCTGCAGTGAGTACAGCTGAGCTGATCAGGTGTTCAAGCTGTTTGCATCACTGCAACTGATCAGAAATAAAGGTTGCGTAGTCACATGGTGAACATTTCACAGAACTCAAACCAAATAATAACAACCAGCAAATGGAGCTATTCTAAGCACTCTCCGTACAGCTGCTATAATATGTTAACAGGTACCAAAATGATCTGGAATAAAAGACCATATATTACAAAAATTCCTAGACTTGCAATTCCATTGTAATATCCCTATATATTTTCATGATGTTTCATTGAAATGTGGGTTTGTTTCACTCATTACTGCTCTTTAAATAAAGTTGCCATGATTTGTTGAAAATATAGGCTATAATTCTTTCTGGGGAAATAGCTCTTGCTGTTATGGGCAGTACGTGAGCTACAATTCTGATAAAGATGTTTATTTGTGTTAGTATGCTAGCACACTATTATAAATTATTGGCTAGGAAAGCATTTGTGGGTACGATGAGTTTTAAAAGCACTCTGCAAAATCAAATTTTAATTCTGAAAACGCACATGAAACTCTGAAGTACAATAAAACGCTTATGTAAATACTCTAAAATATTAAAGTAATACAGTTGCCAAGATAATATCCTAGACCTATAGCAAGAAAAGGCTCTTGGCTCATCCATTCTGATCTCTTCGTAATGGCACAGTAATATTAATTTGTACGTACATTCAGTTGTGTCTGGTAGTACAAGAATTTGACCCTTAATGTAAATGTCATGTTTAACCTAGTAACAATGTCTACATAATAGTTCTTGCCTGTCTTCTCAGTGAAATTAATAAAGTGAATAGTATTGTAATGCTAGCAATGTAACATGTATTCAGTTCCTTAGGGAAAAAGTGACACGTATTAGTCTACTCTTAAAATGGTCTTATTAGGAGATAATATTTAATGCCACAGAAAGACTGTATACTTTAATCAACACCATCTTAATCTCTGATGATTGATCCACTGTAATAAAGGTGGCTAAGTAGAGCAGTTTATTAAAACCACAGAATAAGTGATCTATTGTACGTATTTTCAATCACAGTCAATATACAAGAGCTGGAGTAAGCATTACATGAGGGAACAGTTTAATGACAAAATCCTCTTATGTCAGGAACTAAGCAATAAAAATAGTTATTATTGTCTGGATGCATCCAGCTTAGACTTGTAATTATGTACCCCAAACAGAATCTGCTCCTCCCTTTGTATTCTTTGGTATAAAATATGGTGAATACTAATTGTAGAAACACATTTTCTCTCTCTAAATAGTTAACACCTGTTTCTATGAAAAATATAACTGCTAATCTAGGATTGAAAATGATCAAATATTTAAACGACTGACCATTTGACAGGAATGGGGCATGTTCATGTGAAGTCCTCTTTAATCTTGGATGAGGTTGTAATCAATTTATACAAGGTTGCACCATACAAGGTACCGCTTTGTGAAAAGACACCCTGTTTGATATGGCCACCTCTGAACTGAAGCATGCTGCTGATTTCCTTGGACAACATTTTTTTATTTTTCCCCAATAAAAATATTTTAAAAACTAGTTGTAATGGACTGCGCTTTTAAAAAGCTCGGAAGTCCTGTACAAACAGATAAAGGACTGTCAAGGGTTGATTTTTCACAGAGCCAGAGAACCTTGAGTGACCAGCTGTTCCAAGAGATCTGATTGGTTAGTATCAGCTGAGCAGAGAAAGACTTCTGAACTGGAGGAGAATTCAATCTGATTTCAGCCCTAGCTGAGAAGAGTCGAGTACTAACAGATTTGGAATTCAGCCCTGACTGAGAGCAGACAGGACAACTGGGGGAAGGTTGGCAAGGAAGTTTAGGAAGTAGGTGAAGACTCCCATTTGAGCTAAAGACAGGGACTAGATCTTCTAGTGAGAGGAAAATCTCCCTACCAAGTCAAACAGGGACTTAGCTCTGAAGAGTGCAGAGATCCCTGGTCTGATGTGATTCAAAATTGCCTTTAGAGTCCTTAAGAGTCAGTTAAAGACTCAAGACGAGTACTGGTGTTTCAAGAGAAAGGGTTTGGGGTACTGGAAAGAATGTACCAGCCTTCTGGAAACAAAAAAAGTCAGAGAATACTCAAAGAAAGTGTATTAGAGTCAGTGTTTGGGAAAACACTGGAACAAAAGCCTCTCAACATAAAGACTAAAGTCACTGTGAACAGCTTAAGAAACTCTCATTAGCCTGAAATATAAGAACTAAAGTCTGTGCATGTACTGGTTTTACCTCAGAAATTTCAACCCCTGATTTCATCTGACCTTTATTTTGTTACCTTTACATTTCAAAATGCCTTGAGTGCCATTTAAGTTGTTTAAGTTAAAGTGGGCTTCTGATCATTCTGTCAGGTTCTGGCTGAGCCTGTGAGAGAGTGGGATAGCCAAAGTTCTTCAGCATATAGGAGGGCTGGAACTTTGTACTTTGATAACTGTGAAAGATGACATACTTCCTTTAGGAGACGGGGTCTGAGGTCATGTATATATAAATTGAACAACAGGGGGTGCAAGTAAACACCCCTGCTTGATTCCTTTGTCTAGGATAAATGGCTCCAATAGCTGTCCATACTCCCCGCATCTAACCCGGGCAGAGGGGTGATTGTAGAGCTGTTCAATTAAGTAAAGGAGACATGGTTCAATGCCATGTTTCTTCAGCTTTTCCCATAGCCGGGGTCAAGATATTGTATCAAACACTAATTTTAGGTCCATGAAGACAGTTGCCAACATACCTTCTCCAGAACTCATATTTTTATCAACCCAGAACTGGAGGGTATGTCAATGGTTGATGGTACTTGCTCCTTTTCTAAAACCAGCCTGTTCATTTCCCAAAATGTTATTTCCTTCAGCCCAGGATTCCAACTTTCCAAGAAGCATTGCTTTTCAGGTTTTGGGGAAAGAAAAAAAGAGACAATGTTTGTCCGTTATTTTATTTCAAATTTATAACCTGTCAGATTTTAGAAACTGCAGACAGCTTACAAATATATATCAACTTCACTAGCATGGTAAAAATAAACATCTACCAAAATAAAATCAGAAGGGGTATACATTTCTTAATATGTACACTGTTGGAGCTCAGCTTCTGGGCGTCAGTTGTCCAGCTAGATAAAAAGATCTCACAATATGGTCTATGGAATGTCTATGTGATTAGGATACCAGGATTTAGATAGTAATTAATACCATAAATTTGGGGTTATTGCTCCCTTTGAGGTGAGCAATTTGTGGTTAAGAAGAGGTAATACTGCCTTCCCAGGCTAGTATTCCTAGCTAAAAATGCTTCCAATCAACAGACTCATACTGCCTTTGAGACACCCTAGTCATTCTCCAGCCAACTTAGCATCAACCTGCTTGCTTCTGTTTCCCCTTCTACCTACACTCTTGGGGTGACAACTTGCAGGTCCTATCTGATCCCTCTCTGGATCTTTAGTCCACTTCATCCACCTGGACTTCTTGGCTCAGGTGCTGGCCTTAATGTAAGCCCTTCCTAGCTTGTACAATCGAAAACCTGCAAAAGTGTTAGAATATTGTGATCAAGTCCCCCCCCCCCCATTTGACTTAAAAATCGGCTGTTTTAGATTTTTATTCAGTTTGGATAGGGATCAGTCCCTGAAATCATCACATACTCAGTTGTGTACAACAGAAAACAAAGTCCACTGAGTCGGATTTTAATTTTTCTAGTGTATCTGTTGATTTTTCTATGAATAATATTAATAAAAATAGTAATGAAACAACAGTTAAGTAGAACTATAGTTTTGCAGAATTCACTTTGAGGTGCAGCAATTGATCTATGTTCTTTGGGCTCTGAAGAGGAAATTGCTACTGGCACACTCAAAGGAGTCTAGAAGTCTGCATCAAAATTATGTCAGCTGTACATGTCTCAAAGGGATCTTTGTGCTCAGCTTGGGATAAACACATCATTGTGCTTTTCACACTGATGTGCCCTACTCCTAATATGAACTCTTATGGATAGGGTCAGAGGAAGCAGTTCTGCTAGCTTGTGTTAAAAAAAGAATCCTTCTTGGAACAGACTTTTTTCAGCTCCATTAAAAGCAGTATTTCCCATTTGTTGAGAAGCAACGCAATGCAAAGAACTGTCCACAAGTGAACTTTGTCTAGAGATCTTGGAATCCGGGCCACTGTACTTTGTCCCAGCTATGGATGTTCATATTTATATGATTAGCTTCAGGCCTGGATTCTAGTTTCTACATCTGTGTTTTTCACATTTGAAACTAAGACACAGTGAATAATCCACAACTTTTGCTAATATTTGTATTATTCACTGTTTGGTGATCTCCTGGATTTCTACCCCTTGCAATATTGGCTCGTGATGCTTAGTAATTGTCATGCTTTTGTGAGGGGGTTGAAATATAATGAATTGTTACCAGTTTTATGCACATTCAGATTATTTTCAAGGACTTTTTATTTAATGCAAATTATTGTATTACTATCTTGCTAATTCTGTTCACTGGTGCATTTGGAAAGGAGCATGCTAGCAGGAACTATTACGGAAAAAGTCTAAAACAAATTGAGAATTTCAGAATGCTAAATATAAAACAACTTCACTACACTAGCATCGTACAAAGAGCTGACTAAAAACTTTGAAGTAAATTCCACTGAAGCCAACAATGTTTGGGAATTAGAACCTTCATGTGTAAACTTTTCAAGAGATGTTACTCTGGAGGGAAACTTGTGGTTCTTATCCCTCATTCTTCCTTTGGCCAGCATTAACCTGTTTTGTAATTTTTGGACTACCTACATTTATACAGATAAAGTGACAGCTGCAAAATTCTTATTATCTATAGTCCAAGCCCTCTATATTCCAATAGCAATATTCTACCTCTACATCCTGCTAGGTGTCTAACAGAGAACATTTTTCAGAATTCAATTTAATTCCATTCACATTAATGGGACAAGAGTGAAGTAACTTTGCATTAAGATTGTAGTGTAAATTCCTTTCCCAAGAGTTTCCACTGAAAGTACTTAAACATACTTCTGAAGGTATCCACATATCCATGTGAAACCTGGGGGACACTGGAATCTATAATACAAGTCATTTCATGTAGTGCTTAATGGAAGTAATGCATACCATACACTGTTCATTCTACTTAGTTAATTTCTACATTAAAACAGTTCCTTAACTACTATCAGTAGTTGGTACACTCCTTGTGGCTGGTACACTCTTTTCAGTACCAAAATTCTTCCTCTTGAAACACCAGTACTCGTCTTGTGCTTTTAATTGACTCTTAAGGTCTCAAAAGGCATTTTCTAACCATATCAGACCAGGGATCTGAGAGAGAACTTGATATTTGACTGGGTAGTGAAATTCTCATTTTACTAGAAGATCTGTATCCTTGCTTTGGATTGAATGGGAATCTTTGCCTATTTCCCAGACTTCCTTGCCAATTTCCCCCCACTTGTCCTGTCTGTGTTAAACTGTTCTCAGTCAGGGCTGAATTCTGAAACAGTTAGTACTTGACTCTTTTCAGCTAGGGCTGAAATCAGACTGAATTCTCCTCAGCATCCAGTTCAGAAGTCTTTCTCTGCTCAGCTGATACTAACCAATCAGATCTCTTGGAACAGCTGGTCATTCAAGGCTCTCTGGCTCTGTGAAAAATAACCCTTCACAGTCCTTTATCTGTTTACACAGCACTTCTAATCTTTTGAAAATGCAGTCCATCACACCTTGATATTATGAAAAAAATCATTGTTATATGTAAAACAAATGTTACTTCTTGGTCATGCACATGTGTACCTTTTAGCAATTACGTATTCTTTCCTAAATATTAAGTATTTTACATGTAGAAATCCACCCCTTCTATGGAATCTATGTGCAGTAATATATCCTTGTTATCAAATACAGGAGAACAAATGCACAATATTACTGTGATATTTTTCCATACATAATATTTCATTTCCATATTTATCCTATTTATGCTAATATACCATTGCCATATTTTCATTTTAGCGAATTTCTATTCAGTGCCCATCCACGTATTTGTCTCAGTGCGGCAGTCCTCATGTTTGCAGATGATCCATAGAAATATAAACAAGACATTTGTAGCAGCAGTATTTCATTACTAAAGCTGAGAGATGTCAGGCGTAATTACTAGGACTAACATCTGGAGCGCTTTATTGAAGGGAAAACTGCCAGGATTGTTAGCATACACAAAGCGGCATTATGCATATGAGTGAGGCTTTATAACTGCTGCCAAGTTAGGTGAGTATTATAAACAGGAAGCATAAAATCCAACACAGATACTTCATGAATATATCTCCTGCAATGATCTTTTTTGTAGTATAACTCCATAGAGTAGTTTATCAGAGGTTTCAGAAGTAATGAGCATCATCCATCTGTAGAGGTCTATGGTGAAAAGGATACAGGTGCACTTGAGTTTGCATATGAGATTAATTTTTGCACTCTCTCTAAAGAGCCATTAGTCCTTCTTTTGGCCTCTGTTATAAGCTAAAAAGAGTTGGTTTTTTTCACACTTTCTCTTTCCAGGCTAGTACTAGGTATTCTTTCAGTTATCTGTGATAAGCTACAAAACCTGATGGGAAGCACAAAGTTAAATTTTCTTTTCTTTACAGAACACATCTGCCACATTCTAGTCATCTTCACTGAGCTGGTGGCCTTGACTATGGATGGTTCCTGCTAATGAGTTCTGAAAAGTACTCGGAACGTGGAGTGATTTCAGCAAGAGTACTTTATTAAAGCAAGAACAAGACAAAGTACACCGGCACGCAGGCCGGTATATATGCCCCAGAAACCCCCACCAAAACACACCCCCAATTCCCTTATAGGTTGCTACAGCAGCCGAGAGTCCCATAGGCTCTCGGCAGCGGACCTGGCCCTCTGATTGGTGCGGGCCAGGATCCGCTTGGGCTATTGTCCGAAGGAATGAAGCTATGAACTAACGCTGGACCGCATGGCCCAACGGTCGCGCACGTGGTCATGGTGGATACATTACAAGTTCTCAACTGCAAAGAAACAATTAGCATTATTTACAAAATATCTCCAACCTTTTATGCAGCCATGTAACTTCCAGGCCAGTCTTTTTTTGTAGGTCCTCACCTGCCAATTCGGGGAATGTGTATAAAGTTAGTGATCCTATTTGTCATTTTTTTGGTTCATTGACTGCTTATGATGGCTGCTGAGAAGAATTAGAAGAATATTAGAACTATCAGTCTTACTAGTATAGGATCTAGGTATTTAAACCTTGACCTGAAAAAATGCAGGCAGCCAATGTTAAAGGGTAAGGAAAATATAGAATGCAGCATAAAGACTTCAGGTTAAAGGATGAAAAGTCCTGTTAATTTATCAAAGAATCCCTTATTTTATACTGTGGCAATTCTTTTTATCTCCATGCCTATCTACCTCTCTTTTTTCTGTTTATGCCTAAAAGATAAAAATTTAAAGACATATATGTAAGAGTATTTTTACTTTATTTAATTTATTTATTAAATTTATAACCCGCCCTCCCCAAACGGGCTCAGGGTGGCTAACAGAAGAGGCATATGCCATAATTCAACAACTAAAAACAGAATAAAACAATCACAAACAAAGTGCCGGTGCTCTAGAGAAGAAGCTCTTATCAGTCCAAGATGGGGTTCCATTAACCAGCATAACCCATCAGCATAAGTTCCGGATAGTACTGTCGTCCTTTCATAACCAGTTCTTCAGTTCGTCTGGTTGTCTTGCCAGGGCCAGCTCACATCCTGGTAGAATCCCCTGTCAAAGATGGCAACTTGGTGGTGGTACAGTAGCAGTGGTGGCTCCTATGTGAAAGCCTTGTATTAATTCCTACATCTTAATTGGAATTCTTGAGTAAAATATGTGTTGTATGAATAGAATTCTGGTTTTCATATTTTCATAGAAAACAAAGTGATGTTTTCTTTTGTGTTTAAATATCTTTCTCTTCCAAGAATGGAATTTGGAACAGACTATCTGAGTCTTCTGGCATTCTTTTTTGAACAGACATCTCCAACTAAAAATGTTAGGAACTGTGCATTCTAAATAAAAATAATTTTGGACTGATTGTGGAGCAATTAATAGGTCTCATAATTTATAAAGAGATATGGGAATATGCCTAGATGCTGAGTTTATTTACAGAAACCACAATTTTTATAAATGTGAAGTCACTGCATAAATTTTTAGTCTTTCAGGAGAAAAAAAGAGGGTTGGAGATAATTATTTTTCAGTTACAAACCCTGAAAACAGATTATTTTGCATTTTGCAGATGAAGATCTACTAAATATTGTCTTTATTTTTCAGTATCTTGTGATACATGTTGGAAAGCTCAGAAATGAGAGTTACAGTAATTATTTCACTGCCTGAAGAAGATTAAAATAAACTTGAAAAATTATTATCATACAATCTAATGGATAAACTAAATGATACCTTTGAGATGTGGATTTGCTTCAATTTCCGTTAAGTAGTGTTTGACCTCAGCAAGGCCTTTATACTCTCCAGTCAATCATAGGGCCATTCTGTGTCTCAAGGATAAAAAAGTTGCACTTAAGAGGTGAGGTAATACTAGATCATGTAGCAAAATTGGATGAAACCCCCCCCCCCCGGTAACTAAAGTTGAGGAGGGAAATAGCAGCATTATTTAAGACATCTTATTTATTTTGGCAAAGTTCTTGCTTTTAACTTTTTATTCTACTCCATCTGCTTGAAAGAGCTGTTCCTAAGAGCCAAACTACACAATACCTTCCTTCACTTGATTACATTTGTTTTCCTGAGTTCCCTGAAGCCACACAGCACCTGCAGAGAACTGCTTCTTAAAAAAAGACAGAGCCCAAGCTTTGAATGTTGCTATGAGGGGAGGAAGGGCTCCTGCCTCCCCCCCTCCTAGCAGTTTTCTTGTGTACCCGGCAACCGGAGGGAGGATTATAGGCAGGGCCGGCCCCAGGGTTGGTTTTTTTTTGCACACTAGGTGCCCCCCCTTGTGGCACCCCCCCTGTGCACCAACCAATTTTTTGGTGCCCCCCAGGAGACGGGCCTAAATAGGGAGGCAGGGAGGACGGGAGGACGGGAGGCTGCCCGCCCGGCCTGCTGCACTCCCTCCTGGCTGGAACCACAGGACGGGGCCACTTGCACAACGGCTCCGAAGCAGGAGTGCGGCCAGAGCAAGCTTCACCCACCCAGGGCGGCTGCCAGGAGGGGAGAGACGGCGGTGCACAATGCATGGCCCAGCAGGTCGCTGGGCCCCTTTCCTCGACCCTGTGGGACTTTTCCCCTGGGAAAAAATGCCAGAGTGTAGCCTGGCTCGTTTGTCTGTCTTTGCTCTGGAGCTGCCAGGTGTCAAGCCCCCCCCCCCCACACACACACCAAGGATACGCAGGCAACTCCCACCGGCTGGCTGGCGTGCGTGTGAGAGAAAGCAAGCTCCCAGCAGAAGGTCTCGGTCCGCTGGCTTTTGTTTGCACTTCCACCCCCTTTTCTCTTTGCTCCTTCCCTCTCTGGGATGAGGAAGTGCTCTCCTGTGGGGAGAGGAGGGAAGCGCCCAGACGCGCACAGCATGGCACTCCAAGAGGGAAGTCCCACCATCTGCTTGGAGCCCGGGGCTCTCTTTGCTTACTCAGAAGGCTCTCGCTCAGCTGGATTCTGCAGGAGGGGAAGGTGGGGTGGCAGGCAGGCCAGAGCGGCGCCTTCGTCAAGCCAGCACCCATAGGCAGCTGTCTAAATTTTGTCAATGACTGGCCAGCCCTGATTATAGGGGAAGCAGTGTCCCAGGAGAAAAAAGAAAAATAAAGCCTTGTCTACCTACAGGAAGTTCTGACAATAGAGTTTTTGGTGATTTCTAGACCTTTGTCACTTCTGGGTAGCTCTAGGAATTGCCAGGAACTGTATGGCTAGAACTTCATGTAACTAGATGAGGCCTTATTTTTTTCTTTTTTTTTCTCCCCAGGACAATTGCACTCTCCCCATTTGGCCCCTGTTTCCACCTGTTGAGCATGTATGCATTGGAGGACAAGGGCCACAATTACCTGGAGGTTTCCTGCTATAAGTGGGCAAATGGAAACCCTAGATGTGGAGGCAGTCCTTTGTTGTGTGGTACATGTTCCCCAAGCACTAGGCATTCCATTCAAACAAAACCAATGTCTTTTAAGGAGCAGGAAATTATCTGTTCAGGCTAACTGTCTCTGCAATGGACGAAAAGGAGAGCAAGCAGAAACTGGGTGTAGGATCTCAGGAACAAGAAATGGGACTGGTACAAGAGGGGGCAAAGTCTGTTCTCTCTCAGTACTGAGTTCACCAGGACACTGGGGCAGATTTAGCCCTCATCTCAATGATGCCCCTAACAGCTTGCTTTTATTTTTTATCATCAGTGACTGGAAATGTGAAATTTCCAGAGATTTTGAAGGAAAACTGTAGGATTTCTAAGAATATTTTTTTCTGGGGGGAAATATTGTATGGACAGAAACTGCCTCATACAGTTATAACAGAGGTAGCATCATATATGAATTTCAAGTTAATTTTTTTTAGCTTTGAAAACATTGAGCTATTTGATAGTCCTTTATCATATCCATACTACACATTCTGAGTAAAACTGTATTTAAAAGGATTTCACTCATTCCAAAAGAGGAAAATATTTCATAGGATTTCACGATTCCACTAATTTTTCACGCCCCCTCCCCATTTTTACTGGTTTGTTCCCAAGTCTTCACATCGGTATGAATTAGTGGCTGCCAATTATTTCTTTGGAGAAATAACCCTAACCCTAACCCTGGACCAACTAAAATGCTACAGTTTTGCCTAAATATCACCAAAGAGGAACTCTAGGGAGGGAGTAATTTTCCTTTTTCCTGTCCTGACGGTAGCTTTGGAATTTCAAAACACAGATCAAGTCATTCTTGCAGAAAAGCTCTGCAGAAATGAGCTAAGCCAAGCAAGAGAAATGATGGCAGCTGATTCGAAACACACACAGAAGAGACTGTACAAGAAAGTTAGCCCCACAGACTGTGGCTAGGTTCCTAAGTCTTCTTTCCCCTTGTGCCTCTCCTTGCCCATGCCGTGGACTGTGTTTCTCTAGTGAAGGGTCCCAGTGTGGTGTCTGTGGTTGCCATGGTGACTGCTGACAATTTCTTGGGAACCCAGAAAGTGTTTTTTAAAAGTGGGCACAGCCAGATGGCGGCTCCTGTCCATTTGGGCTTCCAATTGTCTATTGGATATTTGGTTGGCTATGTGGATTAAAATAATATTTCAGATGCCACTGCCACCACAGTGTTGGTTTTATTTTCCTTCACTCCTCTTTCAGTAGATTAAAAAAAAATTACTCCACTTTTCCACTGCACTTGGGTTTCCTCTGTTTGTATATGGTTGGCTCTGCCTCCACAGTGCTGTTTTATGATTGCACCCACCACCCTGTGTCAAAATACCAAAAGTGCCCACAGAATCTCAAAGATTGGGGACCCCTGCTATAGTGCTGAGTACTTTCTGGTTCATTTAAAGACTTGGTCCTTTGTGAGTGGCAGTGCCTAATGTTGGAGGTATGCACTCTGTGATGAAAACAAGATGATGTCGTCATTCATTATATGGACAAGGAATTAATCATACTCCACTACATATAGAGCATGCACACATAGAATAGTCTCTCTCTCTCTCTCTCTCTCTCTCTCTCTCTCTCTCTCTCTCTCTCTCACACACACACACACACACACACACAGAGAGAGAGAGAGAGAGAGAGAGAGAGAGAGAGAGAGAGAGAGAGAGAGAGAGAGAGAGAGAGAGAGAGAGAGATCATTTTGCATGCCACCTGAACAACATCCTGATTGCTGCTGGCTTCCACTTCTTCATGCTTAGTGCCTGGCTGTTTCATCCATCAGTATGCCTATCCCTTACTACTCTTGTCTTCTTGCTATGTGGTGGTTGGCTTAGGTGGGCTGAAGCAAATCGAAGCTTGCATGGGCAGGCTGCTGCTAAGGCTTTCATTACATGAGACATCTGATGCAAGCTGAGTTGGGGTTCCCTTACCTGACTCACAGTCAGATGTTTAAGACAGGATTCACCTTAAAAATGATGGGGGGAGGGATTTTGCTCCAAGCAGTAGCGTGACATCAGAAGGGACTTCAACCTTCCCTCTAACACCATCTTGGGCGGCAAAAATAGTTGCAGAGGGGCATTTGTCCCACTGCGCATGGTTCCGGCAGCAGGACAAAGAAGGGAGGGGTGGTAGAGCATCTGCTTGGCATGCAGAAGGTCCCAGGTTCAACACTGGCATCTCCAGTAAAAGAGGATCAGTTGTAGGTGATGTGAAAGACTGGTACCTAAGACCATGGAGAGCTGTTGCCAGTCTGTAAACAGTGCTGACCTGGATGGACCAACAGTCTTATTCAATATAAGACACCTTCATGTGTTCATGAGTCAGATATGGAAAGCTTGACCCGACTCATGTCAGGCATACTATATAATGACAGCCTAATACAAGCTTCCTGTTTGGCCAAGGTGGCACAAGATGAAATGCAGTTTGCCCTTTTCCCAGATCCCACTAAGACCATTCAGATATGGGCCATGTGAATGTCAGGGGAGCCAGCAGGTCAAGCTTCCTAGGGTGAACTGGATGACTGTCATGGCAGTTGTTCACCACTATGCCTGGAAGAAAGGCAAAAGCTGGTTTGGTGGCTGCTTTAAATTATGGGTGTTTGTTTTGGCTTGGTTTGTATGAGCAGTATTGACAGTAGAGCTGATTATGATGGTATTCTGACTCCTTTGGGCAGCTACGCTAATGTAAATGTTTGTGATTGGGGTAACAGAGCAACACACACAGTAGTTCACGTTCGCTTGCCATAAAGCTTTTTCCTGCCTACACGGGAATAAACTGGTTTTTGCTTCCAGAAATTGCACTGGCCCAGGTGCTGCAGTTGTGAGTCTTTAATGACTTTCCAGGGTTAGTGCAGGGGGCTGTGGGATGTCTAAAAGTGTGCATGGAAGACATCATATGGTTGTCCGGAACATGGAAACTGAGGTGTTCAGTGTTTGATTTTAAGAGCAAAAGCAAACATTGAATAAATAGGATTGGGAACCTAGTGTAAAAATTATCCTGGGGAAAAATATATGTGCTGATTTTTGTGCTGATTAGAAGCCGCTCCCAGCAACCAAATTGTGGTAAGGCCCTCCATAATATAACCAGCAGCCTGCGACAGTTTTTATAAATGGTTTGATAAGCTGCTTACCAACTCTGGCTATACTCTCTTGTGACCGACCATTCCACCATGGCCTACTGGGATTTCTATGTAATATCATACCGCCACTAGCACTTTATTCTGTTATTGTATATGATTTTAATGATGTTTATAATTTGTGCTTTAATGTATTTTAACTTTTCACGTAAGCCGCCCTGAGCCTGCCTTGGCGGGGAGGGCTGGATATAGATTGAATTAAATAAACAAATAAATAAATTTCTAGCACAAAGCTTCACAATAAGATTTAACCACACTTAGAACACAGATTTATTTGTTGCCATTAAGTCCTTGCAGAAAATAAAAATTAAAAGTTACCGTGTTAAAAAATAAACTTCAAGCCAACATTTGAGACTGTGAAAGAAGAGTTTTATGGGAAAGGTCTGAGCTCCAGGATAACCAGGTCTCCCACTTTGATGGGAGACTTCCTGCTTGTGGCGCCCTCCACTCCTACTGCTGCTCATTACAGCAATGGGAGCTAAAGAGGGGGGGGGCAAGAATTGGCTTCACATTTGAAATTGGAATAACCAATTTATTGGCATAAATCCTAGAGCATTGTGCCTATGCAGTGATGTCATGACATTGGTGCAATGCTGTGTGTTGCAACTCTGCCCCCTCTGTCTTCCAGGGGAGTTGCTAGCACTGGGCTGGCAACCATCCTGCGCTCTGGCCCTTTGGTGTTTTTAATCCTAATACTTTGATATTAACATTAGGGATAATTTAACAAGACTTTTGGAGTTGGGACTGGGAGCTGTTGTGCCTCGTTGCATTTTTAGCAGTGGCTTTATGGCAGCAGAGACAAGATAGTTGTTCCTGCAGTACTCAGGTGTATACTAGGCACCAGTTAAGCTGGATACAAAAGCGTTTGACTCTCTTTACATGTTCGAAATTTTACAAGGATCTTATGGTTTTTTTGGTTAATAAATCTTTTATAGTCAAACACACAAACATCGATCGTTACGTCATTCTTACAACACAATGTGAGACACACACCCAATTTGCATTTAGCATTTGCTCAGTTGTTTTACCAAACCCACACTAGAACAGAAAAAGATGCAGTTCAAAACCACATTCAACTACCCTGGGCCAACACCGTACTGACTGCAGAGTCACCCCTGAATGGCCATAAAACAGCCATAAATCTATGCAGACAGCCACAATAAAACCAGAGATCAAACAAAGTGAAAGCAGCATGCAGTCTGGACATTGCCATAAAATGCGACACTCAATCAAAGGGAAAGTGGCATGCAATGTAGACGGGAATTTCTGTTCCAGTGTGGGTTTGGTATAACAGCAGAGCAAATGAAAGATGCAGACTGGGCCACAGTCTGTTCTCAGATTCTTTTGAAATGCCTGCAAAATATTTTGGATCAAACTTAGATATTTTCACAAAATTGTAGGGGAAAAATGCTTGTTTGACTGCATATAATAGTGTTTTTCTTAGAAAGAAATCTATAGTGGAACACTCAAACAAGACAAAACCATTCTAAATGGTCAATCAATCAAGACTTCTGTTATTGTAAAGACTAAAGGAAATGAAAACATGAGCAAAATAAGAATGCTTCAGAATGATGGAAAGTAACTGAGTGGGAAGGCATGCAAAACTTATCCCTGAATTTTATAAAGATTTTGAAGCATGAGTGGGTATGTGTGAATTTTGGATAATATTTAAAATGTTGTTAAATGACCTTTGTGTATCATGTAAATATATATTGCTTAACAAAACAATCCAATAGATTCAAGTTATTATAGATGTTAATGCTGTAAGGCTTTCAGCCAGTTTACAAGCTAAAGAAATGTTTTGACTTTTTAAAAAGCCCATACTATTCTCACAAGCAGTGTAACTCAGGTTACGGTAAGGAGAACCTTCTTTCTTTCCTAAACTTTCAAACAGAATTAAAGCAAAAACCCAAACCCTTAATAACCCTCTTGTAATCCTTTAATCCTATAAGCCTTTATCTGGGGGTTGTGTATATTACCAGAGTGACTTGCTTTGATTACAGCATCATCAAAGAATGGGATTTTGATATTTAAGAGTACACATGGGGCTAAGAAGGTTTTATTTATCTGTGTAATTGGGCTTGGGATCTTGCAAACAGTAAATGTATTTTTTAAAATACTGTGGGTATAGAAATGTGAAAAGTTAGTACAGTGTGACTAGTTAAAATGTAGGTTTGCCATCATATTAAAAGTTTACAGTCTGCTATCAGTGAAGAATATCAGGACATCATCCCCTGTAACATTTCAGTAGTATTTAACATACAGAAATAAAGCTAGAAGGACAAGCTATAATGTACCTTGTAAATTTAAAGCTAGTGAAAGTAATTATAAGTCTGGTATTGATACTACCATTCCGTGACAGAACATAGACTCAAGATACTGGCAAATACAGAAATTATATACCTCATTATTAGCAGTGTTGCATTATTATATACCTCATATATATTATTATATACCTCATTATTAGCAGTAAACAGTACACATTAGAATTACCTTTGATTGACAGCTTTGCAGCCCAGCCAGTCAAAGAGGACACCCAATGTTTAAATGATGGAGACCTACAGGCACATGTTCAAATGTGTTCGCAGATCCCTCCTCAGAAGGCTGGTAATATTAACTTGAATTCATTTCACAGGTGGATGAGTATTATAGGCCAAACCTGGTGGTGTATGTGATAAATATATATATACATATATATGTGCTTCTCAGTTCTGCAGTGATCAAGTGTACCTTTTTAAAAAACAATATATTTATTGGGTTTTCAAGATAATGAACACACATAACATAACTTTACAACAAGAACATCTTACACACCAAGGCTATAAATATTTTCTAAACAACAGCCTAGCCAAGCCTGGAAAATTACCTTTTTTTCTTATATTCTGTCCACAGAGCAATTCCAAATTGAGTACGGCCCCGGTCACACGGGAGGATTTGCCACGCGAGAGGGACGGATCGGGGGTGCATCAAGTGGGCGTGATCGCACTGCAACATCTGGGAAGCGGAGCGCACCTGTCCCCGATCCGTCCCTTCCGGGCGAAACTGCGCATCAAAAAAAAACCCCTAGAAACCCAATATTAGATTCCCTGTCGAAGGAGAAATTCATATCGCCAATCTGGAATGACTACATCAAATGGTTATAAACAATTATAATGATTCTATTGAAATATAGCCTTACATATGTATCCTTTATAAAACTTACAAAAACTATGGGTCGTGGTTTGTCGAGTTAAAAAATAGCACCACGTTTGATATATAGAGCTATGACCATTTTAATAGTCTTAACTTATAAGTGGTACTATAGTAGCATCCAAATTCCTCCTTACTGGGATTTCTCAGGTGGTTACAATGCTATGCTAGTTCTCCCAAATATTCTCCTATATAACTATCAGCAAAGAATATTACATATACTGGAACCTCTTTCAACATTTGTTAAATTCACATTATACATATATTAAATCAATTTTAACACTGATAGTAATATCTGCCTCAACATCAACATACTAGGTAGCCCATATCAATCCCAGTCTCCAACTTTATCACCCTTAACTAAACGTTCCAGATTAGGTTTCTCGTTCTTATAATATCTTGGCCCTACCTAGTTCATCTTCACCTTCATTTAATTAATCATCAATTATAATCTGCTTTACTTAAACTAATCTAAATTCGTGTCAAATTTGCGAGGTCAATTTATTCCAGCTAAGCCTATATCAGAGAAATACACATTTCATCCCTTCCATATAACTTAATTTTTTTCCTGTAGATCAGCAGTCTACTTTTTTGAGACAGCATGTCTACATGTTTCTTTCCCTTTCAAGGATGGTAATTTGCCAGACTCCCCCCTTTAGCTCTCAACCAGTCATGCTCCCACATTATACTGTCCACTTTAAATTTCCATGCTCGTCTCTCATTTCTTTTCCTTTTCCAATTTTTTTCCTTTCAAAGAGTAGTCTTTGCACCTTCTTTTGGGATGTCTCTATCTTTAATTGAGTCAATTTTGTTGTTGTCTTTCCCACAGTTTGGATTGGTGGAGGGAGGGATTCAACACAGTCCATCTCTTGCTGATACTTCAGATTCTCTGCAATGATCTGGATGGGTTGCTCTGATTTTTCCTCTTTCTCTGTTTCCACTTGTGGATTAGGTATTTTTTCTAATAAACTTGCACAAGCTACCTCTATCCCCTTCCGTATTCCTTCTTTTAATATTCTCAGGAATTGCTCGACAGACATCTCTCCCACCGTGATATTTTCATCAATTTCCTCCTCCTCCTCTTCTCTTGTTATGGACGCCATTTTAAGTACTCAATTCAAGTTAATTCATTCAAGTTCAAGAGACATTCAACCGTAATATATCCCACATCTGCAAAAAGTCCTTGCCAGGAGGAAAAAAGGCCAAGGTCTCCCCAAAAAAGCATACAAACATCCACACATGCAGTTCATTCCCACTCGCCCTCCGGCCATTATTTCTCTCCATTCTGGGCAAATAAGATCGAGGTCTTCCACTTGACGTCTTCTCTTCTTTAAACATTAAATATATGCGTACTCACAGTTCTTTTCTTGAGTTTCTTCTTCTGTGTTGCTGTCTTGTGAAGTATATTTAAATCCCAATGAAATTAAAAAGGTCGGATGGTCGTGGCTGGGTGGAAAACATGGCAACCATGTTCCACTCCACTGTTAGTTCCTGCTTCGAGGCAGTAACGGACACCCCCCCCCCGCATTGTCAGAGCGGGGAGGGGCCAAAACAAGCCCCTTGCCACCAGCCCTCGCTCCAGGAGGTCGGGCGGAGCCCACCCAAAACTGGGGGGCTCCCAAGGAGATCAGGTGGCTTGGAGCATCCCGAGAATCCGCCCGTCGCCACACCATACTGAGCATGCTCTATTTTCAAGTGTACCTTTGAATCAGTGATTTGCATGACTTATGCCATGTGTTTGTCACTGATCTGTGTTATCAAAGAAACTGTTTGCAGGTACTTAGAAAAAGCATGAGCCTCCAGCGGCTATGGAAATAAAACTTTAAATAAAAAATAAAGAGAAAAAAATATTAGTCTATCTTGAAGCCAAAATTAAAAGAAGGTGAAATCTCCTTCCTAATTGACTTTTAAATTATGACTGAGAAGGCATTGTATCTCTGCGCTATTAGAAACAGAATGATTTAAACAGCTGTTGATACAGCAGTTTGTAGATGAGGTGAAGTTTTCAGTGCCAAATTGTGCTAGACATGACTATTATTGGCAAAGTAGTACACAAATTCTATCTTTAGCCAGCATCTTTAGTCATTTGGCAACTATCCTGTTTTGCAATGGCACATCAGCAACTTGTTTGTGTGACCTCTTTAGCTACTTACAAGCTTACAGAGGATCATCCTTTTGATCATTTCTCTGTGTAAATGCTTTCTTTCTGTCATTAATGACATCTAAATTCGAATTCATTAAATTAAAGTTATTAAGTTGTATGCTAATTTGCTGTTCACCTACGTAGAGGCATCTGCCTATATATATGAACTGGTGACTTCCATTTCAGTGTATCGTGCATGCACACGAAAGCTCATATCTTGAATAAAGTTTTGTTGGTCTTAAAGGTGCCCCTGGACTCAAAATTTGATCTAATGCAGGGCTTTTTTTCTGGGGGAATGTGCTGGAACAGAGTTCCGGAACCTCTTTGACAAAACTCCTTTAAAAATATTTAAAAGTTCATGAATTTTCAGTATACAGATTGAAAATTTCATTTCTCTTTTGAGAGTTCCGGCACCTTTGTTTTTTTTAAGTTATGAAATATATTTCCATCTGCAATTAATATCTAACAGGAGCATCTCCAGACCTGGCCGCAGTGGTGCTGGCAACTGGGAGGCTCTCCAGGACTGGAGCAGCTCTCAGACAGTGCAGGAAGCCATTGTTCGGAAGGGCTTCAAGGTCGGGAGCTATGCAGCCCTCTCAGCCTCTGAGACCAGTGTATGTATGGGGAGAAGCCTCAGAGATCGAGAGAAGTCCAGGTCCCGACATCCAAGGCCATTGTGCAGTGAGGGGGAGGGTTGGAGGTCGAGAATTCTGCAGCTCTTGACCTCAGTGGCCTCTGTGTGTGTATGTGTGAGAAGCCTCAGAGATTGAGAGCAGCATAACTCCTGACCTTTGGGGACACTGTGGGGGTTGGAGACTTGGAGGTTGAGAGCTCTGCAGCTTGTGACCTCCGAGGCCTTGTGTGTGTGTATGTGTGAGACATCTTGGAGACTGAGAGTAGCTCCTGACCTCTGAGGCCAGTGTGTGTATTTGTGTGTGTGTGAGAAGCCTCAGAGATTGAGAACTGCATAGCTCCTGACCTCCGAGGCCATTGTCAGGGTGGGAGGCTTGGAGGTTGAGAGCTCTGCAGGTCTTGACCTCAGAAGCCTCTGTGTGTGTGCATGCGTGAGAAGCCTTGGAGATTGAGAGCCATGCAGTTCCTGACCTCTGAGACCATTGTGCAGGGGGCTTGGCGGTTGGGAGCTCAGCAATAGGAGAGCTGGTACAGGCATGGAGCAGCTTCCCGCCCTGCAGTTGCCATGACCAGTAAAGTAAGGAGGGGTGTGAAAGACTGACAAACCTCTTGGGACACGTCTTGTCCCTTTCCCCTCCCCACCCCCTCCTTTACTCCTATAGTTGTTATCCTCTCCTGGTTCTGCATCTGTAACTGCCAAGGTCCTCCAGCTGGTGTGATGGGGTGTTGTGTCTTTACGCTCTGGCTTGTTTAATATTTCCGTGTGAACTCAACTTGTGTTTATGGAACTGGCCGTTGCTGTTCTCAGGCTGCTTCGCGCCATTTCTAATCTGTGACCTGACGAGGGATATGAGCTCATTGGTTTGAACCTTGTTTGAAGTTCCTTTAATACACCGTCCCTGGCTATTGTAGTTATTCCGAACAATCTCTGTATGTTCATGATCAACCAAGCTTTGGAAATAAATCTTGCTTCTTTTGAACGTGGGTCTATTCTCCTGATTTGGGATCTAACAAGGGGGAAGAAAGACTGACAAACTGATAGGTTGAATATAAGGGTATGAGGAGAAAGGGGAGGGAATAGGAGGTAGGTTGACAGATCAGGGGACGGGTAGACTGATGGAGAACAGTGGGGACCAAAGTGGTCGGTTCGGGTGACATATCAGGGGAGGGTTAGATTGATGGAGAAGGGTGTAGGGCAAAAGAGATGGGGATAGATTGACATATCAAGAGAGAGGCAGAGTGATGCCCCTTGGCTTCTGACTCTGTGGGTAGTTCAAGGGGCTGGTGGCAGACTGCCATCTGGGATGTGTGTGGACGCACTCCCCGGGGTTTTGTGTAATTCTGTGCTCTGCTCTGCCTCTGGATTGGAGATTCATGACATATTCTTTCCAAACATGTGAGGAAATACATAGCTAAACAGATGCATTCATAACTTGATTTTTAAAATGTGCATTATTATATGTATTTGGGGGGGTTTCCTCTCACCTCTCCATTTACAAATCAAACATACATGTACTCTTAAAATTGCTATGGATAATTACTTGAAATTACAACTTTGTACTGCTGATTCAGCAGTTGATGGCTCTGTACAATATCGTATTGGCAATGACATACATTCTTTGTTACTAATTTTATAAAACAATGAATCTTCAGAAATGGAAATGCTTCCATGCAAAAATAAAGCACAGAAAGCTTTCTACCACACATCTCTGGAGATAAAATTTCTTGCCTGCTTTGACCACTTCAAAAAGTTATCTCATGAGAGGCAGCCACCCTTAATGACCTCTTTGTAAACTTTTAAAAGACATTATTTATTGCCTGACGAACCTGTTGCATTTCTCTTATTACATACACAGGGAAGCAAGCATATTGTCAGCCCAGCTATATCTGGGAAAAACTGCCCTTATCATTGACATTATGGTTATAATATTACTGAAATTTTACCTAGTATTATAATTTTTTAATAATATGTACATTATGCTTGGAACTTGACAAAAAGTGGCTCTGCTGGAAAGTAAACATCCAGACTAGCTATGGCACAGGGCTACAAATATCAGAGATACTTGTGATAGGCTATAATGTTTTTTCATGGCAGGTGTGAAGAAAGAAGTTATAGGGTTGTGGGCAACATTTTGGTCCAGTAAATGAAAGAACATATTTCTAACTAAGTACCTTATATGTTGTCAAGATAAATTACTTGGCTGAGTACAAAGTGAAGCCCAACCCCCAGTTCAGGCACTGAGTTTTTTCATGCAGTTGCAGTTGCAAAAAAGAAAAAGTAAATGTCTGCAACCCTGGAAACCATTGGTCACCCCAGGGTTACCTTTTCCTCTCCCACCAATAAGGAGTTCCCTTATTTTAGCAGTGGCACTCTAGATTCTCCTACTCACACTTTGCTTTTTGGGACTTGTGGTTTTAAGGTCTGAATTAATGGGCATAGTGAGTAAGTCAACAATCAATGGGAAAATGGGATATAAATTGAATTAAATAAATAAATAAATTGAAGAAGTAACATACAGTGCATGGGAACAGGGGAATTTTGTTTAGTATTTTATGAGAAGATAAACCCTTGCCTCGTATAATTGCACAGACCTGCTATGATTTGCTTTAACAAAGAAAGGAAAGGAGACTTTCATAGACTCTCCTGTTTCCTGTTTTTGGCATATTCATGAACACTTACCAGTCTGGATATAAAGGAGGGTGGTAGAAGCTATCTGAGGTTATGTCCTGTTCAGCAGTATGATTTTGTTTCATAAACACTCTTGTGAGAGTTTGAAAGTCACTAAAGTTCTAATAGAAAAGTTTACACTCTTGCCCAGACTAGTTGGTGGCAGACATAAAGTTGGTTTTGTAATTACTTTGTTTTATGCATTTTAACTTTCTATCTAAGCCACCCTGAGCCTGTTTCAGTGGGGAGGGCGGGGTATAAATTGAATAAATAAAGTGACAGTTCAGAGATGAATTATTTTATATACATAATACAGTTAATATAAAATAAGGATATATGCACAAGTAGAAATGTTGGCTTGTTGAGCACTTTTGGCAGCCAATGTGAACAGTACTTTCCTGAAGTCAGATTTGGGTGCAGATATCTGCAATAGTCCCAGAAGAATATTTATGCATGTTCTCTCTCAGTTTTAGACAAATGATATTTCTGTGGGTTACACAAAACCGTAACCAGTATCATTCACTTTTATCCACTATGTTCTTATGCTTTTTTTTTTTTTTTTGAGTGAAGTCCTCTTTAACAGACTTAACAGACAGACTGTTTCTCCTATCACAGCATTCTAGATGCTGGATCCCTGGGTTGGAGTTAAAATGGGGGATATGTAGCTAAACATTGATGTGAAGAAGAAACAAAGGAAGAGGCAGGTTGCAGGCCAGCTTTGTTTCATTGAAAGAGTGGCTTTAAAAGAATTCTAAAGCTGGTAATAAAACATTTTTTTTTTGTTCTTGGTAGGATATTTTTAGGTGAGAATTTGTGCTAATTATCATGCAACTGCAATGTCATTTATTAAAAATGTAATTTACATTCTGTACCATGAGCACAGAACTTTTGTAGCATTTTACAGCTGCCAAAGCAAAAATGATTGTGTTCTGTGTAATCTCTTTACTGCTATTAGCAATTAAGTAATCTCATTTTTGCAAGTAAAACCAGTGAGTTTGACCTACTTGTAACTAAGGTAGAAACTCTCCCCTAACATTTGTTGGGGGAATGTCTTCTGTTAACATCTTCATCAAAAGTGGAGTTTTAAGGGGCGTTATGTTAATGCTATCTGGAATAGCTGCTGGCAATGACAGACAATTTTGAACAGAAGCATTCTATTCTCAAAGTCTTTTTAGTGGAATCTGGCTTGTTTCTCCAGAAACATTCAATAGAAAAGCCGGTTATCTGACTGAGTAGAATAATTTATTTGCTATTGTTCTTGTATTCAGATAAAAATTGAGTTTAATCCAATAATGAAACAGACTTGTATGAGCTTTGTCACAACAAGAAGATAACAGTTCATCTCATATTAAAACTATGAGTTACCTTTCACAGCTTCCCATATTGATCTTAACTCAGATTTAAAAATCTTCCGTGACCTATTGCAAACAGCATATTTTTGATCCATGAATTATTTTCTCATACAATTTTTTAAGACAGGAAGAACCTGGAATTTGGGCCCAGAGTACAGTTTGCACATTTCATATGATGCAGAAAGTATGTGGTCCTCTTACTTTTTTCAATGCCTTGACATTGGAATGTAATTAAGAAGGATGGGCTTTCTATTTTTCTTCTTTTGCATCACAGAATGATTTGTTGTCTTGTCATCTTTTATAACATTTGAGAGAGCAAACCCTAGATAAATAAAAGCACATATACAGAAGGTTTTAAAAATTGACATTAGGAGCTGAAATATAGAGAAATGTTTCCAGAACAATCATCTGTCCCCCCTTTTCATCTCCCCTGACATGCATTCTGGGAATTGTAATGCCTACAACATTTAATAGTTGATTTCAGACAGTCTGGAAACTACAGTCTCCAGAATGCCATATGTGGCAGTTCACACCAACCCCACCCTTTTATAGAAAGTGACAGAAGCCAGAAACTTCAAAGTACTGTAAATTAGGTGCTCTTTCATTTAGTCACACTGTTATCACCACAAAGCATCTCCCACGAATCAATTAAACCACCACTGCCACTCTAGTGCATACTATTTGGCTTGTTTTCTCTGGTAGAAAGGTCAACAGCCATCTTCTCCACTGCTTTTCTACGTGAGGTATATTTTTCTTCATCCTTTTTGATAATGTCCAGGTCTGAGGTTTTCCAGCTGTCTTCCTTAGGCTCCCAGCATTCACCGCTACATTCCTGTTTCACCATTGCCTCTTAGACCTCTGTCAGTGATCATCACCCCCCCCCCCACTCTTACTACCCACTTTACATTCTCTACTTGGGCATGAAATATCCAGGAATCTATCCCTATTTCAATGTATTTCACAGAGGAAGATATATACACAGTAGACAGTGTGTGTGTTATACCTGTTTATGGATACTACCGGGAGTAGTATCCATAAACCGAAACCGAATCTGCCCCAAAAGTTCCTTGTTACAATGTCTATGATCAGCAACCATGCACTAAGAAGATGGGTAGGCAAGTTGGTGAATAGTTAGTTAATGCTCTTTTGGGGGCCCTTTTAACATTCGTCATCCAGTTCTTGTAATATATATGCACAGGGCTATTTTTGGGCAGGAACGCACAGGAACCGAGTTCCGGCTAGCTTCAGAGTTGGCCACACCCACTACAGCCAAAACCTCTGCGTGCGTGGCTACAGAGGGAAGGCCTGGAGAACGCCCCCCCCAGCGACTCCAAGGCAGGCAGGCCAGGGAGGGCCCTGGAAGGATCGGGGAGGCATTTAAATGTCTCCCCATGCCTTCTGCGGCCTGTCCAAGAGCCGGCTTGCCTGGGCAAGCCAAGGGAAGGCAGTTTAGACAGCCTTCCCTTCCCTTCAAGGGAGGGCTTTCCCGGGCTCCCCACAGCCATGAGGCACCCAGGCAAGCCAAGGGAGGAGGAAGAAGAAGAAGAAGAAGAAGAAGAAGAAGAAGAAGAAGAAGAAGAAGAAGAAGAAGAAGAAGAAGAAGAAGAAGAAGAAGAAGAAGAAGAAGAAGAGATTGGATTTATATCCCGCCCTTCACTTGGAGTCTCAGAGCGGCTTACAAACTCCTTTCCCTTCCCCTCCCCAGAACAGACACCCTGTAAGGTGGGTGGGGCTGAGAGAACTCTGACACAAACTGCTCTTTTTCAAGGACAGCTGTGCCAGAGCTTGTGACTGACCCAAGGTCACATCAGCAGGTGCAAGTGGAGGAGTGGGGAATCAAACCCGGTTCTCCCAGATTAGAGTCCGCCCACTTAACCACTACACCAAACTGGCTTGGGGATGTGTCCTAATATGCTAATGAGCTGCACTGTCATGGGTGTAGCCTAATAGGCTAATGGGTTTCTGCTGTTGGGTGTGACTTATTATGCTAATTAGTTCCTGCTGGGCTTTTTCTACAAAAAAAGCCCTGCATATGCAGAAATCTGCATTCCATAAAAATCATTCTCGGTGTGTTTTCTAACTACAGTGACAATAAAAAGGAACAGTTGCTTTTAGTATTCTACAGGCAGCATACCCTTCAGTTTAGCCTTTTAGTTGCAACTTAACTTGAATTCCTATTAAAAGCAATGACAGTCATTGTAGAGAGAGTGATACCAAGAAAAAGCAACCAGTGAACATTTTATCACCCATTACTAACAGATGTTGCTTCCTAACTGGCATATTATGTAGGCTCTGGTTACAGGAAGTATAGGGGAACAGAAATCTAATGTTGTCCTGTGTTATGAAGTGGTTACCTTCTCTTACTTTCTTCATCCCACTGCCTTAACATCTGAACTGTGTCAGTTCGAGCCTCGCGCTGGTGTGAGCAGCCAGCCTGTTGTCCCAGCGATTCGAAAGCCTCGGCGAGTAGATAAAATGGGAACCACTCCTTAGAGGGTGGGCACGCCAATCTCCCTTGTGGGAGGGTTTTAGCTGACAGTCAGACATCCTGGCCGAGGCTTGGAAGGCGAAATAGCTTCTTGGCTATGAAAGAATCACTGCAATGGATGTTCCGGCCAGGCGATGGCAGTGTGGCGATTGACATACGGGTCCTGAAGCCTGGCCAACACGGAGCCGTGCGGAAAATGACGGAGCCAAGCCAGAAGACGTCTATACCAGGCAGTGTTGGCGCGTGCAATTAAAAATGAATATATGTTGTCTTCCCTATCCCCTACAAACATTGTTAGTCCCTTGTCTATATTGAGTAACTGAACATCACTTTGAGCCCACTGGGGAAAGCGATTAATAAATGGAAAGTATTACTATTATTATTATTATTATTATTATAGACGTCTATACCAGGCAGTGTTGGCGCGTGCAATTAAAAATGAATATATGTTGTCTTCCCTATCCCCTACAAACATTGTTAGTCCCTTGTCTATATTGAGTAACTGAACATCACTTTGAGCCCACTGGGGAAAGCGATTAATAAATGGAAAGTATTATTATTATTATTAT
>NW_015163096.1:1619279-1619412 GCF_001447785.1 Gekko japonicus | reverse complement strand
GTTATGTGGCCGGCATGACTAAACACCAAGGCGCACGGAACGCTGTTCCCTTCCTACTGAAGTGGTACCTATTTATCTACTTGTAATTTCTTGCTTTCGAACTGCTAGGTTGGCAGGAGCTGGAACTAGAGAT
>NW_015163096.1:1546272-1614864 GCF_001447785.1 Gekko japonicus | reverse complement strand
TAATAAATGGAAAGTATTATTATTATTATTATTATTATTATTATTATTATTATTATTATTGTTGTTGTTGTTGTTGTTGTTGTTGTTGTTGTTGTTGTCTGCAGTTCATCTGTTGTGTTACTAATGGCTTTATTTTTGGCAAATCAGTGGGATACTGGGTAAGAGTGAACATCCTAAAGCAACCCAGGTATGTCACAGCTGTATGCTTTGTTACATCCCTGGAAGAATATATTTGAGAAAGTCTTAAACAGCTTGAAAATATAGGTTTAGATTGGAATAGCACTTTTCAGCTTCAGCTGGGGTAACACTAGTGCCACACTGTATAATTACTTTGTCATCTTAGAATCACTTACACATGTTGATGCTTTAGACTCAGACAGACATAATTTAGAGGCACTTTATTTTAGTTCACAGGTATTTATAATTGTACGTAGTGTGTTCACAATTTCTGAATTTGCATATTCCTTTTGGGAAGGATTTATGTGACAAAGGGGAACTCTTGAATTTTGCTGTTAAAGTGACTGATGTAGAGCTAACTTTATACATATTAACAGACCACACAAATATCCATTTCTGATTAAAACACCTTTAAAAGAGGCTGGATGTCACAGTATGTTTTGGTGACATTTAGAGATCAAGTCCAGGGCACAAGACCATGATAACAACAAATCAGTATAGACTGTGTTTGTCCTTTTTGGTTTAACTGTTTAGGCATCATGAACTTAAACTCCTATAAATGATATGCTGATAACTATTTTTAAAAAGTCATACACCATATTGCACATATCTGAAGTTTTTATACATTCCCTTCTGAGAACAAGTCCAAATGTTTGCCCTTTGGCTGTGTCTTTTAGAACTGCCAGAGTAATGTAAAAGAGATAACTCTTGTTTGTGAATTTGCGCTGGGTATTCCGACCAGTTTAATAATGGAATGCAGTTTTCTAAAAGGAAGGATGAATCATATTATTTGTACATGTATGATGTGTGGAATAATGGACACTTCTCCAAAACTGCAGATGTGACTGTAAAATCTAGCACTTTTTATACACTTTTATAAAGGAGACATTCCCCTCGTTGAAGAAGAAAATAGTTAATAGGTCATCTCCTCATTATGTATCCAATATCCGAAACAACGTCAAGGACATACTTAAGAAATGCAATTAAGACTGACGTCTCAAGTCTCATTTCTTCATACCACTGGAGGTATGAAGAGCAAGAGGGAGGAGGTAAGAGCAACTTCAGACCTCATGCTCTTCCCATCAGCACCCCTTTTTTCCTTTGGCTTGTAAGCTTTTGTCCTGGATGTATGGTTGGCATTCAAGGGAGGGTAATCTGTGGCCAGGGAGCCTTTATTCATTGACAGAGGAGTCACTGAAGGCTCCTTCAACCATATCAGCTAATTATTATCTTGTTAAAATCATGGCGCTCTGTAGTCTCTGTAGGGGTGGGATAGGACTTATTAAAATGGTTTGCCCCAGGCTGTGGATCCGGTGGACGAAGCTTGCTCTCAAAGATATATTTTTTTTTGCTCAGTTGGCAAGCCTTTCTTTTAATGCTGTAGTTTATTTTTGGAATACTGAACTGAATGAGATAGTGCAGAAATAGGTTTTTTCTGTGCCAGCTTTGCATTCATACAGTGTTACCTGGCAGAGCTACTCCATGTTGTTTTGGGGCTTATGCAGCATAAAACTGCTGGATCTGTGGAACCATTGGTCATTCCCTGTGACATATTAATTTACATCTGTTAGGTCTTAGGTACCACATTGGTTTTAAAATATTTACTGGAATCCCCCTTGGTTTCTACTAGTCATGGTTGTTCAGATGAACCAGTTGATCTCACCCGAAAAGACACCTATGGTCTTAGGAAAGTCCAAGCATCTTGTACTCGTAATTCAAAACAGCGTGTAGTGTTTTCTTTCCTCCCTGGGGCCAGGTTTCAGAAGGCTCTGCTGAGGAAATTTCTGGGAACTGTCTTCTGGGCTTTCTCAAGAGATCTGTTTTTGTTTTGGTCCTATGCATTTTAACATCTATATGAAACTACTACTTTTTGTTGTGGTACAAAAAATATTGCTAATAAATAAGAGTTAGAAAAGAGCAAGAGTCCAGTAACACCTTAGAGACTAAAAATAACAAAATTTGTTACAGGGTATGAGCTTTTGTGAGTATCTGAAGAAGTGAGCAGTGACTCATGAAAGCTCATATCCTGCTACAAATTTTGTTAGTCCTTAAGGTGCTACTGGACTTTTAGTCTTTTCTACTGTGACAGACAAACATGGCTGCCCATGTACATACCCGAATTAATCTAGCCCTTTTAGCTACTGCTGGGGAGTAAGTTCTGGGTGAGTTCTCTTCCATGCAAGTCATTCCCCAAACCCTGGAGATCATGGATTTAAAAAGGTTTATTAACTATACATATATTCCAGAAAGCTAAAATGTTTGTGAACAATCCGAAGCAGGTAAAGAAGCTTGAGGCAGAATGCTGGCTAATCATGAGATGGATGTTGACAAGATCCTGGGATCTGTGAAGTTCATCACTTGTAACCTGAATTCTTGCCCTTTCTGTCTGCTAAAGTCATGTAAGGGCCACACCAACAAACCCTTATTATCTATTATAAATTAGTCACTAACTCAGGGCCCTTTTCCTCGACCACAAAAAAAGAAACAGTTATCTGTCCACTACTTTAAAAACCATCCCTACAAAAAAAAAATGATGTGGCCTATTATTACCCTAATGTGGCCTATTATCTACCCTTTCTGGGCAACGTGACTGAGAGAGCAGTAGGAAGCCTCCTCCAAATCTTCTTGGATAATTCATCTGCTCTAGACCCTTTTCAGACTGGCTTCAGGTTGTGCTTTGGGACGCAGATGGCTCTGCTAGCTTTAGTGGATGACTTCTGTCTGAGTGTAGGCAGAGGTCATTCTTCTCTGTTGCTTGTATTGGATTTATCTGTAGCCTTTGATACAGTAGATCATGCCTTCTTGTTGAGGTGCTTGGAGGCAGAAGTTGGTATAAGGGGGTGTGACATGCTGGTTCAAATAATTCCTCATGGACTTTTGATGGAGTTCAGTTGACCTTGCAGACTTAGTTAAAAGCCTTGGGGTTATAGAGGGCCTAAGTTTATTACTGGAGAAGCAAGTTGATGTAGCTGTAAAAAAAATTTTTTTTCTGACTGACTAGCCAATAAGATTGATACAGTTGATCTGGCTACCTCGATCACCACCACAGTAACATTGAGACCAGACTACTGTAAGGTGTTGTACATTGGTCTGCCCTCAAAATCAATTCAGAAACTCAAACTGGTGCAAAGTGCTACCAGGAGCTAGATGAAGTATGCACATTACTCCCATTCTGTAGATCCTCCATTGGTTGCCCATTTGGTACCGGGCTTAATTTAAGGTATTGGCTATCACATGCAAAGCCCTTCATGGCCTTGTACACACATATCTGCAGGACTGCTTCTTCCCCTATGCTCCTCCACAACAGCTTTGCTCATGTTATCAGGGGCTTCTGTGGGTGCCCAGCCTGTACATGGGCAAAATCAACAATTGCCTATAGATGTGCCTTCTCCATTGTGGCACCCACTTTATGGAACGGCCTACCTGGGGAGGTCAGGAAGGCTCCCCCTAACTTGTCTTTATGCAAAGTATACAGAACCGAATTATTCAACAACAGGGTTTTTCTGTAGGAGTAATAGGGCTGCACTTTACAAAATGTTTTACAAACTCGCTTGGATAAATGATTAGGGACTGTGGTCTATTCTGCTGTGTATCGCTTATTGTAAGTAGGATCCAATTTATATAATTTTTGTACCACTTTATGTATCATGTTAATACCTGTACTGTGTTTCAGTTCTTTCTCTTTAGTTCCAGGTGTCTACAATCCTAATACATTATTTACTGAATGTCCCATTTTGTCACTTGTACTTACTTGCTATAGGTTGAGTTCCTGTGAGAAAGGCAGACTTTAAAAATGTATATAAATAAGCACACATCAATTGCTTACACATCCTTTTTCACTTAGGGATGGGTCGAGGAGCTTTCCTTGCCAGAAGGCTTACTGAGGCTTGTCCAACAGAACAAAGTTCAAGTCCAGACTAACAAACCGTGTGACAACACCAGGGTTTCTCCTGACCCCTTCAGGCCTTATTTGAGGTGATTTCATCCCTGTTCCTTCCCTGGAACCCTGGGATAAATCCCCTCTTTGATAATGTACTGAGCCTGGGTTTGGACCTTTGCACATACAGTAGAACACACCAGTAAAAGCAACACATTTTATTAAAAGAGATTAGAAAACGTTTCAGTCTTATAAGCAAGCAAAATAAGTCGGTGCTATACAGGGGCCATTTCGTAGAAAAAGCGGTGCAGGAGATCACTAGCATAACTCATTAGCACAACTTATTTGTATATGCCACACCCCCTGACATCACCGGAAGTGTGTCAGAAGGCAACACCCACCGCTCAGGCTCCACCCCAAAAATCTCCAGGTATTTCCCAACTCAGAGTTGGCGAGCCAGCTTTACACTTTGACTAAAGAACTTTAGGTTTGCTTTTTTAAATCTATTAAAATCAATTGCCCTAGCCCCTAAGATATATCATTAAAACAAATTAAAAACAGAATTAAAATACATACAAAGGTGTAAAAACAGCAATTAAAATGTTGGTCAGGAAGGAGGGATCACTGAGGAAATGGCAAACGAAACAAAGAAGTATTCACTCCGTGGCAGAAGATGGGAACAGAAGGGGACAGATGAATCTCCCTGGGAAGAGTGTTCCAGATCTTTGGTGCCAGGACGGAGAAGGCCCTCTCAGTTCTTACTTCCCATCACACAATCCACACACGGGAGAGTCCAGGCCAGTGAAGACAGCAAACCTGGTCTCCCCAACATATGAGTCCCAGCAGAGAAGCCAACATAATTTTGCACAGGAAAATAAGGCTTCTGGGAGTGAGCAAAGTGCTTTTCTGTCAAGAGGAGTAACCATAGCTGGCCTTTTACATCTAGCAAGGAGGAGGAAAACTTTCTGCTCAGATTTGAGGACTGGTTTGCGGGTGATGGGAGTGGGGGGGGTGTTCCCCCCAAAAATGGGAGATGGGGTTGCCATCCCAAGTTTGGGAAATTCCTGGAGACGTGGTGGCAAAGCCAGGGGGAAGGCGGAGTTTGGAGAAGGGAGGGAGCTCATCAGAGATATAATTCCATAGAGTCCATTCTCCAAAGCTACCATGTTTTTTCTGGGGGACCTTTAGCCTGAAGAGCATTAGTCATTCCAGAACTCCAGGCCCCACCTGGAAGATGGCAATCCTAGCTCTGGGGGCTGTAAAGTTGGGAAGGCTCTTTTCCTGGCAGGGGAAGAAGTCGCTAAGTTAGTACTGAATTTCTATGCAGCTGTGGGAAGATATTCTCCAAAATGAATGGGGCCCAGGGAGGGGCGGCAGAATAGACCCTGTCACTGTAACTGTGCACCTTTACTCTGATGTAAATCGCACTGTGTGGAACAGCTTTCCTCACAGGTTAGAGTGCCCTAAGCCTGTCCCCATTGGGCCAAGAGCCACAGCAGAGGTGATCATAGCTGCTTTGCTCAGTGGTTCCACTCAAATACAAATACAACACCTTTATTGGCATAAACAGTGGTTCCACTCTTGGGCCGAAGTTCCCCAGTGGCTGGGGAGTAGGATTTGCCAGGCCTGACTTGGGAAATATGCCAGAGTTCTCTGTGCTGTGTATAGACAGGAGGGAAGGGCAGAGCAAAGCACTATAAGAGAGTGGGAGCAAATGCTGCTGCTGCTGCTTCTGATAGGATCTGCATGCCCAAAATATGTGTGTCTAATTCACTCACGTCTCTCTCACTCTCCCCCATGCTGCCATGTCTAGTGATGGCTACAGATTTACTGACCTCAAAATTACAAAGCAGCTAGCAAACTAGGCTGGGTGTTATGATTAAAGAAGCAAAGGTGGGCATTTTTCAGATATGTAGTTTACCTAACAGTAATTTTGGAATTAAAACAAACTTTCTTCATAATTCATGAGATTGTATGTGTGGGATGAGGGAATGTGGCGTCAGTGTATATGTGTGGAGGCGTGTTATAATTTATTTATTTGTTAGATTTATGCCCTGCCCTCCCCGCCCAAGGCAGGCTCAGGGCGGCTTACATAAAAATGCATATACAAGTTTGTAGTGGGCATAAAAAAATAATACTTGAGCCTTGCCTTCAGAGGAACTGATCTCAGCAGTCTGAAGTTCAGTGGTAATTCCAGAACTCCAATCCCCACCTGGAGGTTGGCAACCCTAACCCTTGGCCAGCCACTCACTCACTCACTCACTCACTCACTCCCTCAGCCCAATGTACCTCATAAAGTTGTTGACTCAAACACATTGCTAAGCTGGGGGGGAGAAATGAGGGCATGCACCCCTCCAAGTTTTTAAAGTTAAGACAAATCTCAGAACATTCCAGCCATCCCAGCCAGGACATACCAAAACTGAGCTGAATATCGGACTGCCCACGATGTAAAAGGAGAAAAGCAATAAAACTAAACCAAATAGCAGTCTTCACAAGACAAAGAACACACAGCTGGGATACTGCTGAGCCCAGCTGAGAAGCACATAAAATAAACACTCAAGCACTCACGCTGTATTTGCAGAGCAACAAAGAGTCAGGAGAGGACTCCTTGCTTGACCAGACATGCCCACTCTTCTCCTTCTGGAAAAGAGGCCCCTTTTCTTAAAGGCAAAGGCACCCCATATGGTCTCAATAAGCATGAATCAGGAATGCGCTTTCCCAGAATGTGAGATTTCCCCCTCCTTCCCGTCAACCAGCTCTGCCTTTTCCAACCCGGCTGTCTTGCACGAGCTCTGCGGAGGGGGGCAGAGGAGCCAGCACAGGTGGCGGGAAAGGGGGGCGTGGCCTGTGGGTGCCACCACTAGCTGGCTGGAGGGGCAGGCTGGGAGGCAGCGTGGGGGCTGCAGCTGGAACCGTCTCCCCCCCGCCGTGGTCTGGGAAAGGGCCTCGATCTGCGCCCCTGCCTCAGTGCAATAACATGCCCTTCCCCGCTGATGGAGCCCAAGCCATGGCTTTTCAAATGCGCTGCCTCCCCCGCTGCCAGGATCTACTCCCCGCCATAGAATACAATGGGCAGCACGACTCCAGAGAAGGGTTTAAACTTTCCTCGCCAGGCCGCTTCCCTTGCCAGCCCGCTGGGGGCGGGGCTTGCTGCCGCTGCCATTTTTCCCACTCCTGGGCTGCCGGAGCACTGTTCTGGCCCGCTCCGGCCCCAAATGACCCCTGATGCTATAAAATAACAAATCTGGCTTTCTACATACACTGACTCACATGCTTGGAGACATGTAGGTTACCATAGTGTTAGGTTGGTAGAATTTGAGTTTCCTGCCCCTCCTTCTGATGGTGGAAACGGGCCATCCTGGTAAGAGGATTCCTTGAGGCGCACTGACGTGTATGTTCATGTAAACCTCCTACCCTGATTTCTTTGTCTGGTGTCATTTTATAGGGCAACCAGACAATTGCCCCCTTGACCAGTGTGAGCCAATCACTAACATGACCCCTCCCATGCTTCTCAATGCTTCTGGAATAAGAGTGTCACAACTACTCTGTTTTAATTGTGTGGTTAGATATGGTGTGTCTTTAACTTTCTTGCTATTTCTCTCTCTCTGGGTGTGTAACGCTGCCATCAGGAATTTAATTCCAGTCCAATTAATTAACCTATCCCATAGTATTGTGCCCAAGCTCTACGGCTCCTTCATTGGACTATGTGTTTCTGAGGATGAGACTCTTATATTTTAATAGCATAGGACTCCAGGTTAACATAAAACAAAACTATTTGTACAATAAGTGTATTGGTTTCAAGATATTCATAACTTATCTCCGACTGAGGTGTTGCACTCTTTTATTTCACAATCACTCCTCTTTATCAGGTCCTTTCTCATCAGAATGTACTTTATCCAAGCTTTAATATATTTTGCTCAGTTAACTCCCTTTCTTTTATCTCAGATTTCTGTCAGTGTTTTCTTTTACATACACTTATAATACTTTGACAATATTAGGATTTGACTCTCTCTGGTCCCTAATATGCCCTCTATAAGTACTCTCCTTTCCTGGAATCTTAATGCTTTTCACAGCACTATATGGGATTCTAATCAGAATACTGCTTTTTCAGACTCTGTAGACTGCTGACTGACCAGGGCTGACTGTTAACTGCTGACCGACTGAATTCTCTCTCTCCACACACTCACTTTTTAGCTCTGTGCCCATTCACCCTCAGTCACCAGTCAATCACCTCACTCATACCCCTGTTTCACCCCTCTTATTCTTCTGCAGCTTATGAAACATTTAAAGAAATACACACTTAAAACTTTAAATAATTACAGTAAGATTTTCCCCCTCCCAACTGAGAGTAATTAAGCAATTCACTTTGATATGCAAGTATACCCCTTTTGGCTTGAGCAAATGTTATTCTTCCTGCTCAGATAGTACATACAGGAAAAGGACTATTGCCTTGATGTTCTACAATAGAGCAAATGGTGATACTTAAACTGTCAGACTGATAGATATAGAGAAGGCACTTTCTCTTGACATGCTCCCCCTGAAGCTAAAACTTATGGGTTTTAAACATAATTTTAGCAAAACATGAATTAATGCATAGTTCAACTAGAGGCATAAATGTAACTCTATTAAGTCTATCAGCTACTCAGGTACTAATGGATTATTGTACAGAATATAACAGTTCTGGAATACAAGGAGTAGAAATGTTGTAAAAATAAAACAAGAACCAAGATTCAGAAATGTATGCATAGCATAAAGTAACAATACACTTTTGCTGTTTTCATTCAACAACAATTTCTCTATTCTGAGTCTCATTGGCTCATGACAGGCTGTCAGCTACCATATTATCTTTACCTTTTATATGAGACACTTCAAATTGAGGATCTTGCCAGCTTAAAGCTCACTTCAAAACTTGTGCTTTATCCCCTTTCATTTTATTCAAGAAGACCAAAGGGCTATGGTCTGTTTGCAACTGGAACTTTGATCCAATGGAGTTTTCCGAAACCAGACACCTGCTACAGAGCTGTGGCTCAAATTGCCCTGCCCCATTTATTGGCTTTCTCTCTAGTTTGAGAGTTCTGTTCCTGGGCAGTCATTACTTGGAGTATAGGTTCAAAATATCCTCCAAGATGACTTTTGACCCATTACTTCAAAAGTACAGATTAAAGGAGTTTTACCTGTGATACTGTGAGCAAACTACAGTGCTCTATTTACATTGCTTTTATTTTGGCTATTTAGCAAACGGTATTTAGCAAACTGCCAACCTAGCAGTTCGAAAGCAAGAAATTGCAAGTAGATAAATAGGTACCACTTTGGTGGGAAGGTAACAGCATTCCGTGTGCCTCGGCATCTAGTCATGCAGGCCACATGACCACGGAAATATCTCTGGACAGCGCTGGTTTTTCAGCTTGGAAATGGAGATGAGCACCGCATCCCTAGTGTCGGATTTGACTGGCTTTCGAGCAAGGGAAACCTTTACCTTTACCTTATTGTTCGTTCTCCTTTGTTGTTACTGCTAGGCCAATAAAGGTTATGATGATGATGATGATGAACTATAGTACCCAGTGCAAAGAGCTGAAGGCCAGGAATAATTTAGAAGGATGATTGACAAGGTGACCCAGATGGCTAATTCTACTGCTTCTTGCCTTATCCATCTACGTAAAAGTGTCAACCTTCTTTCCTGGAATGTAGATTGAGATCTTATTTCCCAGTTCAAACAGATAAAACCTGTGATATTCTAAATTTCCATTATTCTATCCTTAAAAGTTTATACCTCATACAACCTTGTCTTGAAAGTTCTGTATAGACGCTCTGAAACCCTAACTCTTTTCCAAGATTACAAAAAACAAAAACAAAACCAAAAAAACCAAAAATCAAACCACCCTAAAGCCCTGTTTACAGGAAATGGTTAGTATTTTTAAAATAATCAAATTTAATAAATAAACCCCCTTTTTACAAAATTGTAATATTCATGGTAAAATTTTGAAAATGTTCTCCCTTATTATGCTTGGAAAACAGACAAATGTATTGCTGAATAATTGCCAAGAACATAACTACTAAGCTGATTTTAAATCAAGAAAAGGAGGAGTTTACCAGTTGTTAAATATTAAAAAGTAAAGGTAAATTCTGTCATTCAATTTTATGCTGAACTGCATAATCTGGAACCAAAATTGCTGCTGCATTCATAAACTCCTTGCTCCACACGTCATCAAGGGATCTACTCTGTAACATTTTGGCCTTTCCCTTCTTTATCATCATTGCAGACTGTCACATTGTTCTGGAAGAGATAGATTAAGAACAACTGTAGAAGGGATATTTTTTAATTAAAATGGGAAAAATGAACAGAAGCTGCATGTGAGTTCGGTAATGTACATAAGTCATCTGTCATAATTTAAGAAATGAAAAATACCTGAGAGAAGGTGTCATCTATCATGTCTATCTAACAACCCTCTAGAGTGCATTAAGTCATATTTAACAACTTTTATCAGAATAGCAATAAAGAACAATCCTAAGTATACCATTTTTTAATCTCGCCTTAAAAGATATTTCCATAAACATGTTTGTTGTTGCTATTGAAGAATAACATGTATGTTGCGTCCATCTATATATGTGGATGCAATTTTGGTTTTAGGCAGAAAATCATCGCTATATTTTGCCCCTGCTCCTTAATGCCAAGTCAGGTGGCTTCAGTATTTGCTACAGAAATATTTGCTTATATTATTAGCCTTACACTGAATGGGAAATGTACACCAGCTGCAATGCGGAACGTAATGTCTTGTTCTTCAGTGGCTGAGTCCACTTTTCAGGTAGTTGACTTCAAGCAATGAACCTAGAACTCATCAAAATTATTCTAAGACTACTACTGAGAGTACTTCTGATCTACAGTGTGGCAAAAGTAGTATAGGCTGCGGTCACACAGAGCATTAGCCACGCTACTGAGACGGATGATAGGCAGATTTTCCGGGCGCGATCACACTGCAACATCTGGGAAGCGTAGAGCTCCCATGGCAAACCCGAGGCTTCCCGCCGAAGATGCGGAGTTAAAAACTAGTACCTCAGAGGTACTAGTTTCCGGAAACCGCGGGGCAAGGGCTGGCGTCTGATCGCGTTTCTGGTGGTAGTCCGTGGCATCCGGCGCTCGCCCATGTCCCGTTGCAAACAGGTTTTTCCCCAAGTCTCCACAAAATGCGCACAAG
The DNA here is from genome assembly GCF_001447785.1 of Gekko japonicus. Taxonomy (NCBI): domain Eukaryota; kingdom Metazoa; phylum Chordata; class Lepidosauria; order Squamata; family Gekkonidae; genus Gekko; species Gekko japonicus. The sequence continues at coordinate 1,603,617 of NW_015163096.1, read as the reverse complement.
CACCCAACGGCGCATGTGCACGAAGAGGAAAGCGAAAGTTCCACTGCTCTGCAGAATCGCAGATGCCGTTGGTGAGATTGCGCCGCGCCGCTTCTTTGCCGCGCTGCAGGATCGTCGTGTGATCGCCACCTCGCCCCTACCCACAGGACCTCGACGGGATGTGTGATCGGGCGGTCGTGCGTTATTTTGATCCGGGCCATACTGCCACGCTCCCCCCCCCATTTTACGGCCCATGTGACCGGGACCATAGTTGGTCTTTTGTCAGTCACACAGTAGGATGTTCCTTGTTCTGTTAGTTGGAACATGCAGAATTCCACTTCTTAGCATAGGCTCCAAGGATACTGGAAAGGTGGAGTCAGTGCAAGGTGCATCTCTTGCTACGTAAGACTTTTGTCTTTTCAGGCATTGCCTCTTTCATCTGTTTCAGGAAGGAGCCAATTGATGTGAAGCATGAAGTGAAATATTTACCAAAAATAATATTTAGGAATGAACAACAGCAGCAAGCAGTATTTTGCTGCTTATACTGAAAAAGGTATCTTGATAACTCGGGTGTGAAATATATACCAAACTTGCGGGATTTGATGGAGTTTACTCATGAGATTAAATTGTTCGCTAGAGGTTTGGGGTGATATCAGATATATGGCACCTCCCTCTGGTTGTTTAGTGTCATACACATCATGTCTTTCATATTTTTCCAACTAAACAGAAGATGTTCTACATACAACAGTGACCAAGAAGGGATAAATTGAACAATTGGGTTGAACCTATGGCAGCCTTTGGGAGTGAAAAGAAGCCAATTTTCAGCTTTGTTTTCAGTTTTCTGGCAGAACAGATGACTGAGAAAACAAAATCTTAAAGCTGCTTTGGGCAAAGTGCATAAAAGGATGTTACAAGTGTAAATATACACATACAATGTGGTGTTGATTTCATTTTGTTCAGTACATGTATTTCTACCCCAAGGGGCCTCATTACGCAAAAGGTATGTACAACACATTGTATTATCCAAGGTTTTACACTGCTTATATCACTTCACAAAGTAGACATAATTGTGAGCCGTAAAAATACAAGTAGTAAAGAAAATTCTGCCGAACAGGGATACTGGTGCATGTCCATTCATTCATGCGCAGAAGTTTAATTCCATTCCTTGCCATTCCTGCATCTCCTTCCAGTCCCTGGAAAGATCAATTGAGGAGGTCTAAAGATCTGGAAGTGGGAACAACTGGTGGCTCAAGCGGGCTGGAGTGCTGAGGAACTCAGGGATGAAATTGATACCTTTCCTCTGTGCTCGCAGAAGATGAAAGAGGAGTGATTTCTCTCCATTGGCTTTCCTCACTCTAATCTCATGGCTGTTCCTCTGCACAGGTTCCACAATGCTGAGAATGTCCTTGGATTCGAAAGGGGCTGCAGGAGCAGAGGGGAATGCAGGAAAATTCTATATTTATTCCATAGGAACAGGGCACTGTTGAAAAAGAACAACTGTGGGGGCAAGATGATTGTCTTAGTTACAGAATTTGGGGTTAAGGTAAGAACATAAGAACATAAGAGAAGCCAATGTTGGATCGGGCCAGTGGCCCATCCAGTCCAACACTCTGTCACACAGTAGCCAAAACTACCAGGTCCACCAGTGGGGATATTCTCTTCTTGTTTTGCTTTGCTAGAGTGCTGTGCCCCTCACTGTCCTCAAGTAATGTAAGAGTTTCCTTCAGTTCTCTTCCTCTCTCTGCACTGCCTTCAGAGCAACAGCACGTACACATGTCCCTCTTTCATCCATGAGAGAACGGGAGGCAAACCCAGACATGCCTGCCCATGCTGACTGTCTGTGCACATGGTCAACTTTTAGGGGCCACTTGTAGGAACTAGTATTTAGATAGTGTTATGTACGTGGACTGCCACCAGGGGTCTGCGGACAGGCCAGAGCTTGGATCCTAGAACAATGGAAACTTCGGATACGGGATCCCCCAGCCCCAACCAATAGCCACCTTGGCGGGACATTCAAACCCTCCAATGGGAGTGGGGGGGTTGCTGGGCGGATATGTATATAGTGGGCCTGTTGGCCGTTAGAGTTAGTCTTTGTCTGTGTTAAGTACAGTAAACGTGTGCTACAGTATGTCGTCGTCCGAGTCCTCCATGCGGCGAACCCAGTACTTTTCAGATAGGATTGCTTAGATGGAAATATAAATTACCTGAATAACATAAGTGTTCTATTATTCTCCATTTTTACTGTGCCTTATGTCTGTAATGACTTCAGCTGAGTCAAATGCTGTGACACCCTACACAACTCTTCTGCATTTAATACTGTACCTAATCACCCACATCTACTACTGATGCATAGTGGACTGCAGCCTTATTTATTATGATGAGGCTTCTGAGGCAGTGATGCCAAGTACTTGGTGGGATTGAACCTTTTGGCTGCAATCCTGTATTTTGTTGTGCCTCTGGAGATCCTGCCAGAATCCCGTGGGTGTGATTGTGGAATGCAAACCTTGGTAACAGGCAGCAGAAGAGCCACTTGTTTAAAAGGTGTTAGAGCAGTTCTAGGCTCTGGTGTATATTCTTTGAAAGTTACTGATAAACCACTAGTAATTACTGTGGAAGTGCTACTCTTTACCCAAGAGCAGATTAATTGAAAACAGTTTGACACTTTACAAAATGAATACTGTTTTTGTTCTTTACTAACAACTGGGAACATGTTTTAAATACACTGGATTTCCAATCCCTGTTTATTATTCTGTTATACAAGTATATGTATTTACAGCTTCAAAACTCATCTAGTAAATGGAAAAGATTACCCATGAATTCAAGCCTCAGACATTTTTTATTTTCTCACGATCAATAGGAAGGTAATGCTCTTGGATTTATAATGATATTGAGATTGACTGTTTAAATCCTTTCTAAAGTTCAAAGCCTGAAACAGACTGTATGCACAAGCAAATCCACAGTGGAACTTCTAAGCAGGAGCTTGTGATAAATAAGTGAAATCAGTTTTGACTGAAATGGTCCACCATTCCCATATGGCTTTAACAGGAAGTTTTCTGACTCAAAAAGACAGGGGTATGGGGAAGCAGCATATCTCAGTTTCAAATTATCTGAGATTGCTTTGTGAATTTCGTCTTCTGGGGAGATGGGAAGACAAGACTCTCATTAAAAATGAGCTGTGCTGTGGAGAATGATTGAGCCTCAGGTCCACTTGTGGTTTTTAGCTTGAGGAGTATAAAGGTGGAGAATACCTGTTTTAGAAGCTGAACTGGCAGATGAAGAGAAATACTGCCAGATTGCTCATTGAAATGTCTCCTAGATATATAGAATGGAATATCTTGCTTAGTTTTTGATGAAGGAGAAAATGAATTCCCTCAGTCTAGGCTATCTTCTGAATGTATTTAGTAGCTTTGCATTTTCTCTTCTTTGATATCTAGAAAAAGTTTTGTTTTTTCTGATCTTAACTGTTAATACTGTATTCAGAAAGAAAGAATGTGTCAAAATAATTCATACACCTTAGCCTATTGATATGTAACATGTTTGTAAACATAAGAAGCTTTTTGTATTGGACAATAAAAAATTAAGTAAGCATTAAGTAGATTTGAATTTTTGGTTTAAAGAGTTACAAGTGGCTAATTGTTCTATATCCCCATGTATTCAATAGCTAGGGAATATAAGAAAATGAACTCAGTTAACAGATGACACTTCTGTAATTGTCTTTAAAATCGCATGGGAACTCTTTGCCATTAACAGGTAATTTTACTCACTATTGTAATGAACGGGTAAACATAGATATTTTAACCTACAATGCTCAGATGGCAAGTCTGTCTTAATAGTTTTATATTCCCTAGCTAGTGTTGAGAATAGATGAGGACATTGCACATTAGAAGTATACATGTCCAATCCTTGCTCCTATAATATATTCAAATAGTCGAACTCCATAAAGTGACATTTGTGGGGTAGCTTGGGGACCCAGATACACAACAGTTATTGAGCAAGCAAATTATGCAGTACAGAAAGAAGTTCACACTATCCTTACACCTCCAGAACTCTGATAATACATTTTTATCCTGATCTTCTTCCTGGTTCTCACTTCCTACTAACAACCCTGCAAGGTAGGTTAGCCTGAGAGAGATTAACTGGCCCAATTTCTCATAGTTAGCTTCATGGTATACCACACAGGCCACATAGTTAGGCCACATAGTTAGCTTCATGGTATACCACACAGGCTTGTTGTGCAGAAAAACTGCAGGAATATGGCAATAAAGATGTGTAGCTCAGCTTCTTATTTGCATGTACCTGAGCTTATTAATATTTTACACAGCTCTCATTCTTTTGGTTAGAAAAACATTGGCTCCTTGTAGACTGCTTTGATATTCATATCTGTCATAGTAATGCAGTTTTCACTTATTTCTGCATTGGGTATCAAATTTGGCAGAACCGTGAAGCTTTGATCACTGTTCTTTACTTTGTTATTAATTCTGAATGGCTTCAGTTTGTATATTCTTTGTCTGCATGTATTCTTCATGTGCCTTTGCTTCTCTCTGATTTTGTTAGACTCAAGGAAGCCTCTATTTTGCATGCGTTTCCAACATTTTATGAATAATATATTGTTTGCAGATTAGTTATGTTTGACTTAAATGTGGCACTCATCCTGAAAGGCCACTTAAGTAATATTGGTTTAAAGAGAATTCCCTCTTGTGGGAAAGCTGAGCATTTTATCAATCTAGTTAAATAATATTAATGCAGCCATAAGAAACTTTTCTAGATGACAGCTCTTTCAAGCCACTTGGGTCCTCATTCAGACTGATTAAAACCCATAAAGTAGCCTCTTGCCAAAATCTCATAATAGATTTTTGTACAATTATTCCATCTGATTCAGAAACAAGTTACAATGAGATCAATAAGCTTTTAAAAAATAATTAATTTGAAACATGGCAAGTTATTCTTGTTGCATCAGAAGCATACGTGGCAGAGTGCTACTACAACTGGCATGTTGAACATGACATTCCGGGAAAAGAGAAATCAAGCAAAGGAAGCCTTTAGACATTATTTTTATTATTTATTTATCAGAACATTTATACCCCACTTTTTCTTGTGGTTCAAGATGGCAGAACAGGGTACTACTGTAAAAAGGGGTGGAGTGTGTAGCAGTTTGCTGGAGGATTGCAGGTGCTACTAGATTGCTGTACAGAGAATGGAATCCATTACTTACCAAGGGCATCAAGCTACTAGTACAGTATCTTTCAGCCATAAGCTCCTCAGTGCTAGAAGCACTATGAGTGCAATTAACAACGTAACTGGTCTGTGTTAGGTACTGTTAGCCATTTAACAACCATGTGCTGGCTGCAGGAGCCACTTCAGTGGGTTTTGCTGCTAGGTAAGTTTCATAGGATCCTTAGTTATAAAAAACAGCTTTAAATGTCAATTAAAATCTGCCTGAAAAAAAAAAGTGTATTCATAAGGATAAGCTGCCCCAAGTCTCCTACTCTGGGCGTTGAAAACAGCCACTTCAGGAGGCAGGCAGGTAGGCAGGATGCACTCTCTTTTTATTTTGTGAGAGTGAAAGGTCTCAGCTTTCCACTCTCAAGGTTCATTCCAGGGGGCACCTACATTCGAGTCAGTGATTCCAGATATGGCTTGAAATATAAATCAGATTTATTAACTTAAGGAGTGTTGCAAAGCAGAAATCAGTCACAGGCAAAAAGACATAAAACAAATAAACCTCACTATTGCTACATAAAATCTGCCTATGTGAAAACTTTAGACCTTACTACCTCCAGGCATCTCTGCATGGCATTCTTCGGTCATCTGTCTTATCCATCTGACAGGATACAGGCCCTCTTCATACCTAGCTGGTATAGCGTGGCATCATGCCAATGTGTTAAAAGGGTGTTCACATTAAGAAACTGTCTTTTCTAGCAATCAGTGCACAACCCAGCCAATAACCAATCAGGGCTGTCCAGTTAATTAGTGTCTGCTGTAAGAGAAAAACTAGGGAGGAGTCTCTGTAAGATAGTCTCCCAAGGTCAAATCTTCAAGGAACAGAAACCGCTCACAGGTGTTACTAATCAATGGGAGCACTTTTAAATAGGCCAGAATCCAGACAATACTTCTGAAGGCAAATCCAGCCACTTTATTAAAACCCGAGTTTTAATTATCAAGTTCCTTACAATATTTTAAAGATATTTTAAAACAAAATATGCTAATATATATAATATGAACATATATTTAAATTGAAGCATTGTAAAGCAAAATATATTTATTGAAGGAAATTATGCTGTAAAGCAAAAACTGATATAAGTAATATTAGAATGAAGTCTGAGAACTTAAATTACTGTTGTTTACTTTTGCCTATCATGTCTGCACATTCTGAAAACCTTTCTTAAAAATATTTCTGAGGATATTTTAGAAACTTCATTGCAGCTCTGTAGCATCAGGAACAAGAACTGAAAGTATTATACTTAGCTATACCAGTTACCTGAGTGGTGAAGATATCAAGGGAAAAAAATCTTTTATGTGGTAGAATATAATAGATCCAAGGGAACATTACCAATTTGGTGTAGTGGTTAAGTGTGCGGACTCTAATCTGGGAGAACCGGGTTTGATTCCCCACTCCTCCACTTGCACCTGCTGATGTGACCTTGGGCCAGTCACAAGCTCTGGCACAGCTGTCCTTGAAAAAGAGCAGTTTCTGTCAGAGTTCTCTCAGTCCCACCCACCTCACAGGGTGTCTGTTGTGGGGAGGAGAAGGGAAAGGAGTTTGTAAGCTGCTCTGAGACACCTTTGGGTAGTGAAGGGCGGGGTATAAATCCAATCTCCTTCTCCTCCTCTTCTTTTTCTTCTTCCTCTTCTTCTTCCTCTTCCTCTTCTTCTTCTTCTTCTTCTTCTTCATTAATTTGCCAAAAAAAACTCCTATGCAAAAAGGAGTTTCCAAGTAGGTCAGTAAGAGATGCCATCAGGAAATTGAAACAAATATTGAACATAAAGTTAAAGAAAATTCTCAAAATGTTTTCCAGATCTCATTTATGGGAATTGCACTCATATCACATGCTAGCAAGGTCATGCTCAAGATCCTACAAGCTAGGCTTCAACAGTACGTGGATAGAGAACTGCCAGAAGTACAAGCTGGGTTTCGAAGAGGTAGAGGAACTAGAGATCAAATTGCCAACATTCGCTGGATTATGGAGAAAGCAAGAGAGTACCAGAAAAACATCTACTTCTGCTTCATTGACTATGCTAAAGCCTTTGACTGTGTGGATCACAACAAACTATGGCAGGTCCTTAAAGAGATGGGAGTACCAGACCACCTCACATGTCTCTTGAGAAACCTGTATAAGGGTCAACTGATTGGTTTAGCATAGGAAAAGGAGTACGACAAGGATGTATATTGTCACCTTGCTTATTTAATATATATGCAGAGTACATCATGCGAAATGCTGGCCTGGATGAATCACAAGCGGGAATTAAGATTGCTGGGGAAAAGATCAACAACCTCAGATATGCAGACGATACCACTCTAATGGCAGAAAGTGAAGAGGACCTAAAGAGCCTCTTGCTCAGGGTAAAAGAGGAGAGCGCAAAAGTGGGCTTGAAGCTCAACATCAAAAAAACTAAGATCATGGCATCCGGCCCCATCACTCCTTGGCAAATAGAAGGGGAAGTCGTGGAAGTAGTGACAGACTTCACGTTCCTGGGATCCCAGATCACCGCAGACTGTGACTGCAGCCATGAAATTAAAAGACGCCTGCTACTTGGGAGGAAAGCGATGGCGAACCAGTTGGACTGTAAGGAAGGCCGAGTGCCGAAGAATAGATTCTTTTGAACTATGGTGCTGGAGAAGACTCTTGAGAGTCCCTTGGACTGCAAGAAGATCAAATCAGTCAATCCTAAAAGAAATCAACCCTGACTGTTCCCTGGAAGGCCAGATAATGAAACTGAAGCTCAAATACTTTGGCCACCAAATGAGAAGGGAGCACTCACTGGAGAAGACCTTGATGCTGGGAAAGATTGAAGGTCAAAGAAGACGGGGACGGCAAAGGATGAGATGGTTGGACAGTGTCATCGATGCAACGAACATGAAACTGAGCAAACTTCAGAGGACAGCGGAAGACAGGAGGGCCTGGCGGGATCTAGTCCATGGGGTCGCGAAGAGTCGGACTCGACTGTGCGACTGAACAACAACAACAACTTTGTTGTTAAGGAGATGTATAATACTGTGTCTCCTTTAGGTAAGGCATAAGAGGAACTGTATTTTGAAATATGGCCATACATTTTCCAAGGGCTATTTTTGGGCAGGAACGCACAGGAACGGAGTTCTGGCTGGCTTCAGAGTTGGCCACACCCACTACAGCCAAAACCTCTGTGTGCGTGGCTACAGAGAGAAGGCCTGGAGAGTGACCCCCCCTGGCAACTTTGAGGCGGGCGGGCCAGGGCCCCCCTGGAAGGATCGGGGAGGCATTTAAATGCCTCCCTGTGCCTTCCCTGGCCTGTTCAAGGGCCGGCTTGCCCAGGCAAGCCAAGGGAAGGCATGGGGTGTGGCCTAATGTGCTAATGAGCTGTGCTGTCAGGGGTGTGGCCTAATACGCTAATGAGTTTCTGCTGGGCTTTTTCTACCAAAAAAGCCCTGCATTTTCCTAAAGAAGATTTGTGATATGTGTTAGAAATTTGCGATTAAAATACTAATATATTTTACAGGCTTCCCCATTGTGCCCCCCTCCCAATCTGGTCATTAAGAAAGTAGGTCCATGAAGCAGCCTTATACTGAATCAGATTATTGGTCTGTCAGTCAGTATTGCCTACTCAGAGTGGTAGGAGCTCTTCAGATTCATAGGCAGAGGTCTTTCACATCACCTACTACCAGATCTTTGAACTGGAGATGCCGAGACTTGATCCTGGGACTGTCTGTATGTCAGGCAGATGCTTTACCACTGTAGTCCAGCCTTACAGCAATCTGTGCAATGGGTGCCTGCTTGCAGAAAGCATGGAAGCAGAAGCAATGTAAAATATAGGGCTGGTGGGTTGTTCCCAGTATGGTGAGCTTTGTGTGTCATAAGCCTCTGAGATATTGTTGGAAGGTGTAGAAAAGATCATAAAGTGTAAGGATGTGTTGCTGGTGACCAAGATCAAGTTAATTCATGTCATGGTATTCCCCATTATTATGTATGGGTGTGAAAGTTGGACAATGAAGAAAGCTGAAAGGAAGAAATTAGACTCCTTTGCCAATGTGGTGTTGGAGGAGAGTTTTATGGATACTGTGGACCACCAAAAAGACAAGCAAGTGGGTTCTAGACCAAATCAAACCTGAACTGTCCCTAGAAGCTTAAATGAGCAAATTGAGGCTATCATACTCTGGTCACATTATGAGAAGATTCACTGGAAAAAGACAAGAATGCTAGGAGAAGTTGAAGGCTGCAGGAACAAAGGAAAACCCAACATGAGATGGACTGGCTCCATCAAGGAAGCCATAGCCCTCAGTTTGCAAGACCTGAAGCAAGGCTGTTAACAATAGGCCTCCCGACTGTCCCATCAATCAGACAAACTCATTTGGTGGGTGCATTAGAGAGGGCCTTTTCAGTGGCAGTCTCACAAGTCATGGAACAACCATTCCAGGGAGGTGCACCTGGCCTCATCATTTTGTTTCTTGAGGAGGCAGTTGAAGTCGATTTAATTTAGGACCACATTTGGTTAACTTTACTAGCAGTCTTGAGTTCTGATTTTAAATTGTGTTTTTTATGATTCTAATGTATTTTATTTTATATGTTTATCTGTTTTGTTAGCCACTTTGAACTCTGTAAGGAAGAAAGGTGGCTAATAAATGTTTGAAATAGAATGTACAAAATCTAAGTTCTGACTAGGTTTGTATATGTTATGGAATTTCTCATGAAAAGCATACACTTCTCATCATTTTATATCACTTTCATAGTGCATAGAATGTAGCAATGATGTTTATATCTATAGGAAATTCACCAAGTCTTCAGTCTGTTGGTTTGTGGCTTTAGATCTATGATGAAAAATCCTAGATGCGTTTTATTTGCTTTGCCACACCATTGTCCTCTCAAGTATTCCATCCGGGATAGAACTGTTCATTCATGTGCACTGTGCTTGGAAAAAATTGACTGTGTCGTTTTCTTACTTCTAGACTATTTCAGTAGGCAAAGCTGCATCTGTGGAATTTCTTCAGAAGTCTAGTTCTTCACAGAATATGTCAAAAGCTAAAAGATTTTTGGGGAAGTTGGTGAACAGAGTACCTAAAGAGCTGATAACTAGTGCCTGTGAATTTTTAATGTTATCCTGGCCCAGAGTACAAGAGTTCTAGCACCCCTCTAGAATTCATCACTGGACATTTTCAGTAGCGCAGCACAAAGAAAATTCTTTTGTTTATTTCCCTAAATTTGTCTTCTAAAAACTATTTTTTTTTGTTTTATGGAAAGAGTCATTCACAGCCATTATAGTCATGGATTCATCTGCCCCATTCCAGCTTCAAAGGAAGCTCGAGGCTGGATTGGATGGCTAGGATGCAGCCATCCAATGGAAAGACAGGCAGGGTGATTAATTATTCCTCCCTCACCTCATTCTTCAGCTTTTGCTGCTTGCTGCCGACCCACCCACCTACCCACCCACCCTTTATGTAGTGGAATTAGCCATTCACAGTTTGGGGCCAAGCAGGAATTTTGGGGGGCTTCTCCCTGATTGGCACTTGAGCAGGGTCCTTTTGCACCTGCTTTTTGATGTCTAGGTTGGTGGTAGTAATGGTTAAGAATGAAAAATAATAATTGAATTTAGGATTTAGTAGGCCTGGTCTGTTGACTGTTTTAGGCCATCACTAATAGGATGGGCTGCTTATGATAGGTCAGAATTAACACTGAGCAACCTGAGCCATTGGGGGGGGGTGGAGGGTATGTCCTGACCAGGCCAGCACTTGCTGGACAGCAGGATGGGGCTTGGGAAGGAACACCTTTGATGCTGAGCAAAATTTTCCCGAACCTGGTAGCGGCTTAATGGGTGCATCAGGGTAGGGGGATGGGGCCAGGCATCTCAGCACTCTGTGTGCAGGCGAGGATAAACAAGGCTGCCATTAGCTGCTGGCCAAGTTTGGGGCTAAGGTGGATGTGCCAGAACAAAGGCAGCCATGGACAGGCTGCCTAACTCAGCTCGCCCTCAATTAAATAAATGCTAAAGTTTTCTAGCATACAGTATAACTTGATAGACCTACCTGTCTGCATTTGAAGAGATCTATTTGAGTTTGAATTAGTTCTTTCTTATTGATGTGGGAAGACAGATTACATGTTGTTGTCGAGGTGAAATATTAAGTAGTTCCTTAATGAGTTTTCTGTTCCCACTGGAATTTTTAATTGAGGTTGGTATATTCAAAAGTGTTTCAGAAAGATGCAATGTCCAGGGGTGCTAATTTCTCTGGAATGCCAAGAGATAACGAATAAGACTGTTCCGCAGAACACAATTTAGAACTGCATTAAGATGACCTATCTCTCTGCCACCGGGGCATACACAATATGTTTGTGAGGTTCATAATAAAGGAAAACAGATGGCGGTATTTAAGTGGAGTGGAAAGTGTTGGGTGATATATTTTTTTAAATGAGTAATGGCCATTTCCCAAATGCTATATCTTCCATGCCTTTCTCATTTGCAAAATTAAATAGGAAGTACAATCTAGCTAGCCATTTTTCTTCCTTTACATTTTATTCATATTGGGTTTCTTTCAACCAGACACCAATGTATAGCGTATTGCTCAATCCATTTATATTTTAATATTTACAACTTCCAAAATAGAAGGGTGGTTGTATGTAAACAAAACTGGCATTCTTGCCAGGGCTTGCAACTTGTCCCTCTAACACTCATGTGGTGGATGAACTTGAACCAGCTGTGTAGGGCTATAAATCCTATGCTTTTTCTGCAGCTGTATAACTTTCCCCTGTAGGGGTGTGGAGGCAGCAAAGATTCCTGATCAAAGTGACTACCAGACAGATCTCTGGTTTGGCTGTTTAGCGTCTAAGCAGCAACTAGAAGCAGTGCTCTCTCTGTATGGAGGATAATTTTTTAAAATTTGGATTATTTTTTGGGAAACATTGAATAATGGAGTCCAAAGGCTTAATTCAAACAAATGGAACCCCATTTCCTTTTGAAGAAGTGGTAAGGCCAGGAGCTGCTGTTTTATTAATACCTTTAAATTATGCATTACTTAGCTCAGAAATCAGATAATATTGAATTAATGGTGTAGTCCTAAACAGAGTTATACCCCTCTAAGTCTATTAAAGTTAGTGGATTTAGAAGCCTCTGTGTTTAGGAGTGCACTGAAAGAGTGTAAGAATTTGTAGAGATATTAGGCTCTCTACTATTCTTCTGAATTTGAGTCCTTAAGAAGTGACTTAAATATTTGGAATAAAGACTGAGGTCAAATAAAATTGGAGAATTTGGGTTAGATCCAGACAAACCTTTTGTTAATACTGTCTGAAAAGCTACATCTGCCTCTCTTTGTTCAGAAATGAACTTTGCTCAGAATTGCTCTTACAAATGGAGGAACTTGGTTGACTGTTGGATGATAAAATGATAAAGCTGGATATGTTTCGAACTCTCCATTTGGTTAAATAATCAATGTGCAAATAGTCTCAATACACGGTGCAATTTATTTTGATTATGGATCCTCTTTGAATACATGCCCTTGCTCAACATTATCTCTTGAGAGTTTTTTGTATTTTTAATTTGTTTACAAAATAAAATGTTCAAATATACAAATTTTTCAAAGTTTAACTGCAACGGTCTTTTTTATAAGCTTTCGTATGTTTAGAGAGTTTGTGGGATCCTAAAAGTGATACTTAGATGGCACGGTTGGATGCTGTGTGCCCATTAAAGCTCCTTAGGAGCTAGGCAATGAATGCTGAACTTATTGGCCACAGTGCATCCAGTAGAAGGAGTGCCCTGCCATATAGTGCTGGTCTGGCAAGGCAAAGGTTTCTTCCCAAAACCTCATACCTCAACTTCTGCCAGGAACCCCAAATAATGTTCTGGGGTCTGTGGAGATTTATCATTATCAGTAAATTACTAGGAGTACTGGGAATTGGGCTTAACCACAATCTTGTTGTCCTTGAAATACTATCAGATTCTCCACCTGATAGGTATAACATGCCTGGTCTTCTGTGCATGTGTTTAAAGCTTGTTTCCCCCCATATTGTAGACTCTAGAACTGAAGCCTGTTGTACCAAATTATTGTATTACTTGTTTGATTTAAAGGTGAAATTAGCTGGGCAATATTCAGTCTTTGAGCCCCATGGTCTTTGGACACTGACTATGCGGAGTATTTTAAAAAAATGATTTGAAGCTCCAAATAGGACAAAATTACAGACAGCAATAATGATGTCTGTAAAAAATAAAATGGAGATGAGGCTGCACTTAAGCTATCCAAAGTACACTGATGTTTACTTATTTTGTTTTTGACAGGTGGCTGTTCATTCGATGAGCCATTCACTTCATGTGGCTATAGTCAGTCTGATGAAGATGATCTTAATTGGGATCAAGTGAACACGTTGGTGAAGCCTTCACCAGATCCATGGATGCCAACAGGTGGTTTTCATTTGATTTTTTTTAAAATTGTTATTACCACATAATAATATTGTTATAAATGAAAAAAACAGGAACAACCAGATATATGTCAGGAGGTAGATTACATGGTGTTCCTGAAATGATATAGTTTCTCTAATGCAAAAATATGTTCCTTTTCTATGTGATATCAAAAAAGGTGCATATCAGCATGTCATAAACATTAAATTATATATTTATTACATAAGACAGAGGAGAAGGGAATTGAAAACTATAGAAGGTGGACGTTGTTCCAATTTTTTTTTTATTCAGAATAGTTTTTATATTTATATTTGTAATGTATATAATACTAAGAGAGCCTTAAGAATCTCAGGGTGGTGTTACACCTGGAATTTCAGAAAGTCCATTAGAATTGGAAGCTGTGGAATGAAAGAGTGGGACTGTATAAAAATAAACTATCATTTGGAAATATCAGAAGTCAGGTTATAGATCAGTATAAGGTTCCAGAACAATTATGTTAGACAGTATTCACAGCTCTTTAAAGAAAGAAAATTATAATGTTGTGTCCAGTAATTATTTGTCTCAGATAGAATTTGTATAGTACGGCTATGGTAACAGGTACTGAAGTGTACCAGACATAGCATCCTGGCTTAAAGAAAAAGCTTGGAAATGGGCAGTTATTGGGGGGGGGGGGATCACCAGTATTATTAGACTTAAGCTGTGATCTTGTGTATCCTGGCAAGGCATGAAGTTTTATTGAACTCATTTGGATGTATGTTAGGGTTGCCATTCTCCTGGTCCGGGTGGGGAATCCCCTGGTTTTGGGGGCTTCTGCCCACTGCTGGCCAGTGGGGGAAACCCCACCCTCAAATAGCAATGTTGCCGGTCAAGGTCCCCTACACAATGACATCAGCTGGAAGTGATGTCATCACGTTGGGGGCGTTGCATGGTGACACTCCTGTTTTGGGGCAAAACTCTGTGGTTTGAGGGCAGTTTTACCATAGAGTCTTGCCCTCAAACCAGAGCATTGCCACACAATGTCTCCAACATTATAACGTCACTTCTGAATGAGATTATCACATCACGGCGCCCTGCCCCACTCCCAGAAGGCTCCCTCCCACTCCCACTGGCGCATCAATGAGAACTGGCAACCCTAATTTACTTCGAAGTACACGCCTGTAAACTTGAGCATGCTTAAGCCACACTGAACCCATCAAAATTTACCTCTGAGCAAATATATGTGGGGATTGAGTTTCACTGATACAGTCTTTCTACATATGCTTATGTTATTTTTAGTCTGGGACAAATTCCCTGAAAAACAACAGCATAGAAGGCAGTTTTGGTGAACAGTCTATGAATTCATTTTTGTGCATTTATTTTGAATGTTGCTGCTTCAAAAATGTTATTTTCTGAGCTCAGTTTTGCGATTCTTGTACTGTGAAACAAAAAAAGAACAAAGTGTCATCTGAAATAATATTTCTTCATAATTGACTAATTTAACAAAATCATTGTTTATTGTTCAGTGGAATAAAACAAAATACTTTTATGTAGGTTCATCATTGTGGTACCTATGCAGTCCTGCATGGGTACTGTGCATACCTATGCCTACCACAGAGAGATTTTTGAAACTCAAAGAAAGCCTGAGGGTTTTCTGTCCCCCCTCCCCACACCCCTCTGTTTCCCGCCTTTTCCAGCCTGATAAGAGGAGGCAAAGTGGCCTTTTCTCAGTTTTCTCTCTATCTTTGCTGAGAGAGGTTCTTTAGTAGAAGCTCCATCTCTTCTCCAACCAGCACAAACTGCCAACAATTCCACCTCAGTCCTCTGTCTCCAGACAGCTTATTGCCCAGAAAATGACACAGGAAGCACTCTTCAAAAATGCTATCAATGTTTGCAAATTAAAATTTATTTTCAGGACACACTTTGTGAATTGGTCTCTCTAGACCAGTGAATGCCTTTGAGAATATAATAGCCCACTGTAAATTTCCCAAAGGATTGTGAGCAAAATTCTGTTGAATGCTTATAGAGTCAGGGCATAAAAAACCAGTTTATAGAGCAAAGTGGCAATTAGGATTTGTAAGACATCTCAAATAATTAACAATTATTACTGGTGTTGTTTCCAAGAGAAGAGTATATTCATCCACATATGGTGTTGTCGTAATTTAAATGACTCTTCCATTGTGGAAATAAATACAACGAACTCTAGAAAAAGGCTCTGGGCAGGTGCCCTGGCCTTGGGCACTCAGCATCAAGACCTCAGCAGGGTATTATACTGTTTTCTTCAAGGGAACTGATCTCTGCCATCTAAAGAGCAGTTGTAATTCCGAGTGATTTCCAGCCCTCCCTTGGAGATTGGTAACAATGGTTCACCAGAAGAAAACAGCTGGTTTGGAGGGTGGAGCCTATGGTAGTGTACCTGTCTGAGGATCCACCCCTCCTCGAACCCCACCCTCTCCAGGCTCCACCCCCCAAAATCTCCAGGAGTTTCCCAAGCTGGAGGTGGCAACTCTATCTCCTTCCCAGCCAACCATCAGTGTATCGTTATTTGCCCATGTGACTTCAGGTTTCCATCTCCTCCCCCTCCCTGCAGCCTCTACCTAGGAAAAGTGCAGTCTTTATCCACAGTGAGGACCAAAGCAGCTCACATCATTCTCCTCTCCCCCTTTGATCTGCACAACAACCCTGTGAGGTAGGTTAGGCTGAAAGTCTGTGAGTGGTCTAAAATCACCCGATCAGCTTCCACAGGAAGAACCTTGATATAAAATGAAATGACCACTAAATGAACGCTCAAAGTTCTAGGAGACAAGTCGCAATTCCTGAGGTGTGCCAAGTAATGCAGAACCTGATGCTCTAAACAAGGAAGAGAACTCCCAGGCCTGATGGAATGGAATGGTTGGAAGGCCTTAAGGTAAGACCTGCAGGTGGAAGGTGCAACGAATTGAAATCCTTGCCAAATCATGAGTTCCCAGGGTTCCAGAGGTCCTCCAGGAATGCGTCTAGGTCCCTCAATGCATTGGGTGCCAAGCTCTGGAACTTCCTTTCCCGAAAGCAAGATAATATGATGTCATTGTTGATACCCACGACATACTTTTCTGAGAAGGAAATGTTACCATTGAGGCAGGTTAGAACACATTTACGAATAAGGCTCATAACCCGCTCAGAGTGAGAAGTTTTGGTGTATCTCCTGTTCCCCTAGATCCCAATGTATCTTCCTCTCACCTTATCTCCCCCACATACTATTTCCTCTCTCTTTTGCCTGTCCTGCCAGTTTTTGCATTAAACATATAATCTCTTCCCTGCACAGTCATTTCCAAGTCTGGGAAAGTGTGGTGGCTTGGGAAATGAGGTGGGCATATTGTAGAACCAAAGAAGTACAAGGATGCAGCTTGCAAAACTTGACAGTTGGCAGTTTGTGCTGGTTGGAGAAAAAGCATCACAGAAGTGGTTGCACTAAGAAGGAAAAGTAGGCCAAATCTCCACATTCCCTCACTTCTGATGGGGAGAGTAACCCCTTGCTCAAAGAGCAAATATGCATCTTTTGACCAGGTGGTTTGTGACACATGGTCAATCCATGTGTCACTAATCACCAAATTCCCTGGCTTGAATGTAGTACACGATTCTTGTGTTATGCAAACTCTTATCAGTTCCTGTTGCAGTTGATATCTAAATATTTTCTGGGTGAGGATGTTCCCTCCGAGAATCTTCCGGAGGTTTCCTGTTTATCTCATCAGGAAGGCTGAATCAGGTTGTGGTCCTGTTCCTTCATTTCAGTCTCTGCATTTTGTTTTGTGATGCCAGAGTCTTGTTTACTGGTTTTCATGCAAAACATAGAGGAAAGCAGATGTCAAGCACCAAGATAAAGGTGACAGGGACAAATTAGAAACAGTGTGGTGACAGTGTGGCCTTCTGTTACACAATGTGGTTACGGGCTCTTTTTGTAGCAGGAACTCCTTTGCATATTAGGCGACCCCCCCCCCAATGTAGCCAATCCTCCAAGAGCTTACAGAGCTCTTCTTACAGGGGCTACTGTAAGCTCTTGGAGGATTGGCTACATTAGGGGTGTGTCGCCTAATATGCAAAGGAGTTCCTGCTACAAAAAGAGCCCTTGTCTTACACTACTTATTTGCCTTCTCCCATTGAAATTAATGATTTTGCTGAAAAACCTCAGGGCTGCATCCAGAAAGACTGTTTTTTTTAAAAAAAGAGGAAAACAAAACTTTTATCCTAACTGAGTGGCTAGGGTAGAGGATGGTGTGCCAGTTTTTGGCTTTTTAATTAAACATAATCCAGGTAGAAGGACTCTTTTGACATGCTATTTATAAAAAGATGCTGCTTATATAGGGCCTAGTCTTGAGCCAGTATTGAAATAACTTCAGGTAACTGAGAATATTAGTATTGTTATAAGCAAAGCTTTTAATTAGTTTGAAACTGGGAGATATGTAGTAGAATTGTGTCAGCATTTTCTAAAGTCTCTGGCAGTGAATAGAATATTTAGATTTATGATTTGTAGATGTTTCTGTCTTTCATCATGAATAACTTTCTGTAATAAAAGTATTATTATACTTGATGAAACATTCATTGAGTTAATGCTCTTCAGTAATCCCATCAAAAGCAAAAGGAACTTGCAATGACATTCCTAATTTCAGACACTTGTGCTTCAGTGAGTGAGTTAATGACAATATGTAATGTTTCACAATCAGTTAGGCAGCATTAGGAAAGTATAAAATGTAGTTCTTGATTTTAATATTTTATGTTATATTTGTGATGCACTTGCATGTTGAAATATTTCCCTATTTTAATAAATGTCTTTCATTTTTGTACAATGCATACTGTATAGATTGCCCTTACAATATGTCATGACCTTGCGGTTCATCTGCCGTTTCATTTCATTTTATTCCAATATAATTACCCCTACTACATACCTTCTTACTAAACCTCCCAATACCTCCTGGACCATACTCCTTTAATGCTCATGGGCATCTTGTAATATGCATTCAGAACAACAACAAAAGTAAAATTGAACCTTTCACCCTCTTTTCAAAAAGGAAAACAAAAGGCAATTGGATTGGTGACCAAAATATGGCCAGAGCAGGATTTTACATAACAGAAAAAGGCCCAGTTCATATTGAAGGGGAGCAGCAGAGCTAGAGATTGAGTATTTATTATAGAAGAAGGGGAGCAGCAGAGCTAGAGATTGAGTATTTATTTATTATAGACTAGTCTGATCAAAATGAATCAGTCTGTGAATTTTCCTTAATGTTTTACTTAAAATGTGGATAATTATGGAATTTATTAGTAATTGTGGTGGAGGAATACAGAGTTCAGAACACAGTGAAAAGTGTTCACCTATCTTCAGTGCAGCCCCGTATCTAGACTGCGCCTGCACAGGCTAACTGTAGCTATATCAGCTCCTGTCCATTCCCAATCGGAACCCCCAGTAAAGAAATACAATAAATCTAAACATAGAGATAAGGCTGACTCGGTTGCTAAGCATGGCAAACATCAGTCACTCCCTAAGTCACTCCATTCTTCAAGAGACAGTGGCATCAGCAGGCACAACTTCCATATTCATATCAGTCTTCCCACTTTTCAAAAAGGAAGAATGGGGCACAGCCCAGACCAACTGGTCATCAGAACCCCAGAGAGCAAGGGCAGCAACCTCCTAAATTCTGACTCTCCGTTCCAGTTGTTAAGGGTAGCCCTAGTTTTTGAAATAGGTTAGCTCAGTTTGCTGAAGCTTAGTTCTCCGTATGTTCAGATGGTTGGGTTTTATCTATAATGTTTGAGGATTACGTGTTAGAGTTTTTGTCCCTTTTCCCTTGCCACCTGGCTTTCACTGCAGTGAATAATCTGTACCCTAAGCTCCATACTCGGCTTGGTGAGCGTCTCCAAAAGGTAAAAGTAGAGAAGGTCCTGGATGGCATACAATCATGCGGTTTCCATTCTAGGCTCTTCCTTGTCAATAAGAAGTACGGAGGTTGTAGGCCCATCTTTGAACTGAGGAAATTAAACAAATTCTTAAAAGTTTCACAGTTTAGAATGGTTCAGTTTGGAACCCTCCCAGCAGTTACAGTTTATTGGAGCTTCCCTGGACTCTTTCAGGGTGAGGGCTTTCTTACCTGCAGACAGGGCCAGGAACCTGAAGTCCATGGTACAGGTATTCTTGAGGAAAAGATGGCAGTCAGTTAAATCAGTTCAAATGCTGCTGGGCCTGATGGCGTTGACCACAGTCATTATCCCATTGGCTAAACATCATATATGTGGGTTGCACATCTGGTTTGTAAAGAAGTATGACCCTACAAGACATGCCTCTGGGCACTGCTTTTCCATCCTCAGGGCAGTTCTGAAGTCACTCCATTGGTGGTTGGAAGAGGTTAACCTGTTCATGGGAGTGCAGTTTGGTTTCTGGATTCCTCCGGTCACCCTTACCATGGATGCCTCCTTGTTAGTTTAGGGTGCCCACTGTCAAGGTTTTTTGATGTAGGGGCAGTGATACCCTGTTAGCATATCTGTTACTCCATATCAACGTTTCAGAGCTCCATGCAGTTAGACTTGTCCCTTCCTTCCTTTGCAGATATCCTCAGAGGAAGGAGGATTCTGCTTCAAACAGACAATAGCTCCATTATGTATTATTTCAAGAAGCAGGGTGGTACAGAGTCTTGAAGACTGTATGGAAGCAATAGTGGCTTGGGAGGTGGCTATGAGCATTGGGGCATCTCCCAGGGCTATTCATATAGCGGAAAATCTAAATGTGGAGGCAAACAACCTGAGCAGGGAATACTGGACCAACCACAGTGTTCAACACCTGGGGATATCCTCAGGTGGATCTGTTCACCACTGCTGAATTGAAGAAGGCTATGGAGTTTTGCTCCCTAGCAGGTAGCAGCCCAACCTGGTTGGGAGATGAATTCCAGATCCTTTGGTCAGAAGCGCATTTCCCCCCTTTCCCCCTCTGAGCAGGGTGATAGGGAAGCTAGTGGTGGAGGCATTGGACTATATTCTTATAGCCCCCTTTTGGCTTCATCAGATCTGGTTCTCAGAGTTATTCCGCATAGCAGTCTCAGAAGGCCCAAAAGTCCTCTACAAGGTTGCTCTTGTTGTAGGAAATTGGTGTTTTGAAGCTTGGGTTTCATCTGGAATATTCCCCTTTGTCTGTCCACTACCTTTCATTCTGGAGTATTTACTTTTATTAGCACAGGACAGGGAAGGGAAAGGAGATTGTAAGTTGCTCTGAGACTCCGAGTGAAGGGCAGGGCATAAATCCAATCTCTACACCAATTTGGTGTAGTGGTTAAGTGCGCGGACTCTGACCTCCTCCTCTTCCTCTTCCTCTTCCTCTTCTTTCCTGTTCTTGTACCAGTGGGTGTTTGCCACAATCTGCTCCTGCTGTGTGGTGGCAGGGAAGCCATTTCCGCTAGACGTGACCACACACTCTACTAAAGTGCAAGGTTACTTGGATGCTTTTCACAGAAGGGTTTCCCAGGGGACACCTTCAAGGCTTAAACCTGGTCTGCAGAGGATACATTTGTGAAACATTATCCCTTGGACCTGCAAGTCAGAAGGGAGGCAGATGAAGGAAATGCAGTCCCTCAAGCTCTGTTCCAGTGACATCTTCACTCACCTCCTCTGGTGAGTAACTTGCTAATGGTCCTAGTTTGGGGCTGCACTGAAGACAGAAGATGAAAACAGGGTTGCACTTACCTCTAACTGTAACTGTTTCTCTTCAGTATCTTCTATGTAGACACACATTCCTTCCCTTCTGCCCTGCTGTGAGCTCTCACATGGTTTCCTTCTTGCTGCGTGGGGGGTTCTGGTGGCATCTCAGGAACTGAGGGGGTGCCTGCTGCCAGAGCACGTGATGCTTTGGGCAGGAAAACCCACACACATTGGCTCCCGGAGGAGCGAGGGACCCTGTTTAGGAGTTTTATACTAGAAAAACAAGTTCCATGACTGGCCTGTGCAGGTGCAGTCCCAATATGTGTTTGCACAGAAGATGTCAATGAACAACAGTTACAGGTAAGTGCGACCCTGTTTTCTTGGCCAGTGTTGCCTCTGAAACTGTAGACACAGCAATTGAATCTAAGATTATATTTGAATCTTGGTCAAAAGATCAAGAGTGACTGGATCTTTATATTTTTGGTGTCTCAGTCATCTTCCAACCTGGGACTCATTCTTTTTATCCTTTCATTTGGGAACTATTAGCCATACGTTCTGAAGAAGACCTACCACTGGATTGTTATTATTGTGAACCCATATACAGATGCCACCTTCTTGCCTTAGTTTCACAAATGCCCTTAACCATTGATAGAACCTGATAACACACCTGGAAGGAAGGCACTTTTAATCACCACTGGAAGCCTATCATGATAGGCTGAGGCTATGTTCAGCATACTTCAAAGATGTTTCAGACACAGTGAGAAAAGTAGTGCCCCTCCCCCCCCAAGTTGGGAAGATACATGTGTTTTCCTCCTATCCCAACTCTTCTTTCTAAGAGTTGAAAATATATAATTAGCATAGTTTAATGTCTATATGGGCTAGATGCTTATTTACGTGTAAGCAAAGTAGGATTGGATGTATAACAATACAAATACAATTCCTTTTCAAATTCACACAATGTTTATCCAAGTGAGTGGGTGGTATTAATTGCACATAGCTCACTGATACTGTACAAAACTAGGCAGAATAAGAAAATTAAGTGACACTAACATGAGATGTAGTTAAAGGACAGATAGATATTGTTCAAGTGTGTGCACGTTATTTATTCTCTCTACACAAAAATGTTTTTTAAAATGCTCTTCTGTTTGAACATAAAAAATCCAGATCCACAGATCTCTTCTAAGCATGAAAGGGACTCTAATGTAACTATGGTTCGGATTTGACTTCTATGTCGGGATGTACAGAACAATCCACTTTTGTTCTGCATAGACCTGCATGATGGTGGAAAAAAATCATAAGTCTACTAAAACCCTGAAGAATTCCGTAATTTACACTACAGCAATGAAACCTCTAACACATTTTTAAGTACAGTAAAAATGGCAGATTAAATCAATTATTCAAATACAGATGTATAAAAATACATTAGAATACATTTTAACATTTAATAATCTGTAACATGGAATTCACCCTTTTATTCAGATGCTGTATACTGTGGATATTTTTCATTGTACTGTTGCCCATACTAAACAGTTTCTTTTGTTACTGGCTAGTACATGTTGAGATGTCATCAGTATGTATCTAAACATCGGATTTTTATTTTGTCCAAGTGTGCCTCAATTTACACTCACCTGGATTGTTATCTGTCATGTCGCTGTCTATCATGAATTATATAGATATTCTCTTGGACCTTTTTTCAGTCTACATTTATGAAAATGGGTTTCACCATTTTGAATAATTTGTAAACTTTGGCATTTCACTATTCTCTTCTGATTTCAGATCATTTATGAATAAATTAAAGAGCAGTTATTCTAATATAGAATTATGGGGAGCCTCACTTCTTCTCTTTCCTTTAGTTTCCATAGCAAGACTGTACTCTGAGAAGACTAATGCATGATGGTGTTCATAAAGCTGAGGCAGATTTTTGTGAATGTTTGTTTGTTTGTTTACATACTGCCATTCTTGGTGAGACTTCAGGTGGATGACATGGCATAATAAACAAGGTAATCAGACAGCATAAGACATCCAGTAAACAATGCAATAGGACTAGAACTACAAAAGTTAGAAAAATAATGCAAAATGAAAAAGGTACAGTAAACAATGCTGCAACTGGAATTACAAAAGTAGAAGACAGTGCAGTAAAAGTGGGATACAATAGAATGTTATAGTCTACGATCTTGTTCCTTTTATAAAGGAGTGTTCCTTTATGCTACAGCCCCATTTCTTTTAAAAATGCCCTTCTAAACAATTCTGTTTCACAGTTTTTTGTGAATGTCAGTTTACTTATCAACATGTCCATGTTCCTTGAGTTACAATGTTTTATGAGATTGTAGGAAATTAGTAAATTGCACAAAAGATATATTTTCTTGCTTTTTGTCCAAGACGTTGGCAGTAATTATATCTCAGACAAATCAGTGCAAAATCATCCCAGGACTGAACGTAAGGCTCCAGCGAGCTCTGCAGGGTGTGACACAGAGCAGCTCTTGAGGTCTGGAGGAAACAGAGCTGTACATTCTATGAGCTTGTGTGACCAAGTTGTGGGAAGTTCTCTGGCTAGAACATAGGAAGAGTCCTTAATTTACTATATTCTTCCCATCTCTGTTGACTGTATGTAGGGGCTAACACAGTGCAATTATAGGTATTTAGGCTGGGTGGGGGAGGAGCTTATACAGAGTATGTTTTTAGTTTAGTCAGCTGAGAAAATGTCCATTAAGTTGGCCAGGCAAGCGTAGAGATTGCACGGATGTTCTACTTCCAAGCCCTGGGACTGGCTCCATGTGCTTAACTGCATCACCATTTTCCATCCTCATTATTTATTCTAAGTTTGCGATACACCCTCATCAGCAGTGACCTTTCTAAATCATGTTGGAACCTTATTTTCCTAAGTGGAAAGTTTACATTACAGGAAAACATGAGAAGTCTTTTAGAGTATGAGAAGGATGTTTTCATTATGATTGGGCAGCCACGTATTGTGTGTGTCTGATTGCAAACAGTTTCATTTCTGGTTAGGAACTGGTCACCGTTATTAACGATCAGGAAGAAGGCTGTAACAAGCCAGACTTACTCAACGATTATGCAAAGGACTAGGCATTGAGTAAGATGCTAAGGCTTCTCTTTTATTGCTTTCAGACTCCTTGCCATTTGCCCTACTACCTTAATTTATTGTATCATTTTTAGTTTTTGAAAGTTGCTTGTCCTCCACTCATATATATATATATTGCTTCAAATCAAAGCTAGTGTTCGAGGGAAACATGATATGAAAGAGTTCTCATTGCAAAATCAGATTGGGGGGGCATTGATTATAATTCTGTATGTGCTCTCTCTTCTGAAGACAGAATAAATTAGAAATTGCTGTTACTGAAGGGACAGATAGAATTTAATTTTTTCCCTGTGTACCAAACAGCACATTAATGCCAGAAAAGGTAGATAATGTTCCAATCTGCTGAAGGAGGTCATGGCCTCGTGAGAATAATAATGCTTCTATACTAACCCTGAAGGATTTGTTTTCTCCCCAGCAGCGTGACTGAGAGATAAGACTGCAGGATACTGCATTGGCATAGCAAGGCAGAAGTCAATGACATGTCCTGGGACAGTGGAGGGATTCCCTTTTGCTCCTGAAAGGCATCTGACAACACTGCAGAAAAGAGAAGGCTGGAGTATAAACCTGCTTAGATTTCATGTGAATCAATCACATGTATTGTCAAGTTGTCCCATAAAAATGGGATTATTCTAATAACCGTGCTTATATAATAACTTCCAGAGAGGCTCCAATTGTCAGATTTGCAACCTGTGGAAGCTACTCATTTCAGAGGGTTTCACACATTCATAAAGTTATCTCTAAGGCTATGAAGGCAGGAGCCAGGTTGGTGTAGTGATTAAGTATGATTCCTGTCACGCTCGGGGTCGCCCTCAGGCTGGGACACACCCGTCGCCGTGTTGAGGGAAGAACCCAAAAGGAAGCAAACACCTCAGATGTGGAAGGGCTAGGGGTTGCATTATGCCCCAGTCACTTTCCTCAGAATGGTCACCCGTTCCATGTCTCTCTCTCTCTCTCACTCTCTCAGCAAGGTGCTTGTCTCTGAAATCCTCCCCGGCGTTTACTTGCTTCCTTTCTTTTATTGGGAATCTCCTCCCTATGATCCACCCCTATTGGTTCTTCCACCCTTCCATCACCGTGCTGCCCATTCCCCCAGTGTTTCCCTGTAGTGTCCTGCCTTCCTGTATATCCCCGTGCTTGGATCCCTGCGCTGGGTCATGTTGGAGCGTGCCCACTTCCAGCTGGGATGGAGGGACGCATGCTAGCTGCTTCGGCGTCTTCAACACTGTGGGGTAAATCTGGGGCCCTCCAGCTGATGGTCCTCCCCAATCAAGCACATCCTCTTTGAGTCAGAGGCCGAGGCACGGGCTCTGCGCCAGATTCCCCCCCAGTCCCCCGCACCCTCGTGCTCACAGAGGGAGAGGTCTGAGCCCTAATTTGTCTCCTGGACTGACTCTCAAGCTCCCGGGACTGTTGCCCCCGTCGTCCCAGGAACTGGCCTCCCCGGTGCCCCTGACGTCCGTCGTCTGCTGAGGGGCTGGCGCGTCCATGCGGCCGCGGAGGAGCCAGCAGTGGGACAATTCCCCACTCCTCCACTCGCAGCGGCTAGATGACCTTGGGGAAGCCATAGTTCAGTCAGAGGTGTTCTTGAAAAGAGCAGTTTCTGTCAGAGCTCTCTCAACCCCACCTACCTCACAGGGTGTCTGTTGTGGGGAGGGGAAGGGAAAGGAGTTTGTAAGCCGCTCTGAGACTCCTTTGAGTAGTGAAGGGCAGGGTATAAATCCAATCTCTTCTTCCTTTCTTTGGTTTGAATTCTCAAGAATGAGTGGAATAGCTACACATTTATAATTTCCACTGAGCATCTATGGCTTTGCATTGAGCTATTGACCCTGACAATATAAAAATCTTTTTGTATTCTTTTAGTTGCTTCATGACCATCTGTGTTCAAAGATAATTTGTTCTTATAACATTAGCCTGCTTGGTACTTCAAGAGCCCCTTATTGGGACTTACATTGCTTCTGGTGTGCTGGCCATGATTAATTCCACCCCCACGTTGTGGCATTTGGAAGGTAAAAAGTGTGTAGGGGGTGCTCAAACAGTCTTGGTCTCTCCTTTGAATTCAGCGAGAAAGTTCTAATTAATCCAACTGTTTGACAATTATGCCAGTGTTGATATTAGGTTTCTAGTGTTGTTCCATAATCTGCTAATTTTTGCCCCTTGAAATGGCAGTGTCATATTTGGGTAGGGTTTCATCATCATAATATGACACAGGCACTGAGCTATCACTCCACCGGCACAATCCACTTTACAGGTGCCAGAAATGCCATCAAACCTTGTATTCTCTGGCCTTGTAATACAAGTTTATCTTTGTGATCTCTGTGCAGTCCCACATCTGCATACCGTGCAGGCCTGCCATGGAAGAAATTTCCATAGCTTTCTACAGTGCTCCTCCAAGTGGATTTTCCTACCAGAATGGTCACATGTGAAGGAGGGGTGAGCACTAGTCTCTTCAGTACTCATTCTGCCACCATGGAAAGAAGATCTTCCAACTTCTTATCTTCAGTATCTTTTCACATTATTCCTAAGGACAGAGATTTTATAAAAGGACAGGCTAATATTGCCTTATTTACTTTTATATATGTATGCCTTATAGTCATTTGCTACTCATACGCTATGACAGTATTTTAAAAATGTTTAGACTGGCACAAAATGACGGAAAATGCTGACCATTCCAAATGCTTTTAAAGCCTCAGGGAATAACATATTTACTGATTCCATCTGAAAGCAGTTTACCCCAAAGGCTATAGATAATAAGGTGTCTAACCTCAAGGCAGCTTTTTCTTGGGGGGGGGGGAATTCAGTGCCAACCAATGGCCACTCTGAAAAGCAGCCTTCCACTCCCTTGGACTGTCATTCTCAGGCAGGGTTGGATTCAAGGGCTGATATGGTTCTGATGCAGAAATCGAAGGACAAGCATTAAAATAAGGCTGATAGAAAGGCTTTTCTTCCATCATCTCTTCCATAGAGTCTTTGGGATCCCAAATCACAGTCGACATTCCATGAGATGAGGGATTTGTTTCCTTTTCCCCACACTCCTTCCCTACATCTCCATACTGCCAACCTTGAGAATGGTGAAATTCATTTGGCATTTGAGGTTGAGACTGAACTGCTTTCCAGATCTGACCATTCAAGTCTCCAGAAGCATCTAGCAATGGACCAACCTGAATTTTTGAGGAACTGGCTAGCACCAGCCATTGTCAGGCTTAGAAGCATCATTGTCAAAACTTCGGTCACCACAGCTCTTCTGAATCTTCATTAGTACTGGTGAACTGCCCCCATCCTGACCATTTGGAACTGAAAATCTTCTCTGCCCACCAGCACTGGTCTTGGAATGAGAATCCTCATTGATTTCATGTCGTTGATAGTGAGATCTGTCCACTTCTCCTGTTACTTAAATTGGTAGTCTCCTAATTAATTGGGGGAATTAGCATAATTGGAAATGAGTGAGGGGAGTAACTTGGGGATCACCAATGTTTATGTGGATTATTCCTTGAGAACTCTCAAATAAACCAGGCTGAAGTACCACAGGAAAGGTGTTTTATTATAAAAGGAGAAAGAGCAAAACATACACAAAAACACACAGGGAACACACAAACTATCTAAGAGGAAAAATAAAAGGGAGTAGTGGGGAAAGTGATTCGGGGAAGGTGATATTTACCAAGTCTTGGAGAAGCGAGGTCATAGAACGCAGCAAGAGAAACGGCCATCATTTCTTGGAAAGAACAAGTCGCAATTGAGTGGTGGTGTGATGTTTGGTGCTGAGGGAACTCACACAGATTGCCATTGAGCAGAGCGTGTCCAGTTATAGGGGGAAAATCTCCCTGGGGTTGTCTGACATGTGTGCCCCTAAAACAAGACCTTGATTGGATTTCCCAGCATGGACAAAGAGCTGGGGAAACTTGTGACAGCATGAGTAGGGCTAATGTCTTTGATGAAATTGTGTGATGTAAACTAAAGATGTTGATGATCCTTGAATTCAGGATGGGAGAGGCTATTGGGATGGATGAATAGCCCATTAATTAGGGTAAGTGGGTGAGGGGAAGCATGACCAGGTATGGATGAGGTGAGGTCCAGGTAGGGTGTTGTATTCCTGAGAAACCCATTGTTGAGATGAAGTATTTCTTTTAGGGTGGGGAGAAGAGCTATTCTCATGTCAGCTGTCCTGGTTCACCTTCCAAAGTATTTTCTCAGGCTTGTCTCTGCCCAGCATCCATTTTGTTTGTACCAGCTCCATTTTGGTTCCACTTCTAGGCTGGGCTGTATGGTCCACACATGATTTTGGGTATGAAATTAAAGAGGGGTGTCTGGTCCCAGACTGCCCTTCCGCTGGAGGCGTCTGATTGCTAACAGTCCCTGCAGGGGTCCCACCATTTGACTCCTTGCCAGTGTTTGGTACCTCATATTCACACCACTTTCAATTCCGACATGCCACACTGATGCCTCTGTCAGCAGCCCTCAAGAGCTTCATAATTAGAGATCTTAAGAGACAGTACAGATGTGAATAAATCTTTCTATTCAGCCATCCACTTCATATTCCTTCTTGTCAACAGGTGCAGAGTGATGAGAGGCTTTTGGATTATTATGTGTAGTCTCTTGCAGGTTGCTATCAACCTTTTCTTTGGAAATTCATGTCCCAGTATTCAGATCTGTTCCTGGATGATTAAAAGGAGACTAGCAACTCTCTTACAAGCTGATGCTATAAAATTGTCTAAAAAGCAAATAAAATACTTCCAGACATGAGGGAGATAGTGTTTCTAGAGGTATGACTTCAGGCACAGTGCTTAGACACCATGCTGAGCTATATTCTACTGCATTACCTCACCATACCATAAGTAGAAATGAAGACCTCCCATTTAAAGACCAAGATATTTTTAGTACGCAGACATATGTTGCACTAGAAAAAAGTAGGAAGAACAGGTATACTGGTCACTCCAGGTAATCTCTGCACAATCTACTCCTTCAGATATAGGCATATTATAGGTTCAGATATAGGCATCAGATTATAGGTATAAAACCCAGTTTAAAAATTAGTGTTTCCATCATCAGGTGCAGTACTGATATACCTTGCATAAGCTTTGATACTTGTACCAACAGCAATGCAGAAAGATGTATGCTAAGAATACTCTAAAGGTGTTGCCCTGTCCCAAAAGGATACTAGCTGTGTCAGAAGCAATCCTTCTGATTGGAGCCTTATGTCAGAAACATTTGCGCCCTTTTTTAATAGGTAAAATTCCTTTTTTCTCTACCCTTTAGTAATCCTTTTACCCCTTTGACCATCCAAGGGCCCCACTACCTCCCTGGTTGGTTTTCTGCTTCTAATGTATTTGAAGAAAAATTTATTGTTGTTTTTTTTACAATATGTTCCTCATAGTCTCTTTTTGCCTGTCTGATCACCAACTTGTATTTTATTTGCCAAAGCCTGTGCTCCCTTTTATTTACCTCATTTGGGCTAGTCTTCCGTCGCTTAAAGGAATCCTTTTTACCTTTTACTACTTCCTTTACTTTGTTCATTAACCATGCGGGCCTTTTTAAATACCTATTTATACCTTTCCTACCTGCAGTAATTGTATCTGAGCTTCCAGTTTCGTAGTCTCCAGCTTCCCAAAGAGATTTTAGCCTCCTTACTTTTCCTTTCAGTTTCTTCTTCATAAGCCCCCTCATTTTAGAGAAGTTACCCCTTAAAAGTGGTTGTGTTGGTCTTTTGGGGCAACTCCCTGTTTACATAAATGCTAAACTGGATAGCATTGTGGTCATTGTTTCCAACTGGTGCTATCACATTTACATCTCTCACCAGGTCCTGAGCATTACTTAGAACTAAGTCCAGGATCACGTCCCCCCTGGCAGGTTCTCCTCCATGGCACTGTCATTGAGAGTATCTGGAAACCTAATCTCTTTCTCCTGACTTAAACACATATTAACCCAATCAATGTGTAGGTAGTTAAAATCACCTATTATGACATAGTTGTTATATCTAGTTGTTCGTTAATTATTTTGCTGTTTATAAATGATTCTCTAACTTTTGATCTGGTGAGCGATAACTGACTCCCAGAGTTAAGCTTCCTTTTGGGCCCACTATTTCCACCCATAGCATTTCCGTAAACAAATCTATTTATCTTGTCCCTTGTCTGTTCGTATATACTCTGCAGCCTTTGTTCAAGGTGTTTCCTTGCAGGACATCTGCTATCTGATCCTTGTCTGTTTGTCACACATTATGCAGTGAATGTCAGATTTGTAGGGAAGCAGGGTGGTATTTGAAAGCCTTTTCACATGAGACCTGTACTTCTCCACCATTTTACAGTAAGCTTGGTATTCTCCCAGATGTGTAACTGCAATGAGATCATGAAGATGAGAACAAAGTTGCACTTATCTGTAACTGTTGAACATCAGATGGTGCTCTGTGCAGGCACACATGCCTCTTGCCTGCCTTACTTTGAGCTCCCACTGGTACTTTATCTTTTCTTTGCTCTCTCTGGTGGTGGCAGCGCAAGAATTGAGGAGATAAGTGATTCAACCCTCCCTTGCATGTGGCTGCTTGGGCAGGAAAATCTGCTGGGAGGGGAAGTGCTCCCTGGTGCTATAGAAATCTATGAAAGTTCTCCCAGGCAAGTCTATACAGTAGCCAGTAAGTGACTGCAGAAAATGTCACTTGATGTTTGACTGCAATAGAATTTCGCTGATCAGCAGTTACAGCTAATTTTTGAAACACCTTTGATAAAGGTTTTAGTATGAAGGAAGCATAATAGCTTCAGAGTTCTTGAACCACATAAGAACTACCTCTCCTCTTTCCTGTCTAGTTCTTATCATTGCTGTGGCTATTGTATTAAACCAGTAGCAGAAGTGGCCAGCCAGTCAGCAGCAACTGAGGTGTCATGCTGAGGTGTATTCTGGGAAAGTAGTTCCCTGGGTACCTGATATCTTACTACATATGAGGTTGGGAGGCTCGGCAGAGGGGAGGCAGAGAGAATCTTCCTCCTTGCTTGTTGGCTGGTTGGCCACTGCAAGCAACAGAACCACATGCTGCAGCAGCTGCCAGTAGTAGGTAGTTAAGTTGGTTTGTAGTAAATTGACAGTGTTGAGGGCCAATTGAAAGACTGTTACTTCCAAATAATTCTGAGCTTGGAAAAAAGCTTGGGGAAAACTGAGCTATTTCCCCACTTTTTGGCAGATCATTTGATGTTTTTAAGTTCCCTGCCAAGCTAGGGAAAGGAGAGTGGGGCGATGATCTCTAACCAGTGTTCTGCCAGCACAAGAGCATTTAAGCAGAATGGGCGTAAATGAATAAGAAAGGATTGCACTGAGAGTCTTTTGTTGCAATGTGAACCTTGTTAACTAGCTGTAAAAATGCTGCTATAGACTGAATGTTGCCTCTCATGCACTGTTGATTCTTTGTCAAATACCCCAGGTTGTTATCCAGGCGTTTCAATTGTAGTGTAATAATTTTAAGTGTAATTACTGTTTTCTTTGTTCTGTGCATTCTTTTGTGTGGAACTACAAAAGCGTTCTAACATTTGGATATCCTCAGACATTGAAAAAAAGCCAAATATCATTGTTACATATGAGATTTCTAAATGAGAGTGTCCTCATATAATCTTATTTGAGGAAGATATAAAGTACTTCGTTAAAAGGAAGTATTGTGATGTGTGTAAAAACAACTTTGTTAGATGTCTTTGAATATTGTGTTATTGTAAAACTTGGAGATGGCGGACTTTCAGTTACAGTTACAAGCACAAGCTTATTTTAATATGATCTTATAAATTGGGATGACTTTGTCCAAGCACTGTTGATTGCCTGGACTGCTGCAGGTTTTGGTAAATGATAGTCACTACACATTGTACTTTTCAATGGTTTTTTTTTTTTTTGTCGTCATGTGATTTTTGGTGCGGAAAGTCCACATTCAATTCAATTACTTTTATTGGCATTGACATTAAAAGGAGTAATATACAAAAGATAAGGTAAAGAACGAATACCAATCCAACAGAAAAAAAAGTTCTAAGATAATCTAAAATCAATGTAAAATAGTCTCAATTTCATATCTCCTGAAAACAAGTTTTGTATTACAATACTGTACTACGAATAAAAAGAGCAGTCTGCTAGAGCTCTGCCACAGAAATGGTTATATTTTCATCATCACTGTTTAGCAAATAAAGCAATTTGTGTGAGTCAGGAAGCTCTCTGATACCACCAAGTAATGACGATAAAATGCACTGTTGAATATTGGCATAGTAATGGCATTCCGGCAACACCTGAATCCACAAACATTTGGGTAACAGGCATAGAGCACCTCCGTGCATTTATGCTAAAACCTATCATGAGGAGACCTGCCATGCAGAAGGGATTTTGTGTAGCTTCATGTGAGGCTAATAATGTTTGATCTGGTGTGTGTGTGTAGTGCTGTTTAGTTGCTTCCAGCTTATGACAACCCCGTGAATTAATGACCTCCAACACATCATACCTTGCAGCTGAGGGCCATGGCTTCCTTGATTGAATCAATCCATCCCATTTGGGTCCTCCTCTTTTCCTGCTGCCTCAACTTTTCCTAGCATTATTGTCTATTCCAGTGAGTCTTGTGTTCTCAGAATGTGACCAAAGTATGATAGCCTCAGTTCAGTCATTTTAGCTTCTAGGAAGAGGTCAGGCTTGATTTGATCTAGAACCCATTTATTTGTCTTTTTGGCAGTCCATGGTATCCATAAAAACTCTCCTCCAACACAATATTTCAAATGAATCAACTTTCTTCCTGTTGGCTTTCTTCACTGTCCAGCTTTCGCACTCATACATAGTAATGGTGAATACTATAGTATGAGTTATCTTGATCTTGGTTGCCAGCAACACATCCTTACACTTAAGGATCTTTTCCAGCTCTTTCATGACCGCCCGTCCCAGTCTCAATCTCCTGATTTCTTGGTTTCAGTCTCCCTTTTTGTTGATGACTGAGCCAAGGAATAAAAAATCTTGAACAATTTCAGTTCTTTCCTTGTCAACTTTAAAGTTGTATAATTCCTCAGTAGTGATTACTTTTGTCTTCTTGATGTTCAGTTGTAATCCTGCTTTGGCACTTTCTGCTTTAACCTTCATCAGTGGTCGTTTCAAGTCTTCACAGTTTTCTGCCAGTGATGTGATGTCATCTGCATATGTCAAATTGGTTCCTTCCACCGATTTTCACTCCACTGTCATCTAAATCCTATCCAGTTTTCCTTTGGATATGTTCTGCATATAGATTGAAGAGAAAGGGAGATAAAATACATCCTTGTATGACACCTTTACCAACTGCAAACCATTGTTTCTCCATATTCTGTCCTAAAAATAACATCTTTACATAGGTTGTGCAGCAAAATAATCAGATGTTGTGGTATACCCATTTCTTTTAAAACCAACTATAGTTTTTCATGATCTACGCAGTTGAAAGGTTTGCTGTAATCTGTGAAACACAAGATGATTTTGATTGGGTCCCTAGTGAAATTAAAATATTGGGAAATGTTTATTATGTATTACCGCTTTTTTTCTTGTGGAAGACCCTGGAAAGCCATCTTTTCCATTTCTGCATGCGCTTTGACTGCATCCTTACCTTCACTATATCTTTGTCGCAAGCAGCATCTGTAAGGTTTTCTTTTATGTATATTTTAAATGTATCATGTATATAGCTACTATTGTATGTATGTATGCTTGAGTATACACACACAGGCACACACACACACACTTCAAATTCTTTATATACATTTCCTTATTTTGTTTTCATTGTTATACCTGATAGACATAGATCTTGGAAACTGTCAGATTATATCTGTGGTGAAATGCCTTACAGTAGCCCAGGATTAGTGCCAAAGGTCAAAACCCAAAAGTGTGATAACTGGGTTTGCATTCTGTAGAGGATGTATAAAGTACCCTGTGCTGGGTGGTGGAATGAAGCAGAATAGGTACAACTCATATCTGGGTATGGCTGAACCACTGCTCCCAGACCTGGACCTGCACCGCCTACCTCAGAAGCCCTAACCCGGCAGGGAGGCTGCCAGCCCTGGCTCAGGGGGTCCACGGCAAGCCCTGCCACCCTGCAAGTCTGATTTGCCGTGGCTCAGGGATCTGAGCATGATGAAGTTAGCGCCACTGGTGGGGCTGGTGGTGGGGGCAGAGAGAATGACAGCAAGCCCGGTGAACCCAGCAGCATTGGCACAAACGGGGGCCAGCTGGGATGGCAGGAAGTGGAGGGTCGTCCATGCCAAGGTCTCACCACCCTCCCTGCTTGGTGGCACGCCACACCCACAGGTGGCCAGGCCACTGATGGGTCCAGACACTGCAGTTGATGGGGTGGTCATGCTCCATGCCAAGGGAGAGGGTACTTGGTGGTGAGGCCCAGAGCTGGAAGGGCCATGGTCTGGGGCAATGGAGGAGGCCCGGGGCTGACAGTTGGGTGCCCAACCCTCTTGGGGTTGGGATGGGGCGAAACCGGAAGGAGAGAGGAATAAAAAGAGGCTCCAGGGAGGAAAATAGGTCAGGAAGGAAAATGGCAGTGAGGGAGTGCTTGTGACTTGGTGGCAGACACTCCAGCTGGGAGGAGGAGGAGCAGGGTGAGCCAAAACCCACTCCCCTCCTTTTCTGAGGCCTCAGGAGCTTCCCACTGGAGCAGCTGAAACAGCAGTAGGTGGCGTTCCCCAAGGCGGGCAGGCAGGACCTGACAAGGGCAGAGCCATTCAGTGCCATAAAAATGTAGATAACCCTAGCCAGAAGAGAATGAAAGGCAGGCAGCATCACAGTTCACCCATGTTCACACCTAAGCTGTGGAGAGCTGCAGCTGCAGAAAGCCAAAATGTAGAGGAACTGATCATCAAGACAGACCATTGAGTGTACCAACATGAGTGTTGCTGCTATCACTAAGCAATACTACTAGTATTAGATTATAAGCCGAAGTTATAAATAAATAAATAAATAAATAAATAAATAAATCTATTGTTACTAGCACTTTACAATATTGGATTGTTTTAGACAATTTTATGATTGTTGATAATTGTTATGTGTTTTAATCTTTTATGTAAGCCGCCCTGAGCCTGCTCCAGCAGGGAGGGTGGGGTATACATTGAATGAATGAATAATGAAGCTCTTTTGGCCATTTTATACACCAAAGAGAAAGAAGGATTGTAGCTTGATTCCAGAAAGTAGCCATGACCACATAGTGCTGAAAACATAAAGGTGGAAACTCGAGACACCTAAACGAAGGTAACAGGCGATTTATAAATGCCTCCAAACTCTAGGAATTATATCACCTATCTCTACTTACCATCTGTAGGGATAGATGTAGAATTAAGAGTTTAGAGGACTGGATTTTATTCACATATCTTTTTAACCTTGGTCAGTCTTTTATGTTTACATACTCTGCATGCACTTTTTGTTTCGGTATTAAGCTTTTTTTTCATTTTCAGTGCAGCTAGTCAGATCTATGTGAACCACGTTCACATTTACCAAGTTCACACATACCAAGAACAGAAAGGGATGAACCTGTGTGCAACTAAACATATTATTCCTTTCAGTTGTGAGTGGCAGAAGGTGCCTGAGCACTAATCTTCAGGGTGGAACGCTAAAAGAGAATTGGTTGGCTGGCGGCAGTGGAAGTACGGGGTGGGTGGGAATTAGGGTATGAAGAAGAGAAGCCTTGCTTGGCAGGCAACCCAGGATGGCTGCATAATTTTTTTGCTCCCATTTGAGCAGAACCAACTGCTTGTAAGTCCTGTTTCCCCACAATATCAAATAATTTTCTGTACGTTCTACTGAGTTGTTTCATGGGCCTCTGCTTCCACCCCTTTGTATTGGTTTTGTAACATTTGTAAAGCACTCATCATCATTATAGATGACCCAGACTACCTACAGCCTTTGCACTGTCACATGCAGCTGCTTGTCCCGGTAGAAAGGCTCTCCATAGTCAAGGCAATCTGTGAAGTACGCAACTTCCAAGGTGTAAGGCCTCTGTTTGGGGCTGTTTCCTTTTTCTCCTGTAATGTGAGAGACTCAGTCCTTTAATTGGAAGACCACATGATAGGGATTTTACTACCTTGCTGCTGAATAAATAATCATGATCAATACAATTATGGCCTCGGTCACACGGCAAAGTTGCTGCGGGAGAGACACGGGAGTCCCACGGATTTTCCGGGCGCGATCACACCCCAACCTCTGGGAAGCGCAGTGCTCCCTTGTCGAACCCGTGGCTCCCCGTCGAAGGTGCGGAGTTAAAAACTAGTACCTACGAGGTACTAGTTTCCGGAAACCGCAGGGTAAGGGCGGGCGTCTGACCACGTTGCCGGTGGACTGTCGTGGCATCTGGCGGCTGCCAATGTTCCATCGTGACCAAGGGGATTCCCCCCCCAAGTCTCCGCAGGACGCGGAAAAGTGCCCAATGGCGCATGCGCACAAACAGGAAGTGGCTTTTGCCACATGAGCAGCACAGCGCGAGTGCCGGTTTGAATGTGCAGTGCTGCTTCTTTGCCACGTTGCGGACTAGCTGTCTGATCTGCACCTGACGCCTACCCACGGGACCTCGAAAGGACTTCTGATTGGGCTGCCGCGCGTTATTTTCCTCCGGGGCAATTAGCCACGCCTCCCCCCCGCATTTTCCGGCCCGTGTGCCCGGGGCTTATGTGCTTTATTGTTGCTTCTTCTCAACATTTAGATAGTGTTTTTCTATATCCTAAATTAAGGGGAGATAGAGATAAACTACTGCTTTCAAGAGTTTATTGTATTTCAAATAATATTGCTCAAATTCACATCTCTGCATTGGATTATTTCAGTTCAAGAGCTGTTTATACTGGATTATATCAGGGAATCCAACTGAACTTCAATCCTTGCCAAAACCAGTTCAGAGACTTTCCCCTCTATGAACCAGAACTGGACCTGAATCTAAAATCTCATGGTTGATTTGAACCTGAATTGGAACCCAATCATTTTTTTCCTGTTCAAGGTCAAGGTGGGTAAAAGATTTCAGGTTCAGTTCACAAAACAAACAAGACCTTTCTGAACTTCTGTTTTGGTCTAAAGTTAAGGTTTGGGTTGATTCTGTGAATTACAGAGAACTTATGCAGCATATTGCTAGCTCTAATTAAATTCTTAAAATGTAGAATGGAAAATATTGTTCTAAAACTGCTTGCATATGTAGGCACATATGGTAGGATTTACATGATGCACATTGGGATGTGAATTATTTATTCCAGCCTCCTGTAGGGAGACTAACTTTCAGTATGCAAAACTAGCAATTTTAGATAGAGGTTTAAAACATATAATGGTATGATTGCTTCCTGTTCCTTTTATATATTAGAGAAGTGGGAGGCCCAGAATGACATTTATGGGAGAGCTTATTTCCCCTCCCCCACTATTTCCTCTTCTCCTTCTCTAAAAGCCCCCATAACCTTTGCCCTTTTCCTG
Source organism: Gekko japonicus (assembly GCF_001447785.1). Lineage (NCBI taxonomy): Eukaryota > Metazoa > Chordata > Lepidosauria > Squamata > Gekkonidae > Gekko > Gekko japonicus. The sequence goes on along the minus strand of NW_015163096.1, from coordinate 1,565,939 downwards.
CTTTCTTCTCTCCTTCCAACCCAATAGTCAACCTACATTCCTGGTTTTCAGCTTTCTCTCCTTCCTTCACCTGGTGACCTCTCCTTAGAAAAACTCTAGTTGAGTTGTACAGTTATGACCATTGGGCTGGATCTGATTGCACTGTGAGGATTAACCCACAAGGACTTGAAAAGGGCACCTCACTTTCTTCTGTATCCCCCTACCCACTTTTTCCTTATTCTCTCCTCCTGGCATCTTCCCATATCTTCATCTTGCCCTCCTTCTCGTCTTCCCACCCACCAATAAAACTTTTTTTCTTTTATATTATTTATTCACTTCGTTTATGCCCCAAAGCAGCTTGCATCCTTCTTCTGTCCTTTTTATTCTGACACCACCCCTGTGAGATATGTAAGACTGAGAGCTGTATGACTGGCCTCAGGCCACCCTGCAAGCTTCCATGGCTGAGGTAGTGTTAAAAAGAAGAAGAAAATGAGAATGATTGAGATGCCTCTATACGGTTATGAAAAAATCAGGCTTGTGAAGTTAGAAACAATTTCATCTCCTAACCTTCAAAATAAGAAAATGGAACTTTCAGCAACTAGGTGAATTTAACCCCCTCCCCCCCAAAAGCTCATTCTTTAAAGTTCAGAAGTGGAGGAGGAGGAGGAGATAGGGTAATGAACAGCTGGAGTGAGGAACATAGCAAGATATTGCCCGTGCTAATTGTGGAAAAGGAAATATTTTTCTATTAGGTAGTAGTTTCTCTGTGAAAAAATAAAGAGCTTGACTTATATGATCCATGGGTGATCTTCCAGTTCTTTGATTCTATGGCACTGCTTCCTGTTTACTGTCTGTATCTTAGCATTTTGCATTGGTGTGGAGACAGCACCTAAAAAGAACTCAACAGTAAAATGGTGGTTGCATTTTAAAGTATTCTAAGCAAAAATGGCAAGCTTGTGTCTGAAGGAAGCAATCAAATACAAGAATAATAAGGTATATTTATCTAGAGACATTGGATGGAACAAAAGTTCAACTGATCAGTCTATTTATCACCCAAACAAAGATAAATGGGAAGTAGTAAACAATGATAATGAACAATGAAGAGATTAATCTTTTAATTTACTCTCTCCTCTCCATGAGCCCATCCCTTCCCGTGCTGTGTTTGATTTTGAGAAATTGGCCACCCAGTCCACAAATCACTTAAGACTGAGGTTTTGGATCTGGCAGATCTGTTCCGCTAGTGGAGGCACTTCCCTCTGGTAGGCAGAGTTCTCCCTTTATACAAGATACTCTATTGGAATGGAATAGAAGAAGATCTTGACCCAAAACTAAGTTGAATGGGTCAGTTAGTCTTGGCCCAGCCTACTAAACCCAGGTTATTGTCAGGATCAAATGGAGGAAAGGGGAATAATCTGTACTGGCTTCAGCTCCTTTGAAGATGGGCAGGATAAAAATGAGTTGAATTAAATAACCGGGCAAAAAGGAATCCTAATGTAGTTGTGCAATCACAATGATTCCTTTTGCTCGACATTTTAATCAATGCCCATATGCTCTTGTGTACATCAGTATTGAAAAATACAAGTCAAAAAAAATGCCAACTGAAATATTTGCTGAATTGTGCATGGGCAGAAGGCTGACCAAAGTTTGGAGATAAAAAATTAAACATAAATTGCTAATGCTTCGGTACTGTCCCACAAACAAATCCAAAATCCCGGGGAAAATTGGGATGGAGAGATTTTTTTAAGTGTGGATACGTAACACACAAACTTTAAAAATGTTTTAATGGTTCCTTCAAACACTTATCTATAATTGATCAGGAAGCAGTGAAAAGAAAAAATTTACACAGTTCTGCAAACTGCCTGCTCGGAGTTCCTCAAAAACAGGATTCTGATGGCTAGGTCGCTAGGCAAGGTACAGGGTTGCCAGTCCCCAGTTGGGGGTGGGGGATCCCCCAGTTTTGCAGGCTCCTGCCCAGTGGGAGGAAATCCCCCCCACAGCAACATGAAGTGTTGATGTAGGCATGTTGGTGATGTTGGGGGGGTGCTCTGGGTTTTGGGCAAAACTCTAGGGTTTGAGGGTGATTTTACCATAGTGTTTTGCCCAAAAATGAGAGTGTTGCCCCCAGCATGCCTATGTCACTTCCAGGTGACTTAGGCATGTCACACAATGTCACTTCTGGTGACGTCAGCATGTCGGGGGTGACGCTTCCATCTCCCGGAGCATCCCCCTCCATTCCCCTTGCCAGCATCTCAAAGGGACCTGGCAATTCTAGCAAGGTATGATGTGAACATCTACATCTCCCAGAAAAGCCACTAGCATTATCAGTAACTTTTGTGAACAACATAAAAACATAAGAAAAGCCAATGTTGGATCAGGCCAATGGCCCATCCAGTCCAACACTCTGTCACACAGTGGCCAAAAATACCAGGTGCCATCAGGAGGTCCAGCAGTGGGGCCAGGACACTTAGAAGCCCTTCCACTGTTCCCCCCCACAAGAACCAACAATACAGAGCATCACTTGCCCCAGACCGAGAATTCCTATCTATACCTTGTGGCTCATAGCCACTGATGGACCTCTGCTCCCATATGTTTATCCAATTCCCTCTTGAAGCCGTCCATGATTGTAGCTGCCACCACTTCCTGTGGCAGTGAATTCCATGTGTAAATCACTCTTTGGGTGAACCAGTACTTCCTTTTATCTGCTCAGCAATTTCATGGAGTGCCCACGAATTCTTGTATTGTGAGAAAGGGAGAAAAGTACTTCTTTCTCGACCTGCTCTATCCCATGCGTAATCTTATAAACCTTGGTCATGTGTGTCACCCCTCAGTTGTCGTTTCTCCAAGCTAAATAGCCGCAAGCACTTTAACTTTTCTTCATAGGGAAAGTGTTCCAACCCTTTTATCATTCTAGTTGCCCTTTTCTGCACTTTTTCCAATGCCATAATATCCTTTCTGAGGTGTGGTGACCAGAATTGTACATCTTGGGGATCAGAAAAACAATGGAAAACATTCCCATTCCTTTCTATACTTCAGCTTGCTCTTTTCCTTTATGGCTGTCATTGGTAATCATAAAGTTGCCTTTTGGATATGTTAATTCTATTATGAAGCTTCCGGTTACTTTGTCTGGAACCCTTCTACCCCTGGAAGGGCCCTTCCTTGTTATGGAAGCAACACCAGCCTATGGTTTATTTAGGAGTCCATTTGCAGTTGTCTTAAAACTATTTTCACTGGAAAATGGGCTACTTCTGCTGTGCTGCTGATAGTACTGGTGCTGATGATATGTAAAACAAGAAGACATATACAAGAATCTAGTTCTTGAAGACTCTGGGGAAGACTCTTGGGGGGAGAGAAGGAAGAAATTTCTTCTTCTATGGAAATGATTGATCCATCAGTCTCACACACAATCTAACTCTCTTAGAGAGAATATCTACAAGGTAGACTTGAGAAGGACAGTCTGAATTCCTGAATGTGAGCCACAGTTGATCTCTCAACCATGACATTCGTAACCATAACAGAATGTCTGGATGGATCATGAATTATGTCGGCCCAGTAAGTCACTACATATGACTGTTAGAAAAGGGGCAAGTCTCCCCTTGAGACTGCGTCTTTATCTGACCCATGGAAGCAAAGAACATCTGAAGCCAGAAAAGAAGGAATCCTAAGAAATGCCTCTGAGAAAATTCTTTGTTATGGTCCACCTCCTATTGCTCAGGAAAGACTATTGCCCAGGTTGGAGCAGAATATTCACGAGAAAGGGAATTCCCATGAAAATGGTTTTGCTTTCAGTTCCATTGTCTCCTGCTAATGCAAGCAGAACAGGTGAATAGTTGCATATTAGGATGAAAATGAAACCCTGCAATAAAATTTGTCTATGGTAGGAACTTTGTTCCTGAATTTAAAAAAAATGGAGGAAGAATTGCTAACAGTTTTTTCTCATCTAACAGTGGAAACTGAAAGCTAATTATTTGGTATGAGCAAAATAATTCCACTAAGCTTGCCTATCATTGACATTTTCAAGTCAGTGCTTTTTCTTTTTCTTGGCATGACCCCTGAGAATTTTATTACTGATATATATTGCAAAGTGACAGCATTAGCAAAAAATGAGGGAATACCATACATTTAAAAACTAGCCTGGTATTCATTGTCTCTGACCTCTCTTAAAATTAATGATATCAGGCAGTCTATCTGTTGAACTGATAATAAAGTGAAAGTAATATAGACTTAATAAAAATATCTCCCCCCATTAAATTAGCATCCTTTAAACCAAAAAAGTTAGTGAGTTTTATTTCCTGCATCCTGAACAGTTAAATAACAAGCTTCCCTACATTTTTGCCGATTTTCACCAACTTCAGAATTAGCTGTTGCTGTTGTTGGCTGTTAAGTATGTCAATTTCAATCTTTTTTTTTAACAAGAACAGTGTAGTGTAGTAGTTGTGGCAGGACCTGGGAGATCTGGGATCTTTATTGTGGCTTCAGTGAGTCCTGCACCTGGGTACTGCGCCTGTGCTGAACTCAATGCTGGAACTTGTAGAGCTGTCCTCAGCTGTTTTGGTGCGCTTTCTCCTCAGGCCTTGGGAAGCGGACATGCTTTACACATGCCCAGACCTGAGGGGAAGGTGTGACCCAGGTTACACAGGTGGATCCTGGGACACCCAGGTGCATCATGGGGATGAAGGGAGCCGGTGCTTCTCTCTAGGCCCCGCCTGGAGGTTGGCAACCCCTTATTTGGGTGCGCGTGGGGGGGGCGCCAGAAGGTAGCCACCGTCTAGGGCACAAAAACACCTTGGGCCGGCCCTGGAGCTAGCTCATCCCCCTTCTCCAGGTAGGAAACAAAGTGGGGAGGGTGTTGGGCTAGACCAGCCCCAGAGCCTATCTCCAGGAATAAGCTGGAAATTTCCCAGTATGCCTTTCAGGAGGGCTCCCAGGATGCACCTGCATGCCCCATGATGCACCTGGGTGTCCCAGGATCCACCTGTGTAACCTGGGTCAAAAGGAGTGGAGAGAGTGAAATAAAATGGGTGGAGTCAGAGGTTTACTAAAAAGTTACATTTTTAAAAGTTTTTTTAAAGTTAAATTTTCCTCTAGTCAATTAATGTTTGTCACATCCTGTCCCTTAAAAACATTAGACTTTACAATTACTTTTGGCCAGAGGTTTTTACAGTTCAGATGTCCCTCTTCCTTTATAGTACAACTGCTTGGAGGAAAGGAGGTAACGTCTTGGTCGATTTGTGGTCAAATTCTATGCTTCCCTCCTCATTCAGTTGGGTAGAGTGGGATTTATTAATGGTTTCTCTTAGTATACACAGAAGAGTTTGTAGTCTCAAAAGAACACTTTCTTGGATTTCTGCTGCTTCTGAACCAAAGTAATCTATTAACTCACTGGTGGACCTCCTGATGGCACCTGGTATTTTTGGCCACTGTGTGACAGAGTGTTGGACTGGATGGGCCTTTGGCCTCTTATGTTCTTAACTTAATCTCCATTAGAAAATGGTCATTCTTAGGGGGATCTGTTAGATGTTGTTCAGGGTCCACCAGTTTATTCCCACTGACTATCACCAAGTTATGTGAATGCACCAGATTTACTGTTTACAAGCTGGGTTTACCCCTTGATCCCTTCCCGCCCTATTCAGAAGGGAGTCACTATATTGGAACTCTTTCTTGACACATTTTTTCCACACGGAAGAAGGGCAGTATTACCTAAAAGCTATAAGGACTTTTCGGGTGGGGGGGATTAATCAAATGATACTTTATGGTGCTGGAGTGTGGGTAGAAGGTATATCCAAGACTATTAATTCATTCTCATTAAAATTCCTGAGAAAAATAACCAGGTTACCAAAGTATGTATCCAGCATAGCTATTCACCAAGAATTTGCATTTCCTTCATTAGAATCATTAGCTTGGCTGGACACATTTAGGCTCAGGATTAAGATTCTTTTTAACTATAGATCTGAACTCCTTTTTAGACTAGGAGAAGATCACTTCCAGAGTAAATGGGAGAGGCTGGTTGATCAGAGTCTGGAACAACTAGGTTTTACTCCGGCTTTACTATTCTCATTGGAAAGTGAGAAAACTGCATTCCAAAGGGTCAAAAAGCTGCTGTCGATGCTAGGATTCAGAAGCACAAAGCAAGAAGGGTGTGTTCCCTTGTATGCAATGGACTTTAACCCTCAGCTACCTTACCAGCATATTTAAAGTCCATGATGGTTCCCCCATATGGTGATTTTTTTTTGGGGGGGGGCTACTAGATTGAATGCTGTATTAACCCCAGAAACGAGTTCCCTTCTCAGAACACTGTTGTTTCAGTAGTAGTAGTAGTAGTAGTAGTAGTAGTAGTAGTAGTAGTAGTTACAATTTCTGGATCGCCCAATCCCTGAGTACACAAGGATCTGGGTGATTTACAGCAGGATAAAAACAATACTAAATTACAGATTAAAATCAACCATCAGTTATTCTTAATTTAATAGTCACCAGATGGCTTCCATAATTTAATCCAAAACCTACTCTGGGCTGTTCTTCTATCTCATGGGCAGGTTAAGGAGGGGCCGAAGCAGGCAGCTGAAGAAACGAAGATAGATATGGGGAATACGGGGAAGATAGGTACTTTGGCTCATCTATTTATAGAATGTCCCAAATTCAGTGAGGAGAGAGATGGATTACTCCAACACTTGAGAAGAATGAGCTCACAAATATTAATCAGAGCCTTTCTTTTCTTTTATGAGATCAGGAGCCATATATCACCAGGCTGCTGGCTTCATAACTTTTAGCAACACAGCATAAAATTAAAAAAACAAAAACACTTTTGTGAGAGAGCCCCCCTCCCCCCGATCTGGCCTAAGGCTGTGGCCAAAAAAGCCGTATCATTAAACGAACATTTTAGCAACACAGCATAAAATTAAAAAAAAACAAAACACTTTTGTGAGAGAGCCCCCCCCCCCCCGATCTGGCTTAAGGCTGTGGCCAAAAGAGCCGTATCATTAAACGAACGGAAATATAGAACCAATATGTGTCTGCATACCTGAGAGCCCTCTGCATATGAAGAATCCCCAACATTGTGGATGGTCCTGTTTAGTTGATGATCTGAGTGGGTGGGATGATAGTTCCCCCAAAGAGGAGAGAAGTATGTGTATTCATCTGGATGTCACATTACATCTTATGTGGGCAAATGAGCATGCAAATGGCCTCCTGAGGATCAACACTTCATTCTGCTGCATGTAAGCTACAGAATCAATCAGGCAACTAATATAGAACAGGAGAACTGTTGTCCATAATCTGTGGTTCTGTATAGCAAATCCCAGAGAAAGGAAGGATCAGAAGGTGAGCCGCTGTATATTAGATTCCACAGGTTATATTTCATTTCCAAAACAGGCAGCCTGACTCTTAAACAGCACCTTCAATACAAGTCTGATTGTATTTGTACTGGGTGACAGTCATATTTAAATGAAACATTCTGGGTATGTATTGTGTTACAAAAGAGATTTGAATTTTCTACTATACATTCAGAGTTTGGGTTCATTTTTCCTTTAGTAGATGGATGCAACCAAGCATGTTCTAAAATTATAAAATGTAATTTTTCTATTAAAAATCCTTCAGCTTTGTCATTACTTTTTTATTTTGCATGTTCAGGCAAAACTAAAACTGTCTAATGCAAAGCAGTGTTTGCTAAATTGTACTACAATCATTCACATTTACAGGACAAAAAGACAAAAGTCAAAATAATGTTTTAAATGCCACATTTGATTCAACTTTAATAGAGACAATCAGTCAAAATGAACAGGTTACAACTTTAGATTTTTAATGGAGCTTTCTTCCCTGAAGACTTATTAACTGATCTAATAGTGGTGCCTGAGTTACAAAACTTCTGAGTGCAGCGCTTGCATTTTTAATATTGTCAACTGTCAAGGCTAAATTTGAAATCAAGTCTGCTAGGGTGTAGCAATTTCCCATAGTTACTGAAGTGGTCAGAAAGCCAAAGGCTCTGATGTAAAGCAGGTGTGAATAATGAGTACAAAGTAGATAGTCTCTACCCAACCGGACGCCTGCTGTACTTCTTCCCTTCCTGGCCAACCTTGAACTCCTTGCTGAAATTAATCAGAATGGGGACAGATTACTTTGGCAGTGAGCCACAGGGGAGGTTTGGTACTCTTCATCAGCTTTTCAAGAGCCATTACTTAGAGGAATTGACAGTTTAAACCACAATTTACTATTCAAGTCAAGGTGTGGTATGTATTTAATGAAGTGTGAGGCAGCCTTTCGTCAGACATAAATACTATTTACAAGAACAAAGAAGCTGCTGAATAAGAGGAAAACATTAAGAGGTTGCTAGTTATCTTTTTTACTCCCTTTTACCCTTGTAAATGCCTGATGCCTATTGTAAAGAAAATGTTTTTATAGTACAATAGTACACTTTTTATAATTCTAGATTGGTGGAGTGGTTTATAGTGTTAGGTATTGAGACTGCACTGCCACTGAAAGAGCAGGTTTACAGCTATTTTTATATCTGTGTCTGTAGTTGGAACCTTAGTTCACCTTAAATGTCTTTGCCCTGCTTTGGTTGGTGTGCCAGCTGCTGACTTTCCTATAGAGGGAAGATCTAAACATAATTATCCATGCTCTGCTTTGCACACTATGTAAGCTTTCCTTTGAAGACTGGTCTGAAACTTCATTTGGTACAAAATGTCACACCAAAATTCCTGATGGGTGTCAATTGTTTCAGTGTAATACATTTGAAGAGGGTGTTTGTATAAGCTACTTTGTGAATGGATGTAGTCCTTTAAGGTAGATTTTACCCTGAGGAGTGAATGGATGGAGTGTGCCTTCTCTTGGGGAAGGATAAGTGACTGACACCTCTTCTTGTTGTTGCAGGAGCTACCTGCATCATGCCAACAGTAGAGGAAATGGAGGACCCAGAACTCCATTTCCCTCACAACAGGCTCAATCCAAGTGGGCTCCTGCAGCTGGAAGAATGAACAGCTGGTTCCATGGTGGCAGAGGAGGACATGTTGGCCTCATCCAGTTCCTTCTGTTCTTGCCCAGTGGCTAGGTCTGGGCTGCACTCAAGGGGAAAGGATAAAGGGTGTGCTGCCTGCTTCCCTGGTGGCAGTTCAGCCCAAGTGTCCTCTTCCTGTCTTTATTATGATTAAAAATGTACCTCCTTCTCTTATGCAGGCCAGATCATGCTGCTGGGTGAGGAGAGGAAGGCCTGAACAAGGGGAGGGCATTCTCTTCCACCCCTGTAAATCCAAGAGTATTTACTAGGGCTGATTATTGTTACTATGTTTTTATGATGTCAGCCAACCTGAGCCTGCCTCGGCAGGGAGAGCGGAGTGCAAATTTAAGCAAATAAATAAATAAATAGAGTATGTATATAGGATACAACCTTAGTTGGCACTGCTGTTTGGAATGTTTTCCTTGTATTATCTGATGACTACAGATTATTAGAACACAGTTTCATGGTGCAACAAATTATAGTAAATATAGCTACTGCTTCTAACTGGCAACTGTTGTAAAGTAGGCCGGTGGTATTATCCCTATGTTATGGGGATTGGTTGGGAAGATTGTCTGTAGCTCCTCTATCAACAAGTTTTAGTGGCGAATTACTGGTGAGTCAAGTTCAGCCAAGTGTGTCTTTTGTATTTATTAGGGATGGACATGAACCGACTCTGCTCAATCTAAATGTTTACCATGTAGAGAGCATCTGGGGGATGTCCCCTACAACTTTGATGTCTCTAGCTTGCATGGGATCCGTTCTATACACTCCTGAACCTGCTCCTGTCATTTCCCCATTTTTGTTGTTGTTCAGTCGCACAGTCGAGTCCGACTCTTTGTGACCCCATGGACAAGATCACGCCAGGCCCTCCTGTTTTCCGCCGTCCTCTGAAGTTTTCTCAATTTCATGTTTGTTGCATCTATGACACTGTCTAACCATCTCATCCTTTGCTGTCCCCGTCTTCTTTTACCTTCAATCTTTCCCAGCATCAGGGTCTTCTACAGTGAGTGCTCCCTTCTCATTTGGTGGCCAAAGTATTTGAGCTTCAGTTTGATTATCTGGCCTTCCAGGGAACAGTCAGGGTTGATTTATTTTAGGATTGACTGATTTGATCTTCTTGCAGTCCAAGGGACTCTCAAGAGTCTTCTCCAGCACCATAGTTCAAAAGAATTTATTCTTCGGCGCTCGGCCTTCCTTATAGTCCAACTCTCGCAGCCATACATGACTACTGGGAATACCATTGCTTTGACCATGCGGACTTTTGTTGGCAGGGTGATGTCTCTACTTTTTATCATGCTGTTTAGGTTTGCCATCGCTTTCCTCCCAAGGAGCAGGCGTCTTTTAATTTCATGGCTGCAGTCACAGTCTGCGGTGATCTGGGATCCCAGGAACATGAAGTCTGTCACTACTTCCATGACTTCCCCTTCTATTTGCCAAGGAGTGATGGGGCCGGATGCCATGATCTTAGTTTTTTTGATGTTGAGCTTCAAGCCCACTTTTGCGCTCTCCTCTTTTACCCTGGGCAAGAGGCTCTTGCAGGGGTATGAATTAGAAAGGACTTGAGATGGGAACATCCCTTATAGATGACATTTATATGTTATGTATTATTTTTGCCATTTCTAAAGCCACAGTAAATAAACCCAGGAATACAACACTTCCATGAAACCCCGTAGAATTGGTGGTGTAGCCATTAGTATTTTCTCTTGAAAATCTTGTAACAAACAGCCTGTTAAGGACGTTTTACAGAATAGGCATTTAATGACAGATGCCACTTTATTGTGCTCCATATTTCTGTAAGGGGTAATCTGGACGATGTGATTGTAGTTGTTTGCACACCTGACAGTATTAGAAAGACAATTTGCCATTATCAGCCGACAGCAAATAGATAATTAGCTAGCTGACAGTAATCCTTCCACAGATACCATCAGCCATAGATGTAATGACAGGCTGCTCCCAATTACCAAAAATTTATTGCAAGGTTGGTTGGACAATCTGAACGTGTACATAGATCAAACCATTAGTCAAACATTAGTCCAGTAGCTCAAAGCTGAGGCAAAAATTGAATTTCTATACAAGTTGAACAGCTCATTTTCTTTTCACCTTTCGAAACATTCTGTGTGAACCTCTGTGTTTAACAAGTCTTTCAGCCTGTCCCTACAAAAGATAATAATATCAATAGCCTTTAACTGTTTTCTCAGCGTGGTCCCTTATAAAAAAGGTAATATGAAGTTTCGTTCTTGGTCTGCCTTCCTTTCATTTGGTTATCCTTCTAGCACTATTTTTAAGGGGCCCCAGGTTTCAGTGGATTTTTGTGACTGACATCTTATGCAAAGAGATTTACACCTATTATATGGCTGAGTTCAGACTGTCAATTTGCAGCGGGAGCCAGTCGTGGCAAAAAAGCCCTGGAATAAACTGTTCCGAGTTTTCCTGGTCACACGGGGCCGACAGATGTGGAAGCATACTGGGAGGAGGCGCATGGGAGCGTTCAGACTGCTGGCCCGGAGGCACGGCTGTAAACAGCTTTTCCCTCTATGTGTGTATGGGCGCATATGCGTTCATGCGCATAAGCGCATCCGGCTGGCACCGTATTGGGTGGTAGAGCGGAGTACAGCCAATCCGGTTGCTGCTGCCTTATGCGCAGAAACACCCGGCGCACACTGTAAAAGCGGGTTGCTCCCGGCTTTTCGGCTTCGCATTCACACTTCCAGGAAGCAGGTTAAAGGCGCTCTTTGGGATTTGCTACCACTTTTGTCAGGTATCCTTTTAATACGGGAGCGAAGCGGAACAGCACGGGTTGCTTACGGGTGGGGAACGCCAAGCAGATGTGCCTGTGTGAACGCCCCCTTTAATCCGCTTGGGAAACGTCGCTGAAATGTGGCTGTAGCGGGGCAAATTGCCAGTCTGAACTCAGCCCATGTATCTGCTGTCATAGTTGCTGCTGTGGTGGTGTTGCTGATCTAAGGCCTGGTCCATATATGCAGCAAAATGAAGTGGTAGAATTCTGAATTGGTAGTGAAAGGCTGTTGCACTGTCTGTGTAAAAACTCCCTGTAAATAATAATTTAAAAAGCACATCATATAAAAAGGTTGTAGCCTATCCCTTTTCATGCTGTACTAGTTTACTCTTTTTGAGGAATTATTAATGTAGAAGAACTTTGGAAAATGAAATCTGTCTAATATAGTCCAAAATAGTTCAGTCCATTCCATTGCCTCATCACTGTAGCCGTGTTCTCACTGCAGTGAATACATGTACAATGCATGTGATTTTCTTTATATGTGTACTGAGTGATTCAGTTGTTACATTCAACAGATGTACAGCTAACCATGTGATTTGAACCACACATTTATCCAAGTTTTGGTCTCTGGTTTCATGTGTAAAGCAAATGCAGTTACTGTAGGCATGTTAATAAGTTACATATATCCTGCACGTATGTGCATACATCTGTTTGTAAGAAAAAGCCAATGTGTGTTCACTTTACAAATGAAACTGGGGACCAGTACCTGGATAAATGTATAGTTTCAATCTTGAGTATAACATGAAAATTACTAAATGTATGCATGAAGGAAGACTGAGAGCACACAGACTGTACGTGCACTTGAGAACAGGGCTTCTGTCACCTCATTATCATCTCATTCATTGTTGTCCCATGTCGGTGCAGTGCATGTGCAGGCAAGCCTGAAGAAGGAATGCCTGTCTCTCAGTCCTCTTTCTGTCATCTCTGAGAAAGGATGTCCTCAGTGAAGCTCTTTTTTTGAGGAAAGTGAAAACTGGACTTTTCTGCTCTTTTTTCACAGTCTTTTCATCATCATTGGTCGTCAAGAAGGCTTATCCTCCGAGGCGTAATTTTGTTTTTTTTCTTTGAGGAAATAGTTTTCTGTTGGAAAACGGTGAGTTCTTACTAGCCTATATGCTTTCTGGAAAACATGAAGAAAGAAAAGAAACTGAACTTTAGAGGTGCTAAGAGAGCAAAAGTCCTTTGATATGGAATTCAGTTTTAAAATGTTCGGTTGTGGGGCAAAAATTCCCCAATCCAGTGACTGCACACCTTTTTTTTTTTTTTTGTCTGAAAGAGGAGCATGACATTTCCAGATGTACCATTTGGAAGCAGTTTCTGCTGAAAGCTAGGCATGACTGAGCCACCTGTCTTAAGATGGCCTTATGGGAGACCACTCACTCCAGTTCAGTGTCTAATGCCATGCCAGCCAGTGCCCCGCCAAAACGTTAAGAGACAGGCTCATTCTTCATTGGTTCTAACAGCTCCAGCACTGGATCCAATGTCTTTGAATCCAGCCTTGATTACAGCAGTGTCTCAAACTTTGAACCCGTCTACTCCAAGTTGCGGTGCCTCAGAGCTGCCTCCAAAGAAAGTTCATCACAAGCACCATGATAAGGCATTGACTCCTGCCTCATGCAAATCAACTTCAGTCACATAACATTCTTGTCCCAAGATATGGATCCAGAAAGGGCCCCTTTCAGTTCCATGTAAGAATTCGTACTTGAATTGGATAGATTTTCCCCCCAGCACTAGGAGAATGTAACTGAACAATGGATTCCTGGAGTAAGCCTCTAACTAGATTATGCGGTCATGCACACTAAATAATCTATTTTCAATCCACTTTCAGTGTACTTTCCAACTGGATTTTGCCAGTTTACACAGAAAAAATCCAGTTGGAAAGTGCACTGAAAGTGGATTATTGTGTGTGACCGCAGCTTAGATGAGGTTTCTTATTAGGTGTTTTTGGAATTTCCCTTGTCGAGACTGCTGGCAGCATACTGACACTAATGTTTGTGTACTTATTTGAACAGTGGATAATTTCCTTCATTCTTTGATAGCTTTCATAAAAATGACATAGGTATGTGATAGTGCAACATTCCTGAAATTAACTTTTACTTGAAGAGCAGATTTGAGACAGATGGCAGGTGACGTGCATTAGCAAAACAGGACCAGTCCATGTATTTTTTGGCAATTAGCAAGGGTATTTTTAGAAATCTTACAGTAACTGTTCTGCTGCTTCTCTCTTCAATTCATCACCTACAGATTCTTCTCCTGCCAATAAACTGTAAAGCTGCATATTTCTGTTCAAGGAACAGTGCATTGAGATGCTTATTGTACTACTGGAACTAACCACAGATATCAAATGAATGTATTCATTAATTAAAATATATATGTCCCACCTTTCCTCATTGCACAAGACAGCTTACAAATCATAATAAAACCACAACAATTTAAAAGCAATAAACTAATGGCATTGTTCATTTCTCTTCTAGTCAAAGGATATAAATGCAACATATAATCACTGGCTTGAATTTCTACCAAGTATCTGTGCTTGAGAGTCATGATGTATGCCAATGCTTCTATAATGAAATCACTGGAGTCCTTTTTCACTGACCTTCAGGAATGCAGGCACTCTTCCTAGTGCTCTCAGTGGTGGATCTTCCTAAGATTGAAAAGCAGCAATAGTTCAATGAACTCGTCCCTAATTCTTACTATTTCAGTTTCTGCATGAGATTTGATTGGATAAAGAGGGGGACTGACAGTGTTCCCCTCCATTAAATGCAGTTTAGGCTTCAGTTCTATGCACGCCACTCTGGGGGTAAGGCCTGCTAGCTATAATGGGACTTGCAAGTAAACATACATATGGTTTAGCTATTGGAAGCTGTCAGTGGAGTGAACGAGCAAATCTGCATTCCGTGCTGCTGTGGCTCTGGCTTCTCATTTGGCTCAGTATAAAGCTCTCCTCTGTTTGCATCAGGATGCAAGCTGTTTAGGGAGAGCGTGAGAGAGGGGGAAGGAGCAGTCTCCCAGGGGTGCCAGCAGGGCGCTGTGCTGCGGGGAGGAAACAGCCCCTGTGACCTGGCAGAGGGGGAGGCAGGGGGGCAGGAAAGATGGAACGAGCTGGGTAAAAAACACAAAACACCCAGCAGTTGCCAGGCAGGGTGTTCTGGAGACTGCCTGTGAAGCAAAAGGGTTCGCAAAGGGTTAACTTGTGTAACAACTTGGTGGCCTCCTCCCAGGTGCAACTGGCTTGCTCTGTAGCCGGTTTGTTTTGGTAATTTCAGGCAGAGGTGCTAATTTACTTTATTGGAGAACTGCCTCTGATTGTAAAGCCTTACACCTGATAGCTAGAGGGAGAAGAATATATATGGGTGTTTTGGTTGAAAAAAGGTTATCCTGTGAGATTGCTGCAGCTCAAGGCTGGCTACTCTGCGCAGAGACTTCCACACAATGCTACCTTGTCGGCTTTGGCTTGTGAGTGTGCCTCCCGAGAACTCGACTGATAAGTCAGGTTGTTTTAAGTTAGTTTTATTGTTTTTCCTCTGTACTCCTTGAAGTAATTTCCTGCTTGATTTTGTATTAAGCTTTCTGAATTTCTTAGGCTCAGAATAAAGCTTTTGGTTTTAAAACCTATATTTGCCAGCCTCTGTGTGCACAGGACCCTGCCTACTCATGAGCACGTCTCGCTATCGTGACACTGTCCCAGGGAAGGGAACACTGGTTCAGGGTGGGTATGCTTCCAACCCCCCCCCCCCAATATGATCGCAGAAAAATGTTCCCTGGCTGCTTTTAAATGTAGACAACAGGATTTTCAGCTAACTTGTTTCCTTTATGACAATTTGCGTATCTCCTTAGAAAAGATTGGGGGCGGGAATTCAGCATCAGTTGTCTGCTTTTTGCTCACAGCGGTTCGACGGGTGTAGCAGTTGTACTGCCTTAAAACCACATTCAGATAAGGCGGTGAGAAGCCATAGTGACTTTGGAGTCACTACTAAATAGCAATAAAATGATGCAGACAGTTGATGCTGAGATGAAACAATAGGAGAGTAGATGTGGCATCAAATGTAGACAGAAATTTGTGAGACGATGTGAGATCATTTGCACAATGGTGGGAAATACCAATGCAGATTGGACCAACATCTCTTGTGAAGGCTAATGAGGCAGCTCTCTGGTATAAGAAGGCACAGTATTCATAATATGTAAGAAAACAGAATCTGCCCAACTAGGCTTACTATTTAAATTGTAAATGATACATGAAATAGAAGGGGGGGGGAGAACCAAAATAAAAATCAGGACTATTTTGTGATGGATGTCTTAAGCAACATAGAAGCAGCAGAACCAAGAATGTGAATATACAGAAACCAGTGTATAGGCTTACCAAGGTCCGGCGGGGGATTCGTATTTCTTGCCAGGAGCCTTGCCGCAGGGACAGCTCCACGCGCTGCATCCGCCGTCGCCAGGATGTGACGCTCCGCGTCGCTCTGGCAACGGGACTAACAGCGGGTGCAGCGCGTGGAGCCGTCCCCGTGGCAAGGCTCCTGGCAAGAAATACGAATTCCCCGCCGGACCTTGGTAAGCCTACCAGCGTATGACATTTTTATCCCATCTGAGCTAAATGGTTCTCTTCTTCATTCCATCCTCACAACAACCCTGTGAGCTAGGTTACAGTGAGAGAGACTGACTGGCCCATTGAATTTCATGGCAGAGTAGGGATTTGCCCAACACCCTAATCAATATTCTAACAACCAATCACAGAGGGTTTTTCAAAGATTAAAGATAACTAGGAACTGGAGGATATATATTTTTATAAGTAAATTGTTTGGGTGTGAAGAAGTCAAGCAAGGAGAAACATGATATGTGTGTGCTTTAAAAACACAGTTGGCAGAATTGAAGACAGAAACAAGAGGCTTAAGGTTCCCCTTCCCCCACTGTTTCCTCTTTCCTTTTCCTGAAAGCCCCATAGCCTCTCCCCTTTTCCTGCTTCCATATCTCCTTCTTGGCCTTTCACCAGCTTAACCTGTTATCTGCCTTCCATCTTCAGTTATAAATATTATTTATTTAGTTCATTTATACCCCACCTTTCTCCACAGTGCCACTCTGTAGCATGCCAAGGATCCAGGTGGGTAGGACTTGTGCAGGCTCTCTCAAGTTAAACAAAACTTTATTTCTTTGAGGCACAAACTCAGGGTATTGCATAGAAAAGGATCTAAGTGCACTATGGAAATAAAGAAAAAGACAGGTGGTAGCTAAAGTTCTTACAATCCAGGTTGCATCTGATTTGGGTAGTTGCAGAATGCTCTTCCCTGGTGCCTCTGCAGTTCTCTTTAGCTTCACTCCCCTCTGTTACCCTTCACAACAAGGAGTTCCCTCCAAGAGCTTGATCAAGATGAAGCCCCAAACAAAGGAACAGCCCCCTTTTTCAGACCTCAGCCCATGTGTGCTTTGGGGTCTGCAGTCAGTCTGAGTGCTAAACTTTGGCTGCAGTCACACAGAGCATTTGCCGCGCTGACAATATGGATGGTAGGCAGATTTTCTGGGCGTGATCACACCGCAACATCTGGGAAGTGTAGAGCTCCCGTGGCTAACCTGAGGCTTCCCGCCAAAGATGCGGAGTAAAAAACTAGTACCTCTGAGGTACTAGTTTCTGGAAACCGCGGGGCAAGGGCGGGCATCTGATCGCGTTTCCGGTGGACTTATGTGGCATCCGGCGCCCGCCGCTGTTCGTTGCACACAAGGGGTTTTTTTGTCTCCCAAGTCTCCGCAGGTTGCGCAACAGCGCCCAACAGCGCATGCACACAAAGAGCAATTGCTAGTGCGATTGCACGGCTTGGCTTCTGTGCCACGCTGCAGGATACCCGTCTGGTTGGCATCTCCCCCCTAACCACGGGACCTTGACCGGGACGTGTGCTTGGGCGGCCGTGCGTTAGTTTCCTCCGGGGCAATTAGCCACGCCTCCCCCCCGCGATATCTGGCCCATGTGACTGGGGCCTTTGGGGTTTAAGCCTGCCAAATCTGCACCCTCTGATCAACAGGTGTTAACACGCCAAAGGGCTGGCATGTATCTAGCAAAGAGCATATTTCCCCCTTCTTAGCCATGAAGATGTCTGGACTGCTGTCCATCACCACAACTGTCAAGGCATCTCTTGCCCCTCCTCACCTCACCACAAACACCAACACCTGCTATGTAAGAAACAGGAAAAACAAATCTAAATAAATTCAAAGAAGTAACAAGAGAAGAACAAAATAACAAGGAGACAAGAAGTTAGTAAAAGCAGCTGAAAGATCAAAAGTAGAAGGAACAACTGAATATAATCAGTGCATATACCTATCCAGTTAAAGATGATCTCAGTATTATAGTATTGTTTTTGCTTGTTAGCTGCTTCAGGCAGGTCTTTGGAGAGGTGGTGTATAATTTTACAAAACATCCAAAGATAACAAATAGAAAACAAGAGAACTCAAGAAATCTAGCTTGATGAGGAAATATTCAACAACAGAAGCTCAGAAAATGTGCTTAGGAAGACAACAGAACCATGAATATCAAGAGCCTACAAAAAAAGAGGAGTGGATGATTAGTAGTATCAAAAGCTGATGAATGATGAAGAACAGTGGAGAACTGGCAGTGGTCTGGGCTATGTGTGGTATGAAGAGTTGCTTAATAGAGTTATTATTCCCATTGCAGGTCCTTATTAATGAAGAAGTAGATTTTTATACCCCGCTCTTCAACCTGAAGAAGTCTCAGAGCAGTTTACAATCGCCTTCCTTTCCTCTCCCCCAACCAGGGCCGGCCCATCGTAGACAATTTTTAGGCAGTGGCCTAGAGAAGCCCCTTAAGAGGGGGGGCCCCGACTTGCCACCCCGCCCCTCCCTTGCTTAAACAGGGTAGTAAGTCGCAGGCCACTGCCCACCTTTCCATGAGGGCGACCCACTTGCCCAAGGGGAGCCGAAGGGACCATGGGGAGCAGCCTGGAGCCGGCCCTGCCTGTGGCCAGCGGCGGGGGCGCTTCGCTTCACAATTGCAGGCTGCCCTCTCGCCCCTGCGCCTCTGGCCAGCTGGCGGGGGGGCTCCTGGCGTGCCTGCCTTCTCCCACCGCCTTCTTCCATTGGCCGGCAGGACCCAGGGCCACTGCTACCGCTGCCCTGGGCTCTACCTGTGCTGCCTCCCTCCACCTGCCTGAGCCGGCCCTACCTGGTGGCCACCCCACCGCCAGAGCCAGTCCCACTTGTCGGTTCCAAGCACGGCCTTGAGTCAGGCCAGGTGGGATTGCTGGACCGACCTCTGGCCTTAAAGCAGGAACAGGGACGGAGGTGGTGAAGGCCAGGTTGGGCACATGCAACTGGCACTGGGCTCCCTGTGGCCAAGGAGCAGCTTTCCAGAACGGAGGGCTTAGGGTTGCCAGCCTGCAGGTGGGGCCTGGAGACACCCTGGATTTACAACTGGTCTCCAAACAACACAGATCAGTTCCCCTGGAGGACGGGGCGGCTTGAAGAGAGGATGGACTCTATGGCAGTGCCCTGCTCTGGGCTGCCTCTTTCCCCCCAAACCTTGCCCTCTCCCCAAGTTGGCAACCCTGTTTAGACTCCAGACACTGGAGGAAGCCAGGAACTCCTGGTTTTGTTAATGGCCCTGTTACTGATTCATCGGAGTTTTTATGTTTATTGATTGTATAACTGTGCTAATTATTACTGTAGAACCAAATCAGGAGCAAGCAAAGACACTGGGATTGTGGGTTTTCGAGCCCCTAAAGGTCAGAGCACAAAAACTCAATTTAAAAGCCATTAAAACCAGAACAAAACCATATTGTTTAAAAATGTAAACCAATTTAAAATTAGCAATTTCGATTTTGTGTTTTTCATTCTTCCTAAAATGCATTTATGTTTGAAAATTGGTGGGTGCACGGGGGGGGGGGACGCCAGAAAGGAACC
>NW_015163096.1:1524899-1546257 GCF_001447785.1 Gekko japonicus | reverse complement strand
TAGGCTTACCAAGTGGCGGCGGGGGATCCACATGTCTTCACAGGATCCCTGCCGTGGGGACGGCGACACGCGTTGCACCCGCCATTGCCAGGATGTGACGCTATGCGTCGCTCTGGCAACGGGACTCCAAACAGCCCCGTTGCCAGAGCGACGTGTTGCGTCACATCCTGGTGACAGCGGTGCAACGCGTATCGCCGTCCCCGCGGCAGGGATCCTGTGAAGACATGCAGATCCCCCGCCACCACTTGGTAAGCCTACACCAAGCTGTGCACCATCATTTAACCTATTATGATTGTGCTTTGCTGCCCTGTCTGCTTTGTGTGTGTGTCTGTACGTGCATACAGGTTAAGGGTAAATCCATATCTTACAAGATTTATACTAGTACTTTCCACCTGGCGTTACTAAAACAGTATATTGAGAAAATTCAACAGGAAATGCGTCAGTGTCCCACCTTTGTGTTACAAAACCATGTTATAACTAGTTCTAATTGTTAAGTTATAACATAAAAGCTATGTGTGTATTTCTTGGTGTCTTTTTTCTAACTTTAGTCTTTTCCTACGATTTGTGCTTTCAATATTATGATCATCATTTATTTAACACCGCAGTAATGTTGCACTCAATTTTGTTGTGTTCCTATTTGCTGTTTTAAATGTGTTTTTCATCACATCAAACATGCATTAACCTACTTTAGCACACACAAAAAAGGAGAATTCTAAATGTGTCCCAAATATTTTATTTTGAATAGCTAGGTTACATTACATAAATTCATTTTACATACGATAGACATAGACATATTGCAGATGCCACGGTACTGATTTGTACTTACTAAGTGTCTGATTCCGTCTGTTGAGATATAAAGGCTGCAAACTAAGAACACTTTTTCTTTGAGTAGGCGCAGTTGAATCACTTGTGATGACCTATTTAGGATTGATCTCCAGAGTAACTTGAATACAGGTATTAACTAGGGATGGGCATGAACCATATTTTTGCAGTGTGGTTCATGATTTGAAGTGAATCACAAACCGATACACTGGTTCATGAACTGAACTGGTTCATATCAGTTTGTGAGCCATTTAAAGTTTAAATCCTTGCCTTCTGTTCCCCACGGCTTTTCATAGGGAGCAGAAAGCAGTGGTTTAAATGGCTCTGAGCCATTTAAATCAAACAGCTGATCTGTTTTTCATGAAGAGCAGAAAGCAGGGGTGAGCCCCTGCTTTTTGCTCTTTACGAACTGTCATGAACTACATCAAAATTCATAGAAGTTCTTGGTGGTTCTTCAGTTCGTGAACATGTTCGGTCAGTTCGGTCATCAGTCGATTCATGTCCATCTTTACTATTAATGCAGTTGAGAACATAAGATGAAAAGCAATAATGTTATGGTTTATTGCATATTCTTCCACATTGCATCATGCTACAACATTACTGCATCTGATGAAATAGGTCATTGGCTATGAAAGCTCACACAACTATACAGTTGTCTTTAAATTTCCAACAGACTGTGTTTTTATTGGAACAAATTTAATGTGCATACAATTTTGGAACATTATGCCTGTGTTGTTAGCAAATTATAAGGTGAACCATCACCTTATTGGAAATACTCTTTCAATTTGATCTTTGCTATCTAGTGATACTTTTTTTAACAGTTACCTTCCTCTGTCCAGTTTTAAAGTCTTCTCAGTCCTTATTCTCCTTCACTAATCTGTTGCCTTTCTGATTTCTATTACTGATATCTTAATGACTTTCTCAGACTAAAAAAATGGTGAGAACAGAAACTGTTGTTTCCACTGAAACCCTCTTATCTTCATCATGGGAACATGGTTATTTTTCATTTGTTGCAACCTGAGGTTGTGGACAAGATGCATGAAGAAACTAGGCCTGCCATCTCTTCTCTGAACCTATGTCCTTCATACATAGTATAATTGGGCAGAGGGGGATTATCTCAATGGTTATTGTGTATTATAAGTACCTTTTTTGTAGGAAGTCTGCTCCTGTTGACATTAAGCAACTCCTTACTGAATAAAACTTATTAAAACAAATCCAATTTCACACAATTTCATGTTTGATACATGGAAAAAATGGTGGCAAGGCAACCCCAAATATTCCTGGATGAGAATGGCTATCTGGACATGGTATGGAAATTGCCTTGAGCACGCCAATGTATGATCTAAGCCAGTCTCCTAAATGAGGGAATTTGTCTGATTTGTTTCTTCTGAACTTCTCAGTAGACTTTGATACCATGGGTTAGGGCATCCATTTGAATTTCTTGGCCAAATTATGCCTGGATGGTACCTTTCTTCATTGGGTTTGATTGGGTGGAAGGGTAGGTCATAGGAAGCGGCACTGTGGAATATTTGTGCAGTTGCTTGGCCTTTGAGCAGTGTGGAACTTGGACAGATGCCTTTTTCCAGTTTGGACTTGTTTGGCAGCCTTTCCTGCAGAAAGCTAATCTGATCGCTGTCTCTTTTGCCTTGGAAATAGCAGAAGTGGATTATTGCAATCTAGAGTTGTATGTGGAGCTGTCCTAGAACAGTCTCAGAGGCTTTGGCTGTTAAAAGATGAAGCAGCCAGGATGATAACTATGTCTTACTGCAGAAACCACATTTCCTGCATTTTCAGCAATTACATTATTCCGAAGTTTCTTTCCAGTTCAGAGTCATTCATATGTCAAGTCCTAAATGACCTTGGACTGGGGTATCGAAGGGGCTTCCTGTACCAATATGAGCTATTCCTATCTTGAGATGATCTGGCATTGGTCTTCTCCTCATGCTGGACTTAGACAAGGTGAGGTTGGTAGGCACATGGAAATAGGCTTTCACAGCTGCAACACTCTAAATTTAGAATTCCATACTTTAAAAAAAATACCAGGCTTTTTATTGCTGCCAGATCTTTCAGCTGTAACAGCAGGTGGGGGTGATTTATTATTATTACTACAATTTCTAGGTGTTCTGGTGGATTTTAGTCATTTGAAATTCTTTTGGTCCTTTGTTGATTTTTAATTTTTTAAGTTGCCTTGTGTATGCCACTGAAGAGTGGAAGAAAAATGTGCACACAGGATCACAGTATCAGAACATGACAAGCAGAGTCTCTGCAGTTGTGACCTTCAGGCTATGGAAGGTGTTTTCCCAAGAGATGGAGCTTGTACTATCCAGAAATATTAAAACCCTTTTTTAAATTAGAGATCTATGAATGACGGGCTGATAGAATGATAGGATGGTACCAGATATTGGAGGTGATTTTTTTCTGAATGGATACCATACAGCAGAGGCAACTGAAGAGAAATCACAGCAGACATTCCAAAGTTCTGCAAAAATGGCAGGAGGAGAAATTAAAAAGCTGCTCTGGTTAGACAGCTGTGAACTACAGACATATGTTATGGTGTCATGTATTTAGAAAGGAATCATATATTTGCCACAGAGGCAGGTCCGGTTCTTATTGCTGCTTTACTCATTACGTTCTGTGTTAACAATGATAATTCTCCAACAATTGTGTTCTGGGTTGTAGTGCTGAGCCAAAAAGACACCCCCCCCCAAAAAAAAATGTCACTTTATTTTTGGGGTGTGGAACTGGGGGAGGCATTTTGGAATTTTGGAAGGGACTGCAGACCATGACCATTACTTTCCCCCCATTCACTAGCTTTAGTGAGCACATTTCCTGCTGCTGTTGTGCCACTTTTACTGTTATTTTAACTATAAAATGTTAATATAAGAAACAAAGGCTTTGAAGTGCCTTTCTGGCAGCATCAGGTATACAGTGAGGCTTGGCTACATAAAGATGTCTGAATCTAGATTCAAGTGATAGTAGGAAGCAATACTTCCTGCCCTCTTTGGCACCTTGTTGGTAAAAGGGGGGGGGGAACCCCACCATGGCACACCAGCAGCACAACTGCCACTGCTACAAGAACCACAGAAACAGGTAGCAGCAAATGGTTTTGCGAGTTATCCATTTCCCGGGGGGACAAGGGCACATCATACTGGCCCTCCATCTAGCAAGAAGGTCATAGGAACTGGTTATCTCACCTACAATCTGTTTATTGAGCCATGAGGTACAACATTCATGGGCACAGTTACCTCCCTGCAAACATTATCACCTTGCCACCCTGAGCTTCTCTGACTGCCCTTTTCAGCTTTCTCCTGTGTTTATGTCCTTAGCTCCATGAGTGTTTCCTGCTCAGAGCAGCCCCTAGGCAACTACTTTGCCTGCTTTATGGCTGTCCCATCTCTGCCCCACCAGCTTGCACTTCCCACACTGCCTTTTCGCACTCCCTTCCCCAAACCTAGCCCCTGCCCGCATTAAAGTCTGTTCCTCCCCAAGCCATTGATGGCCCCTCTAATCAGGAGAATCCCAGGGGTGGTCATGTCATCACCACCATAGACCACTTGAGTGTCTCTGTATTGCTGCCTCATTGGGCCAAGTGCATTTTGGCTGTTCTACCTCTGAAACACTTGCCAGTCATGGTTGCCTCTCTCCCCATGGGAGGTCCCATCAAGGTCAGGTTAAGCACTTCTCCACAATCCACCTGGTATCTAGGCATGCCCCTTGCAGGTCAGGTAGGGCACTTGGCTAGAGTGGGAACTCACATCACCACTTTCATGTCTCCCAACTTCTCTGTTTTGAGCTGAAAAGTTGTACAAGGAATGTTAGGCTCCTCGGTAGCTCTTTGTTTTCTTATTTATGCTGACTTGTAGAGTCTTTTATTTAAAATAACCAGGTTTCCCTGTGCATAGAGATTTTGAGATTTTTATTTTACAATTATTATTTTACAAAAATAAAATATTTTATTCCAGGTTAAGGACCAGGATGAATTTTAGTCACAGTGTAGTTTTCCCATGATATCAGAAGAGTTATTTTTTCTCAGATCTGGCTGTTAGGTTCACCAAACAGTTACAGATTACATTTAGTTTCGGTGGATTTATTTTTCCACCTTTGGTTTTACTTGCACCACTCTTCAAACACATTACCACTTTAAGCGGAATGGGGTCTTATTAAAGCAAGCATTAATTCCCTGATAGTATGGGTTTGTATGGGGCAGGGAAGGATGTGGTCTTGTAAGAACAAGATAAATTAACTCAGAGGCTTGAACAATAAGAATAAGCAGCAGAATTGGTAACTTTGCCAAAGAAATTAAGCAGGAAGACAGTTATTTTTCCAACTATACAATGAACTCCAAGTAACTAAAAATTAACATGTTTGTATATTCCTAGTAACTGTTTGTCTCATGGAATAGCAAGAACTTTCTGTATATTTCTAACTCAGTAGCTAGAACAGTTCATCTAAATGACATACTGTAACTTAATTTAGTTCTCATTAAAGATTCACTTTTCTTATAAAAGCATATCACATCACTTTCTTAAATGGAGCCCAAAGGATTTCTTATGTTTACTCTGAAGTTCCTTGATGCTTGTCTTTTCTCTTTAAATGAGTAAGTCTCAAAGGTCTTTTTCAAGATGAGTTGACAGTGCATATCTTGTCTTGGTCCTCTTGACTATTGTCCATGAGTTCCAGGTCACATACTATTTACTCATTAATTCAAGCCTTTGAAAGCTGATGGCTTCTAGTTATTCACATTCTAATTTTTTTCAACACTGGATTGTAGTTACTGCAAATGGTTTTAAAAAGATGCTTGTTATTTAAAAGAAAATAAGATCCCCCCATTTAAATATGAGTAAATTGTCAAGAAGGTCATTAGAATGGAACAGGTGCATGTTTTCATTTTAGTCATCAGAATCAAACAGTCTTTTAAAGAATTTATTTAGTGTTGGCTGTTGCAAGAGTTTAACTGTGACACTTGGATCCAGGTGGGTAGCTGTGTTGGTCTGAAGCAACAGGAGAAAGTTACAGTCCAATGGCACCTTTAAGACCAACAAAGTGTTATTCAAGGTATGAATACCTTGATGAATACACAAAAGCTCATACCTTGAAAAAAAACTTTGTTGGTCTTAAAGGCGCCACTGGACTCTCTTTGTGCTACTTGGAGGCAGTGTTGCTGTAACATCTTAGGGAATTGCACTCTATGACGGACCCCTACTTCTTCTCTGTGAGGAAGATTTCACCACCAAAATACAGTTCCCCACTCTTACTGAGCAGCCTCTTAGTAGCATATTTGAATTATAGAATTATAACTTTCTACGTGTCCTACCCTGTGATAGAGAAGTTATTTGGCTTTTGCCCTGGCCAGAGATTTATTGTAACTCAGCAGGAGCCCTCTTATAAATCTCTTTGGAAATGGCACCTGACACAAAGTAAAGTTGAAACAGAAAGGTTGATTTTTATTGAACAGGCACAGTTGAGTTAGGAATAGGGCAGGGGAAGAGAAGTTGAGGTAAATTTGGTTGTTTATACAAATTATAATATTTTGAACAGGCAACAGAATATAGTCGAAGCTTATATACTTAGAGACTCAGTTCTTAACTGTGAGAGGTTTGTTTGTTTTGGAGATTTCTTTCAGCAACAATATGCTTTAATAAAGTTTCATAACACTATCTTAGTTGCCTTGTAGTTAGTGCTTTCTTCCTGTATTTAAATACTTCCCTTGTGGGATTATAACTTTCCCTTTTTACTCTTGAGGAGTCTAAGACCATTTCCCTTTTCACACAAACCAGGGTCCCTTCTGATTTGAACCCTCTGAATAACTGGGTAAGAAATATCCTTCTCTTTCTAGGATCAATAATCCTTTCCTGTTTGGCTAGACTGGCAGTTCTCAACTTACTATCCACTCTCTTCTGTCAAACCTAAACCCCAGTTCTGCAGACTGTGAATAAACATAATTCAGTAAGAGCTGACACTTAGACTTAAAGTTATGTTTTCTGAACTTTTCCTCAAATATGTTGGTACGCAGTAAGGGCAAGGAGTTGTGTCCCTTCACTTCTCAAGTGACGTGTCTGTTTCTCTCAGACTGACACACACACTCTTCCTGACTGGCTATTGCCAAGTCAAAGTCCAAACAATGACTGGCTCCCTCTGACAAGACTGACTCCTCAGCTGGCACTGACCAATCAAAGAGAAGGGGGCGCATGCAGGCAGCAGCCTGTCAAACTGTGCTTTACAGTGAGGCATTAACCCCTAATCCCCCAGCTCTCTGATTTTGATGCACTAAGAATCCTGGTTTTGGATGTCAGTTAATCGCACACTCCACTAAAGGTCCAGCACTCCACCTTCAATGCTCATGATCTTTTTTAGCTTTGATAATGTAGCATCCTTTGAATATTTACGCCTTCATCTTTGATATCTTGCCAAGACTTGATTTCCCCCTATTTATCATCATGGCATATGTTAACAAATCATTTTTAATGTTCATGTTCTTATCATGGTAAACTTCTATTGGGGGCATTAGAGAGTTTGAGAGACTCAGTAAATTCCTATGTGTAAACCATATTTGCAAAAGTCCAATTATGTGACTTCTTTCTTCTGTTATGATCTTTTTAGCCGATTTCTTAATCCATAAGTCATTGTGTAAGCCATCATCAAGGTCTGCTGATTCTAATTTTACTATTATTTTTCTTGGGGTTTTAATCCAGTCCACAATCCAGATAAGATCTGTCACTGGGTAATATAATTTTATATTGGGTCTGCTAATCCTCCTGTCTTTCTGTCATCTTGTAATATTTTGATGCTTATTCTTGTTTTTTTGCCATTTCATATAAATTGGTTTATCTGTCTTTGGCACTCTTTCAGTATTCTTTCTTCTATGTATATGGGTAACATTTTGAATAGAAAGTTTAGTTTTGGCAGCACATTCATTTTGATTGCAGAGATTCTTCCTAACCGCAAAAATTTGTATTTTTCCATCTTGATAAATCTGCTTGTATCAATTTCCAAGTTTTCTGGTAGTTATTTTTTAAAAGATTACAGTTTTGCCCAGTCACGTTCATTCCCAAGTATTTAATAGGATTAGTGGCTGCTGAGCATTCTGTGCTCTTTATAATTTCTTCTTGTGTTAAAATTTTGTTACCATTTTTTTCTTTTTTCTGTTAATTTTATAGCTTGATAAGGATCCAAATTCCTTGATATGTTCGATTACATGTTGCAATGATTTATGGGGATTTAAGAGTGTTAGAACCACATTGTCTGTATAGCTTAATTTGAACTCTACATCATCCACTTTCATTCCCTTAATTCTGTCATTTTAGCTGATCTTTATAGCAAAAATCTCTATTAAAACAAAGGCGATAAAGGACATCCCTGACCTATTTCTTTTTCAATTGAAATTGCTTCTGTTAGTTTTTCGTTAATTAAAAACTTTGCTTGTTGGTTCAAGTATATTCCATGCATCCAGTTCCGGAATGCGGGACTGCAGTCCATATTTTGTAGAACATTCAGTAAGAAAGGCAATGTTAAATTTTCAAACGCTTTCTCTACATCTAGAAATAGAAAAATTACTTTCTTTCTCTTCTTATTCACAATTTGATTGCATCTATTATGAATCGTATATTATCTTTCACGTATCTCTTTGGTACAAAACAAATTTAATTGGAGTGTATTAAATTTAGTATGCATTTTCTTAATCTTTCTGCCCTTATTGTGGCAAACATTTTGTAGTCTACATTCAGCAGAGAAATGTGTATAAGATTGTGGAGATCCTCTAACTTTTAAAGGTTTCCCCCCCAAAAAAGAAAGATTTGTTGGGAGACAAGAGATAGTTAAACCACTGACTGAAACTATTTTTGTTTGTTTCCTACAGGATCTTTTATGCTGGTGAATACCTCTGGAAGGTTTGGACAAAGAGCTCATCTTCTCCTACCAAAACTTAAAGAAAATGACACTCATTGCATCGATTTCAATTTTTACGTTTCCAGCAAGACTGGGTCCAGTCCTGGTGTATTAAATGTTTATGTGAAAGTTAATAATGGTCCCCTTGGCAGCCCAGTATGGAATACATCTGGAGCTCCTACAGGAACCTGGATCAAGGTGGAACTGGCAATTAGCACCTTCTGGCCAAACTTCTATCAGGTATCACTTGTTTATTTTCTTAGTCTTTACTAATTGGAAACAGGCTAAAACTAATATTTTGTCTTTAGCAGTACCTGCATTGAATGCTACAGTCTGTCTGTGAAGGGGAAGATCTGCTTTCCCAGGAAGCAGAATTTTGACAATCCAAAAAGTCAGAAAGAAGGGAAAGTACCCACATATATTATTGCAAAGTGTGGTTTATAGGAAAATGCCACCTAGACCGAGACACCTCTCAATGGTGCACACCTTACTTGAAGGCATTACACAGGTAAAGAGGGCATCTGGATCAGTATTACGCTTGCATGTGGTTGCTTCCTGCCTAGTGTGGACACTGTCATAGACCAGAGTATGGACTCCTTCTCATGGGGCCAAGAATCCAAAGACTCAGAGGAGGACAGGTAACAGTGCTGCAGAAGGAGGCAGTTAAAACACCTCCAGGAGCTTCCTTTGATGATGTGCAAGTAGAGCCCCTAGACTCTGAGTCAGCCTGCTCACTCTGGGATACAGCCCTTCCTTCTGGTTCAGACTTGGACCTGCATCCTAGAGCCTGCTACTGAACCAGCTGTTTCTTATCTATTGACCCCTCAGGCCTCTCAAAAGTCCTGAACTACATCAGTCTGATTGTAGTACACACTGCTGTAGTTAGGCATGGCATCTTTAACTACTAGCAACCTGAGGATGAGGGGGCTGTATCTCCACCTCCCTGAAAGTGTATTTAAGGCCTCATTTCACCTTCAGCCTTTGCTATGCTTAGTGTTGGCTCCAGCTGCAGTAACTTGACTCCTGAACAGCCTGCTCATCCTGGATCTATGCTTGATTTCCTGGGACACTCAGTTACAAGATACCTGATTATGCAGATGATACAGGTCCTGTTAGTACAAGGCGTGGAATCCTTGATCACTGTAAGCCTCTGCTCAGTGAAAATGGTCTTTTCACCCCTGAAAGGTACTATTGGTCATTACAGAATTAATTTCACGATGCTTTATTGAGTCTTTCTTTTATTACTATTATATTGATTAGGTTCTTGCCAGGTTAGTGTATTACTCAGTTGCATAAACTAGACATTCACAGGACATTGTTCAGTATAGAAAATGTGTTGCATTATTGTGAGATCCAAAGAAGTGTTTTTATATTAAAAAATACTTAGAAAAAAGATTTTTTCCTGTTGTGAAAATATAGGCAAATAACTCCCACTATTGCTCACTGAATAGAAGTCAGCCTGTTAAGTGCATAATAAGTCATACTTCTGCAGACATTTTGTTATTTTATGTTTCTAAATTTACATTTTCTACAGAAATGCTTCTCAATAAGCATGCCCTTTTGAGCAAAGCTATTCTGTGCTTTCAGGAGAATTCTTGCAGCAAATAATTGTTTCTGCGTCTAGGCCATGCCCTGTAAGAAACAATGTCATGTTAAACTACATGAGTAAAAACTATTTGTAAATTAATTTCTGTTCATTTAAATCTGTTTTCAAGTTGTCTAGATAGTTAGATGTTTACTCAGAATCCTACTGTAGTCAAGTCAATGAGGGTAACTCTTGGGATAGTGTTCTTTGGAAAACCAATCCTTGTTTTTACTTGAAGCCTGCCTGTCAGTTAGAGCTGTATCACTAAACCATAGGGTTGCCAGGTCTGGGTTGGAAAATACCTGGAGACTTTGGGGGTGGAGCGGGAGAGTGCGAGGTTTGGGGAGGGCTCAGCATGGTACAATGCCATAGAGTCCACCCTTCAATGCAGCCATTTTCTCCAGGGGAGCTGATCTCTGTCAGTGGGAGATCGGTTGTAAAAGCAGGAGATCCCCTGGCCCCACCTGGAGGCTGGCAACCCTACTAAACTAGGCTTTTCATAAGTGACTAACATGGATGTGACTGGAGGAGGAAGCCCTACATCTTTAGAGTAGATATTTGCCAGCTCATGCTGCTCTCAGTGCAAAATAGTTGTTCTCATTTCAGAGGATTATTTGATGATATGAAAGCACATTCATTTTTAAAAATAAACTTCCATTCTTTCACGGGTTTTGCAGAACTTCTGCTGAGTTTGGTCTGTTCAATATTTTGCATTCCTACCTACATATACACGCATGCAGGCAAGCTTGGAATACCTCTGAAATAAACTACAACCATTCCCTTCTTTAATCATTCCTCTCTCGTTTACATGATGCAAGAATGGCCTAGTGGGAAGTAAATGCATAAAGAAACCCGTCTTCTATAATCTGAAAATCCAGGCTATAAAAAGGAGGCTGGTGTGTGCTCATTCTTGTTTGTTTTCGATGGTAGTTTTATACTCTTTGTGGGCTAATGATGGGCAACATGAAATTATTTTGTAGTTGAATGTCACAACTGAATGGCAGTTACGGAATGTGACGATTTTAGAAAGCATTTCATGGATGAAATTGCTCACGTCTGTGCAAACCTGGACTCTATATATGACAATTCAGTCTCAGGAGACTTTTAGAGTACAGATTGATCAAGTTTTGTTAGACATCGTTCAGTTATTACAGCCCAAAATGTCACCATGCTGCTTAGAGATTTACTGCCTACTATATCCTTGTTTGACCCTTGCTGTTCTTGACTAGGGGTGTGCAAGGGAAAAAAACAGTATTTTTTGGATTCAGTGATTTTGGGCCCTTTAAATTCAGTATTGCCTTGAAAACCTGAATTCCAATATCAGTATTGAATTGGAATTCAGGTAAAATTCAGGAATCCCAATTTTTTCCTGTTTCTTTATACCCTATGAGGCTATTATAGTCAATGGCAAATCTCCTAGACTATATTCAGTGGGCTGGGAGGAGGGGGTTTGAGATAGAGGCACCAAATTTGCAGTGTAGCTGCTAGAACCTCTCCCCAAAAGAACCCCCAAGTTTCAAATAGATTGGACCAGGGGATCCAATTATATGGGCACCCAAAAAAGGTGCCCCCATCCCCCATTGTTTGACTAAGGTCAAATCTGTAGGGTTTTAGCACTACCAGAGTGGCACTGGTTCTTCTGGGTACATTGCACTGGTTCTGCCGCTGGCCTTGCAAACATGCCCCCTGCCCACACCTCACTTTCTATTGCAGAGACTCTGTGAGAGAATCTGCTTGGCTTGTTGTATGCCTGCCTTCCTTTCCCCCCCACCACTCGAAACAATGGAGATTCTTAGATTTGACCTTAGTCCTGTTGGGTTATGGCACTGGTTCTGCCGGGCACATTGCACTGGTTGTGCTGCTGGCCTTGCAAACATGACACCTCTCCACACTCACTTTCTACTGCAGAGATTCTCTGGGAGAATCTGCTGGGTTTGTTGTATGCCTGCCTTGCTTTTTCCCACCACTGGAAACAATGGAGGATGGGAGAGGAAATGGCTACTGCAAGGACAGGTTCAGGGAAAATAGCTACCATACAAGCTGGGAAATTGAATTTTCCCACTCGCACAGCAACCATTCAGGTTTTACTGTGATCTTTCCCAAAACTTTGGAGCAAAGCAGGTTAGAGGAAGAAGGAAAGAAAACAAGAAAAGAAAGAAGAAAAGCTGCAGAACCCCAGAGGGGCATGAATGCACCACAATGCTGTGAGGAAGTAAGGGGGAAAATGTTTTTCCGAAGCATTGAACTTGAATTTGGAAATAGGCAGTGTTTCCTTGAAAGAGGAAGTGGTATCTTAAGAAGATGATGCGTCGTCTACTGTTGAAAACACCATGTTTAGACTGAGGATTTAGATTGTTTTAGCTGTTTGCTATTATCCCCTTTTTAGATAAGGCAATCCAGCTTGTGGTGGCCAGCCAACTTGAAGCAATTTTTGGATGATTATCTAGACCTGTTTCTGTTGGGTTACAGACCTGGTTTTGGAAGAGAAACCACCTTGGTTGC
Organism: Gekko japonicus; assembly: GCF_001447785.1. Lineage (NCBI taxonomy): Eukaryota > Metazoa > Chordata > Lepidosauria > Squamata > Gekkonidae > Gekko > Gekko japonicus. The sequence goes on along the minus strand of NW_015163096.1, from coordinate 1,533,464 downwards.
CTTGATAGATTACTTTTACTAGGAATAGGACAGAGAGGAGTGTAATGCTGTTAGTTCTGCTGGAACTTTCAGCAGCTTTAAGGCTTTCTTGTCCACTTGACTGGGATGGGGAATGGGGGCACTGTATTCTGGTGGTTCTATTCCTACCTGGTGGCTCTATTCTTACCTGGCTTTGTGCTTCTAGAGTGTGAGACTGGAAGAGTTTCATTAATCTGTATGACAGTTATACCAAGGTTCTTCCATGTTCTTTAGTAGATATGTCAGACTGCTGGGGGAGGTATTCTAGAGTTATCAAATACAGTGTCACTAATATGCAAATAACAGAGAGATTTGTCTCTCCTTTACATCTGACTCTGGCAGAGCAATAGAACTATTACCAGGATGCAATAAAGGGCAGGTGAGGTCCAATAAATTGAACCTTATTTAAGTAAGACTGAAATATTGTTGGTGGATGTTACTGCTGATCATGTAATTAGGAGATAACCTAGTCTGGATGGGATTTTATTTGTCTTGAAGGGGCAGTTTCACTCTTTGGGATACTATTAAATCTTGAAAAATGGATGTTCAGATTTCTAATGTGGTATATTTAGCCAGCTTCAGCTGATTTAGCAGCTGGTTACCAGTTGTGACCCTTGCTTGAAAAGTGATCTGTTCACAGTGATCCAAGGTCTTCATTTTCTGGTCTGGTTACTGTAGTGCATTTTATGTAGCTCTTAAGGACTGCCTGAAAATTTCAGTTAGTTTAGAATGCAGCATTATGTTTGCTTGCTGGAGTGGGCAACAAATATTATAGCATTCCATAGTTGAAAGATCTTCACTAGCCAGCTGTTTGCTTCTGTTCAGTTCAGTACCTTTATTGGTATAAATTGTAAACATAACAAACAAAAGAAAACAAGTATGATTTTAGGATTACAAAGGGAGAAGTTCCCCATCAGCGGTTTTTATTTTATGCTCCTAAATCCTCGTAGCAATTAGGAGATACCTTGCTACTAAACAAGTAATACAAGGGTGCTGGTCTGGCAGAAGGTATAAAACAAGCCTCTCATTGGGATATCCATGAAAGTTGTGCAGAAGAGAGCAGTTTAACATCGAAGTCACAATAGAGCAAAACATGATATACAGATTCTTGACCCAACGTGGACAAAGTATTTCCCGATAGGGAACATCTGCAAATTTTCCAAACAGAACCACTGTGGGGAGAGCATTAAATCTTGCAAGCATAAAAACATAATTGAGGAGATGTTAAGTATGAAAAATAGGATGCTCATGATCAGATGTGATACCAAACTCAAGCAGGGAGCATGTCTTGTTTGCTAAAGACCAGGGAATTTGTTTTTCAGTATCCAAAAGTCTGTGTTTCAATGACCTAAAAGCTTGAGATTCTTCTAACATAAAGTGATTATCAAGAGGGATACCAATGGACTGTATTTTCCTCAGAATTGAACATGTACCTTGACACATGTTATGTCTATTTTATGTACTTATTTTATTCCCCTTTTGTATCCTCTTGGTCAATACTTCGGTCATATAGACCTGTAATAAATTGAAATTGAAATTGAATTGAAAATTGAACATGACCATTTAGTTAGGGAGGAATATGCAGCATGTACAGCACATAGCTAGGGGATGCTGCCCTATAATGAAGTCATAGCCAAAATTTCAGGGTTAGGCGCCAAGCTCTGGTCTCTAAAAAGCTCTGCCCAGTTGCTAAACACATGGCCACATAACAGTTTGGAATTGGGACCCCCAAAATATGGCACAGAAATGTCACCTGAATTTGCTCAACACATTGGTTGAAAGTGCAAATCCAAATGGGAATCCCAAAAGTAATTGGGATACTGATTTAGCATTGAAAGCATGGATGGCTTCAGGTACATACTGGCCACTCTTCACTTAAAAGAAATGTGCAACAGCAGACATACCGCACATGGCCAAATTAACTGCTTACTTCTGCTGTGCTGTCCAACTATTATTATACTGAAATTTTACTCCCAGATATTTAAAATGTTTTACTTGTTCTTTGTCGTTACCTTTAACGCACCAGTTAAAACATCTCCAAGACCACAAAAACACCATGATGTTTGATTTCCCAAAATTAACAGATAATACATTGGCCTCACAATAGGGTACAAATGCAAGAAGAAGGTGCTTAAGACTCTGCTGGGAGTGAGATAGCTCTACTGCATCTTCTGTTTATAGTAACAAGTAGACAGTGTGAGGGCCAAGTTTAGGAAAGTGTCCATCCACTGCTTGCAGAGTAGGAGCCAGGTCATTAATAAATAAGTTGAATAAATAAGGAGCCAACATGCATCCTAGTTTGACTCCTCAATTAGAAGGAATTTTATTTGTTAAATTACGCAGTGGACTATATTAAACTTGACAGGTAGTGGAAGAATGTAATTTGTGGATTAGGAATAGTAAACGTCTAGCCATTCTTATAATATTCAGTTTATTTCACAGAAGATTCCCCGATATAGAATTGAAGGCACCCTTTAGATCAAGGAAAGCAGAGGGAAAAAATTTCCCATCCACACCATTGTATTTCTCTACCAAGTGAGCAAGGGGTAACACAATGATTCAAGGTACATTTACCAGGGTAGAAGCCAAACTGTTCTAGACCCAAAAGATTTTGATCAGACATCCAGACAGTAAGCTTATCCAGCAAATGCCTTGCATAGAGTTTGCCCATGATTGAAAGTGGGCTAATTGGGCAATAGTTTCAGATCACCTTTAAAAAAATTGGTACAATGATAGCATTAATCCACGTATCAGGCATGATCCCAGTTTTATTTATTAGAGTGAAGAGAGTCATTATACCCTGCTGAGGTCACCACAGCAAATTGACACTGTTTGCCCAAAGCCAGAGCACTGCCCCAGAGCCTCTTTCTAGATCCCGTTGTATTGCTTTCACAACGGGCTTTACTGCTAGGGGAGGGGCCCACCATTATAGGTGATTTTTGAATAATTCAGGAGGTAGCCCATCAGGGCCCAGAGCCTTTTCAATTTTGAATTGATTAATTAAACATTTAATGTCATTAGGGCTAACTGAATGTCATTCAGGTGAATCAGGAGGGGTTGTCTTTTGTTGACCAAGGGAAGTAATTGAAGAATCATAGAATATATTTGAAAAATAATTTATCCAAACCTGAACTGATACAGGGCAGTGGGGAGATTGGCTTCTATCAAAGAAGGCACCTGCATCTACAGACCGGAATGGTTTTCTATTTTTGGCTATGGAAGCATTGATTAATAAATCCCAATTCTTGCTACATAGCAATCTCTTCTTATGAGCAGTTGTATTTTGAAGTTGTTTTTTCAGTTTAAAGTAGTTGCTTTGCTATTGCGATAAGTACAGTATGTACCACGTAATTGAGATTTCAGTCTTTGACATTCACCGTCAAACCATATAGCAGTAATTTCTAGATAAATTATGGCAAGCTACAGATTGCTGTTAAAGTGAACAATTGATGTTAGTAGCAAGAATGCCATAGGACCAAAGAGCCTCAGGGAGATTTTCAGCGTTTGTTAATTGCTGATTTAGCTCACTTAACCTTTTAGTATTGATCAGCTGGTTGAAACTCTCATCCACTCTTTGAGGCCATCTAATTCTTCAGAGAACTACTATGTTCTCGCATAAAGTAGTGGGAGGAGATTATGAGAGAGGGATTCGTAAAGCATAGTGATTAGAGGAAAGTGATCACTATCAACACACTGTCCTACATAGAAGTCCAGAATATGTCTTTTCAAGTTAATGGAAACAATGACATAATCAGTAGCACTACTACCCTGAGTATAACCAGATGTATATTAGCCAGGAAAATCTTGAGGTAGGGACCCCTTTAAAATTAGTCTATTAGATGGAATGCAGAAATTATCCAAAAAGACCCCCACAGCATTAACTTGAGGGTCTTTGGAGTGTCTTATAGAAAGGAAGAAATTAGGAAGAGAATCATTTGGGTCATAGCCCATGGCTATGGTTATCCATCCCAATCCTAGCATTACAATTCCCTGCAATCAAAAGTTCAGCTGAAGGATATTTCAGTTCAAGGCCCTCAAGGTTCCAGAACCTCTTTGACAGAATTCTTTTAAAAATGTTTACAAGTTCATGAGTTTTCAGTATACAGATTAAAAACTTCCTTTCCCTAAACTTCCTTTCCCTCTTGGGAGTTCTAGTACCTCTTTAAAAAAAATAACCCTGATTTTATGTGATTTAGCACCAGATCAAGACATTTCTATTTCAGCTTGCTTTTATTTAATTGATCAGTATTTGTAGTTTATGCTGACTGTTTTTTTATTGCTGGCTGTGAAATTTGTGGTTTTTAAGCATTTGCTGGGTTGTAGTATTTTTTGATTATGTAAGGTGTTTTATTGTGTGAATGATCTTTGTCAGTTTGATGAAAAGGGCAATATAGAAAAATTCTTAAATGTCTAATCTATTATAAATTTTTCTGTAAATTTACATTTTCTGTAAATGATAAGATTAAAGAGGTAGCTTCACCCCACTTTCAAATTTAAACACATTGCTTCATGCTCTCAAGCTATGATATACATACTTCATTTTATATTGGCAACTCTGGTTTAAACTGTATGGCATTGTATACTTCTATGTACAATGAAATACACATGTGTTATGTACATGTTACTGCGAGGTATCAAATATATTTTAAATGCAAATGGAATCTAAGTCACTAAATATTTCTTAGATATATGTACATAGTAGTAACAAGACACCAGGGCCAACTTATCCATTAGGCACAGTAAGCACAGTGCCTAGGGCCCACGATACTTCTAGGAGCCCATGAAAATGTTTTAATTTCTTTTAAAATCAGAAGAAAAATGAACTTTTAGGGTCAAAGAAAATGTTTTGATTTTTTTCTCACATCAGAAAAAAATGAAATGTTTAGGGCCCACGAAAATGTATTAAATTTTGCCTAAAACAGAAAAAAATAAAATGTTGGAAGTATTTAAAGTTCTATCATCAAAATTTTAATATTGATATTATTATGGTGGGAGGAGCCCATGCAGGCAGAAGAGCCTAGGGCCCATGAAAGTCATAATGTGGCCCTGTGAGACACTTGACTCAAACCATGTCAATAAGATTCCATCATCTCCCAAAAATACTTACCAAGGTTCTGAGAACAGAAATGGTGCAAAACATTGGCGGCAACCCATAAGCAATTTACTATGGAGCAGTAGAAGCCCTCGTGGAATAAATGGTTTTAGCACTGTGGGCCTTGAAAAATAACTTAGTACAAACAACTTCATTACTGTGTGAGCCCAATTTCCAATCTTGTTCACCTTAAATCACTTTCATGTGGGTGTTCAAGTTGACATTAAACTCATACATTCTTCTTTATGAGCCTGAAGTACAAATCTGAAAGCAGAATGCATGCAAAAATGTAGTGTAGGAGTGCTATGCAGAGGGAGATGCAGGAAAAATGATCCAGGATGGCAGTGAACTGTTTGATGGGATTATTTTCTTGCTCTTTTTGCATAATTGCATTAAGTAACCATACCATTATTGCTGAATTCCTTGCCCTTTCCCCCAAAAATAAGTTTTGTGAATTAGAGGTACAATTCACCTTTGGACTACAGAAACTGTAATTGCTTAGCGAAAAGAAAGACAGGAATTTACTAAGTGAGGTCATGTATTAAAAGCAAATATGTTTATTCTCTTTGTTCTGTGAAGCTGACAAGTTATCTCTGCCAGACCATTTTCAACAGTAAGCATTGAGGGTGGCAAGCAAACCCCCCTTCTTTGTTCTTTATAGAGAAGGAGAAGTGGCTGGAATGAAAAGCTAATTTTGCTCTTCACTGAAGCAGGGAGGATCAGGGACAGTGCAATGTTAAACTGCTTCCCTATTTCCTGTTTGGCAGGCATCCGAGGGGTAGTCTAATGTAAAACATCTCTGAGGCAGACATCCAGAGTGGCTTTTCATGAGCAAATGAAATCTGGGGTTTTAACCAGTTGTTTTCTGACTGATAAAGCAGCAAAATAATTTCCAAGGAATTAAGACTACCATGTTCCCTGCAACTTGCTGTGCAGGAAAGTTATTTCATTCTGAGTGATGCGCTTCATGCGTTTTTTCCAAAGATGTTATGTCAGCTGTTATGAAATGCAACACTGATAGCGTAGACTGAAAATGGGAACATTTTAAAGACCTGGCAACTAACAATGTGGAAACTTTACAAAAACTTGGATGTTATTTTAACATAAGTCACAGTTAATAACAAGCATTTGTAGGAAGCTTCTTTCTTTTTATTATCTTAAAGACTGGTATTCAGAAACAAAAGTTCCTAATGAAAATGAAACAGAGTTGCTCTTTTCAAAATGAAAGAAGTGCACCATCAGTTAATTTACTCTTTGTCAGAACCTCTGAAGTCTGCACATGGATTTGAGAGATCTGCATTCAAATTCCAGTTTGACAAGGGCTGGATGTAGAGTGTAGTTTTTAGGAGTGTTTTATGCCAAATATGGTGGACTGCTCATTATCTTACCATAATTATTTTGCTGAATACTTACAGATGGCTCTCTTGCATTCTATCCAAGTTGGATTCTCCTATTGACAACATTGTTGAAACTGTTGGACAATAGATTCAGAATAGACAAAAAGAAATACTGTTTTATTCAATAAGTGATTAAATAGAATTCATTGCCAGTGAATGTGGGGATAACCATTAGTAGAGATGGTTTAAAAAAGGGATTAGAGAGATTCATGGATAAGAGGACAGATCCTCCTGTGGATTAGAAAATGATTAAATGACAGGAAGCATATAGTAGAGATAAATGGACATGTCTCACAGTGGAGGGAAGTAGGCAGTGGAGTTCTTCAGGGATCAATATTGAGAACAATGCTATTTGATTTGTTCATAAATGATAAAGAATTTGGATTGATCCATAAAGTGGCCAGAATTGCAGACTATATATCTAATCTAAGTGTGGTCCCCCATCTGTGGATGTCTTAATCTTCAGATTGTAGCCACATTGACACTAAACACATTTTCCTGCATTTTATCAGAAGAAATGGCAAAAATTATTAAATTTGCTAAACAGGATTACTTTGAAAATGCCAATAAACCAGAAGATGGTTGTCTTATAAATTAAGAAAAGAGAAAGAGAAAAGGATGATCCACTCATTGTATGATAAAGAGAGAAAAGAACCATTTTCTAAGAATGGATTAAGGGAAATAATCCAAGATTGTTACACGCAATTATATAAAAGAGTGGAAATCTCCAAAGAAATTCAGAAACATTACTTAGGTGAACAGGACTTACCCATAATATTGGAAGAAAACCGAAAAATGTTGAATGATTCCATAACAATTATGGAAATTACAGAGGCTATCAAGAAACAAAATATAAATGAAGCACCTGGACCAGACGGACTACCAGCTGAATACTACAAAATACTTGAAGATGTATTATTGCTACCATATAAAAATGTAATTTCTTCTTTAATAGAAAATACAGAAGTACCAGAATCTTGGACTGAAGCCACTATATAATTGATTCATAAACAGAACACAGATCCTAAGGGAATAAAAAAACTATAGACCTATTTCCTTGCTGAATTGTGATTACAAAATATTTGCAACTATCTTGGCTGCAAGGTTGAAAAAAGTTCTAATAGACTTTATACACAAGGACTAGGTAGGTTTCTTACCTAAAAGACAGCTAAAGAATAATGTGAGAATGGGGAAGTGGAGGAGGAAAAAATATTTCTAAAATGTATAAGGCTGCAAGGTTGAAAAAAGTTCTAATAGACTTTGTACATCAAAACCAGGCAGGTTTCTTACCCAAAAGACAGCTAAAGAATAATGTGAGAACAATTTTAAACATATTAGAATATTATGAAGCTCATCCAGAGAAGCAGATGGCTTTGATATTTTTGGACGCTGAAAAGGCATTTGGCAATGTCAACTGGCAACTTATTATTCAACAGATGAAAATAATAAAGTTTAGGACTAAATTTATAAGGGCTATTGAAGCTATATATACAAAATAGAAAGTGTATTAGGGAAGACTCCTGTATTAAACGGACATCAATAAGAGGAAATAAATATAAATTACAATATTTTTGTTGGTGATTTGGTATTTATCTTAGAAGACCCAATGGATTCGGTACAACAACTGATTAATAAAATTAATGAATATGGGGAAATGGTGGGAATGAAAATAAATTACCAGAAGACGAAAATGATTATGAAAAAAATGACATTGAAACAGAGACTTGAAATAGCAGAGTTAACTGGATTTCAACTGGAAAAGAAAGTCAAATATTTGGGTATTAATATTACAGCAAAATGTAGTTCCTTGATGAAAAATAATTATAATAAAGTGTTACAAGATATTAATAAAGATTTTAAAAAATGGAAAAAGCTGCAAGTATCACTAATGGGCAGAATAGCAATTTTGAAAATGAACATTTTACCACATTTGATGTTTTCCAGTGCTGTATATTGTCCAATTTGTTTAAATTGTAATGGCTGATCACAGTTGAAAATTCAGGTTGAAACAGTTAAAGAATGTATGATCAGATGGATGCAAAATGTCGGTTATAACAG
>NW_015163096.1:1486628-1524057 GCF_001447785.1 Gekko japonicus | reverse complement strand
TAAAAGCATTGCGTGGGGGTTCGTGGGGGTTGATGGATAGAGCAGAAAATGAGTTTAAAGAGACTCTGAGGCCCCTACCACACGGGGGGGGGAAAGGGACGGGCTGAAGTGCGGCTTTTGAAAGCCGCACCAAAAGAAACACGCTGTGGTGGGATCACGTTGATCCCCTGAGCCGCGGCGCATTCCCTCCCTGGCACGATCAGATGCCGGGGGAAGCGACGGAGGGGAATGGGAGACTGCCGAACTGCGCATGTCTGAGCATGTGCAGTTCAGGCAGGAGCCGGGGATGCACCGGCAGAAAGACGGGCCGGCGATCCCATGGCCGGCCTTGATGCGGCGATCGTGGATGAACCACCTTGGTAGGTGGTTCATTTTTGATGCGTCTCTTCGGGGGAAGGGCCAGATCGGGGATGGGTGTGCAACGCTGCCCAGATGTTGCAGTGGGATCGTGCCCGTTTGCTCCGGCTCCGATCCGGCCCACTCCCAGCCCAAAACCCCTCGTGTGGACAGGGCCTGAGTCGATTTGTTTATTTTATATTTTTATATATTTATATTTAACTTATATCATGCCTATTCCCTCCAATGCAAGGGTCTAAACCCCTGCTTTTTGTTCCCTGCAAAAGCCACAAAAACAGCTGAGCAGTGGGGAGGTGCTTGCCACTGTTCAGCTGTTTCGGGGCTCTTTAAATTTTAAAGAGATTGCACAAGAAAGCCCAAAACTGCTGAGTAGTGAGGAGCGCCTCTCTACTGCTCAGCTATTATTTGGGCTGTCTTCTGCAGCCTCGTTAATTTCCCATCCCTAATGGCAGGCTGATTATTATCAGGGAGTAATCAACAGGATATTTCAGAGTAGGAACACTGGCTGCCAGTTACTTTCCAAGTTCATTTCAAGATGTTGGTTATGACCTTTGAAGCGCTTCATGGCCTATGACCCACATATCTGATGGACCAGCCCATCCCTAATGGCAGGCTGATTATTATCAGGGAGTAATCAACAGGATATTTCAGAGTAGGAACACTGGCTGCCAGTTACTTTCCAAGTTCATTTCAGGATGTTGGTTATGACCTTTGAAGCGCTTCATGGCCTATGACCCACATATCTGATGGACCATCTCTCCCTGTATGTCCCTTTACACCAACAGTGGTCTTCAAGTTGTTCCCCTGCTTAAGGTGGCCATCTTGGCAACTGCTAGATTTCAGGAGGTATGCTCTAAGACCATTTTATTTGTGAGGATTTTTAATGGGGTTTAAGCTGCAAGCATTTTCTTACTGAAAGGATAAATAGTTTTTTTTAAAAAAATTGTGTGTTTATATTTTTTGGAATTGTAAACCATCTTGAGCCACAATGGAAATATTTTGATAAATATCTAAAATTCAGACCAGACAGAAGAAAACAGTGAGTGGTGATCTGTGGAATTTACAGCTTGGGATAAGGTGTTGGTTATCAGCTTAGTTGGCTTCAAAAGGATTAGACAGACTATCTCTAATGGTGATTTATGAATGAGTTGTTAAAAGCAGAGCTGGGCAAAAGTGCTCACTGCTTTCAGTCAGCTTTTTCAGTAGTGTTGCAAATAATATTTCCAATTTGTAATTTCCATTTCAGTAATTTAACAATTATGTATCTTATTAGCTGACCCTAATCCTCAAAAGTTTATACATCAATAAACCACTATGAACAATATGAAAAAGTGGTATGTAAAAAAAACCCCCATTAATAAGTAAAACCTGTCAATCCACAAGACTCCTGCTGGCTGCTGCACCAGGCTAAAATGGCCATCCCACTGGAGTTTGTAAGACATTTTCATTAAGTGAGTTAGAAGCTGTCACCTATTCAGGAATTAAATTCAACTGGCAATGATGCATTATGAATTTCAACTAGGGTTGCCAAGTCCTATCTTCACCCCCAGCGGGGGACTTTGGGGGGCATTCCTGGGCAGGGCATCCCCGATGTGATGACGTCACGTTGGGGATGCCCCCTGCCCGCCTGACAGGAGCGCCGGCTCCGTGCAGTTAAAGGGGCCCCTTTAACTGCAGGGAGCCAGCATTTCCCCATGTGCCCTCTGAACGGAGGTCGGACGCGTGGCTGGCCCGCAGTCATCCCTCTCCCTCCTCTCTCTCAAGAGAGAAGGGAAAGGGGTGGTGGCGAATGTTGGGGCTTGGGGGTGGGGCTTCCCCTGGTGGCCAGTGGGTAAAAGCCCCCAAAAGTGGGGGGCCCTGCCAAATTGGGGGGTTCGCAACCCTAATATCAACCCCCACCCTTAAAATAACTAATTCCCAGTATTAAAAAGTTCAAAATGGAAAACCACACTGAGCTCTAGGTAAAATACTCTGAGTCCATATTTGTGTAAAACAGAGTTCTTACCTCAGTTTCAAGAGAACTTTAAACTTTGATTGTTTGTCCATGCCAAGGCTTTTGAAGGCCATAGATATATTGACTTGTTTTTCTCGATTATTATTGAGCTATTGCTCCAATGGCTTGAAAAAAAACACAAACATGTATCTGTTTAAATTGTTGGTCAGTGTCTTCCTTTTTCTGACAGGTTTGACTTTGAAAAGCTTCTTTCACAATAAATGTGGGATCAAGGAAAATCAAATGAGAGGTGGCTGTTCAGCTTTTTCCCCTTTTGTTAGTGTCAGGTAGAAAAACTAATTTCTTCCACATCGCTGGCATTTTTGTGGAGGAATTGCTCTCCCCATTAAAAAAAAAATCAGACATCATTAGTATTGGGGAGAAAAAATGTGAACTTGGGTAAATACTTTTATTATAAGGAAACATTTCAAACGTTTAAGGTTATCTATTTTTCTCAGTATTTCCTGTGGAATGGTGAATGCCCCAGTTTCCTATGGTTGGGCTGGACCTGAATTCATACTCCAGTACAGTGGTAGTGAAGATCAACAATAAATATTTTTATAGATGTGAAAGAATGTTTGTGTTTTATTTGCTTCATTTCAGTGTTGTTGGGAACATAGGAAAAGGGCTGTGGTTCAAAGGTGAAGCATCTGTGTTTGCATGCAGAAGGTCACTGGTTCAGCTCATGGCATCTCTCATTAAAAAAAGCATCAGCTAGTAGGTGATGTGAAAGATCTCTGCCTGAGATTTTGGAAAGCCACCACCAGTCTTAATAACCAGTCTCGGTATTGGTAGAACACTGGTATAAAACGTGCGTATTCATAGACTACTACTGGTGATAATTGAGGACAGTTACCACACTGGTGATAGTAGAAGGTAATTACCCCATATTTGTGCCTGCAGAATGGAAAGTCCCTCCCTTTGTCAACCAGGTGTGGTCCTCATCCCCACACATATAACATTTAAGTTCTGTCCATGCTCAGAAGCAATAACTGTGCTTAAGTTTCATAGCAAAAAATATGACAGAAAACTAGCAGGAATTGAAGATCCACCTTCTATTTTTTACTTTAAAGTGTACCCATTAATGTCACTGAAATATTCTCCTTCCCAACTGAAGCAATTTTGGTTTATTCAAGCTAGGGCTGCCAAAATTTGAAATGGTTTTCTTTGGAATGCTCTTAATGCAACTGACAAGAGCAGTCCCTTTATTTTGTGAACTATTTATAGCCATTGGGAAACTGCAGCTAATGGGTAGGGTTTACTTACATTATGCAGGAGGTAGAAATTTAACTACATAGTAAATAGAAATAAAAAATAGGCATCCAAATGTCTACACGTTGCCCAAACTATAGGTATGCAATATTGAAACTTTCTTATCCAAAAAGCAACAAAAAGTGAAAGTGATGTAAAATATTTCCCCATTTTTTACTCTTAAACACATATCATATTCAAGGTGAGAATATGAAACATGAACTTTTGCTGAACATATTCTTGAGATTCCTAAATGGTGCTTTCCTGTGTGCTTGTGATCTTATAGAATAGTATACAGAAACACAGGCATACATGGTGACTGATATTTCTGTACTCTTTCCTGCTTGCCCTCCCCTCAAAATGGGTTTTCTCAGGGGTTTTTTTGTTTAAAAACAAAAAGGTTTGAAACACCCTGTGGACTGTTATGTGTACTAGCTAAATTTACTTTGCTAGGCTGTGTTGCAGATTTATTCACCGTGTTGCCAACTCCTTTATACTCTAATCAGCCAGTTCTAGGCAGGAAATGTCTGTGTGTTTTTGTGAAGGGTAATCCTTGGTTAGCAAACAGCTGAAGCTTCCAGTCTCTCTGGGACTGAAGGTACTTACCATCTTCTTGCACTCACACCCCTTAGAGCATTAATATCTGGGCTTGTGGATGGAGCTATGGAATGTGCAATTTCACACCAGTATAGAACCACTGAAGATAGTGAATCCTTTTATTGATAACAGGCAGAGGAATTTTAAAAAACCCTACAGAGAACTGGCTGCTCCGATTAAAAAATGTCTAGTATCCACACGGTGTGTGTGGGTACTAGACATTCCAAGTGAGTGTTGTTCTCTACTCATACGCTTTCCAAGTTTTCTGAGTACACTGTTCTGAGCACACTGTTTCTCAAACCTGGTTCACTAGGATCTTTTCTGAAAGAATACAGTCTAAGTGTGTGAGCCGCCATCTGGAAGGGCAGGTGTGACTTTTTGAAGTTCCTGCCCACATCATTGTGACTTTGCTTCCATTAGTACCTTGTGGCTACCATTTTTCCTACCATGCCACCAGAATGTTCTTTAAAGAGTGCTTTTAAAAAACATTGATAGTTGCTACACTGCTATAACACTATAGCAATTACCACATTTTTTTAAAGCCCTCATAGTGGACGAACAGAAAAAAATGCAGAGAAAATGACAGTTGATGGAGGAAAGTCCACAGAAACCCCGCGTGTGGATGCTTCATTGCCTCTGTAGTCACATTGGCAATGAACACAGAACAGAGAATACTCCCCATGTGGAAGCAGCCAGCACTGCATGGAGGGTATATTGCTGAACTGTATTAGAAGACAGTCATCATACATCTAATTCTAAACTTGGCTCCAGAGTACAGATCAAAAACTCTCCACAGTGGGGTCAGCTATGGAAGAGAGAACCCCCAACGCAAAGAAATAAAAGAGGAGTAACTCCTGCAAAAGGGGCGGAAAGATACCTGTGCTTGAGCAGAAATCACATGTCAGTCAAAAAAAAAATGACATAGTATTGTGTTCAACCTTGCCAGAGATGGCTTAAAAAGGAAAGCACATCCTAGGTGCTTACCACCCCAAGCTCTTCTGATCCTGATTTTTTAATTATCATTATATCTAATTCTCAATATGTCCCCATCTATGAATGCTTAAATCTGGACACTGTGACCATAGCCAGACAAGACAGATCTTTTTACATCCTTGAGGAAAGCCTCAGGTTTGAAGAAAAATCTGAGTTCTACAAAAAATTAGGGGGCGTGCTTGTATTTTTAAGTGCTTGTATCTTTAAGAGCAGATGCACTCAATAACCAGAACAGTATTCAAGCCTTAGTTTCCATCAGGAAAAGGCAGGGGGTGGGTAGTGACCCTTTCCAGGGCTGTTTTGGCCTTTGAGGGAGTACCCATTGAGGCATGGCCCGGCATCAACCACTGAGAGACTTGTATCACACACCCAGCTCAGCTGCTTGCTTGAACTCTCTCTCTGCTGTGGAAGCTCACTGAGTGAATTTAGACCAGTCAGATACTCTCAGCCTAACCTACCTTGCAAGGTCGTTGTGAGGATAAAGTGGAGGAAAGAATAATGATGCAAGTTGCTTTGGCTCTCCATTTGTGGAGGGAAGTAGAATAAAACTGAAGTAAATAAACAATAAACAGAGCTGAAGATGAGGGAGAGATAAAAGGTAGATCGGTTGGTGAGTTGGAAGGAGATGAAGAAACAGGGAAATGTGAGGAGGGGGGGGCTTCCAGGAAGAGGAGAAAAGGAAATAGTGTGTGGAGGGGATACAGGTAAAGTGAGATGCCCCCTGCAAGTCCTTGCAGGTTTTCCACTGCACAACTGGACCCAGCTCAGCTGGCACCATAAGAACATAAGAGAAGCCAATGTTGGATCAGGCCAATGGCCCATCTAGTCCAACACTCTGTCACACAGTGGCCAAAAATACCAGGTGCCATCAGGAGGTCCACCAGTGGGGCCAGGATACTAGAAGCTCTCCCACTGTTGCCCCCTCCAGCACCAAGAATACAGTGCATCACTTGCCGCAGAGTTCCTATCTATAACTTGTGGCTAATAGCCACTGATGGATCTTTGCTCCCTATGTTTATCTAATTCTCTCTTGAAGCCGTCCATGCTTGTAGCCGCCACCACCTCCTGTGGCAGTGAACTCCATGCGTTAATCACTTCCTTTTATTTGTTCTAACCCAACTGCTCAGCAATTTCATTGAGTGCCCACAAGTTCTTGTATTGTGAGAAAGGGAGAAAAGTACTTCTTTCTCAACCTGTTCTATCCCATGCAGAATCTTATAAACCTCGATCATGTCACCCCTCAGCCATCATTTCTCCAAGTTAAAGACCCCCAAGCATTTTAACCTTTCTTCATAGGGAAAGTGTTCCAACCCTTTTATCATTCTAGTTGTCCTCTTTTGCACTTTTTCCAATGCTATAGTATTCTTTTTAAGGTGTGGTGACCAGAACTGTACACAGTACTCCAAATGAGGTCGCACCTTTGATTTATACAGGGGCATGATGATACTGGCTGATTTGTTTTCAATTCCCTTCCTAATAATCCCCAGCATAGCGTTGGCCTTTTTTATTGCAGTTGCACACTGTCTCAACATTTTCATTGAGTTATCTACTACAAGATCCCTCTCTTGGTCAGTCTCTGCCAGTTCGGATCCCATCAATGTGTATTTATATTTAGGATTTTTTGCTCCAATGTGCATCACTTTGCACTTGGCCACATTGAACCCATTTGCCACGTTGATGCCCACTCATCGATCCTTGACAGATCCCTTTGCAGTGCCTCACAATCCTCCCTGGTTCTCACCACCCTGAACAACTTCGTGTCATCTGCAAATTTAGCCACTTCACTGCTTACTCCCAACTCCAAATCATTAATAAACAAGTTAAAAAGCATTGGACCGAGTACTGATCCCTGTGGTACTCACTCTCTGTTTCCTATTAATTAGCCAGTTTTTGATCCACAAGAGGACTTGTCCTTTTATCCCGTGACTATTGAGCTTATTTAGGAGCCTTTGATGAGGAACTTTATCAGAAGATTTCTGGAAGTCAAGGTAAACAACATCTATTGGGTCCCCCTTGTCCACAAGTTTGTTCACCCCCTCAAAGAACACTAACAGGTTAGTAAGACAAGATCTTTCCTTACAGAATCCATGCTGAGTCTGCCTCAATAGTTTTTGTTCATCAATGTGCCTACTAACCTCACTGAGACTAGCTTTCCACCACTTAAAGGAATCCTTGGCCCCGGTCACATGAGCCGGATATTGTGGGGGGAGGCATGGCTAATTGCTCCGGAGGAAACTAACGCGCAGCCGCCCGAGCACACGTCCCGGTCGAGGTCCCGTGGTTAGGGGGGAGATGCCAACCAGACGGGTATCATGAAGCACAGCACAGAAGCCGCACGGCGCAATCGCACTAGCAATTGCTCTTTGTGCGCATGTGCTGTTGGGCGCTGTTGCGCAACTTGCGTAGACGGGCGCCAGATGCCACATAAGTCCACCGGAAACGCAATCAGACGCCTGCCCTTGGCCCGCGGTTTCTGGAAAGTAGTACCTCGTAAGTACTAGTTTTTTAATCTGCACCTTCGGCGGGAAGCCACGGGTTCACCACGGGAGCACTGCGCTTCCCAGATGTTGGTGTGTGATCGCGCCCGGAAAATCCCCGGGACTTCCGTGCCTCTCCCGCGGCAACTTTGCCATGTGACCGAGGCCCTTCTTACCTTTTACAGCTTCCATTACTTTGTTTGTTATCCATGCAGGCTTTCTTCTATACCTATTTGTGCTTTTCCTAACCTGAGGTGTATATTTTTTCTGAGCTTCTAGGATTGTTATTTTAAATAGTCCACAAGCTTCGCCAATGGTTTTGACCCTTTCTACTTTTCCCTTCAGTTTCTTCCTCACATGTCCCCTCATATCAGAGAAGTTACCCCTTTTAAAGTTAAAAGTGGTTGTGTCAGTCTTTTGGGGCAACTCCCTATTTATACAAATGTTAAACTTAATAACATTATGGTCACTGTTCCCAAGTGGTGCAATCACTTTTACATCTCTCACCAGGTCTTGGGCATTAGTTAGGACCAAATCCAGGATTGCCTCTCCCCTGGTAGGTTCTGTGACCATCTGTTCCATAGCACAGTCATTGAGAGTGTCTAGAAACTTAATCTCTTTTTCCTGACTTGAACATATATTGACCCAATCAATGTGTAGGTAGTTAAAATCACCTATTATGACACAGTTACTTCATCTAGCCGCTATCTTTAATTCATTCATCATTTTATAATCATCCTCTATCTTTTGATCTGGTGGGTGATAACAAACTCCCAGTGTTAAGCTTCCTTTTGGGTCCACTATTTCAACCCATAGCATTTCCAGAAGCGAATCCTATTCTCTTACCCTCTCAGTCTTGCTGGACTGTATACCCTCTCTGACATACAGAGCCGCCACACCTCCAACCCTTCCCTCCTTATCCTTTCGATATAATTTATATCCAGGAATCACCGTATCCCACTGGTTTTTCTCATCCCACCAAGTTTCTGAAATACCCACAATGTCTATCCCCTCCCAACACCAGGCATTCCAATTCCCCAATTTTACCTCAGACACTTCTAGTATTTGTGTATAAACACCTATAGTTTCCCATGCATGTTAAGCCCACAACCTTCCTCTTGCTGCCTCGAGACCTTGCCAGGCAGTCCATATCATTAGTCACAGTCTCAGTGGATAATTCTAATCCATTTCCTTGTAGAAAAGTAACAGCTACCCCTTCATCTCTTTGAGATGAGCCATTCCGAACCAGAGACTTTTCATCTCCTGTTGGCTTTCCCCCAATATTCAGTTTTAAAACTGCTCTGCCGCATTTTTGATTTTAAGCACCAGCAGCCTGGTTCCTTCTCGGGACAAGTGGAGACTGTCTCTTCTGTACAGTTCCCTCATGTTCCAAAAAGTATCCCAGTGCCTAACAAACTTGAACCCTTCCCCCCAACACCATCGTCTCATCCACGCAGTGGGACTCCTGATCTGTGCCTGTCTCTCTGGCCCTGCGTGTGTAACAGGTAGCACTTCTGAGAAGGCTACCGTGGAGGTTCTGGCCTTGAGTTTCCTGCCTAGCAGCCTAAATTTTTCCTCCAGGACCTCACGACTGCATTTCCCCACATGGTTGGTGCCAACATGTACCACGACCACTGGCTCCTCCCCAGTACTATCTACCAGCCTATCTAGAACACGCGTACTGTCTGCTACCTTCGCACCAGGAAGGCAAGTCACCATACGGTTGGTACGCAGGTTCGCCACCCCGCTGTCTACCTGCCTGAGGATTGAATCACTCCCTCCCTCCCTGCCAAGGGATGGTTCCTTGGTGCAAAAGGATACCCGTTCACCAGCTGAAGAAGAGGTCCCTTCTGAGGGCACATTCCCCTTATCCGCAGCACGGTGCCCTGTTTCCCCTCGACCCTCATGCTCCCTGACAGCGGTGGGGCTGCCATGCTCAGAGTGGGACATATCTACCCCCGAGAGTCTTCTCCGTGTGCCTAACTGACTGTCTCTGCTTCTCCAGGTCTGCCACCTTGGCCTCAAGGGAGCAAATTCGTTCCCTGAGAACCAAGAGCTCCTGTCACCAGGAACACACCCAAGACTTCTGTCCAGTGGGCAGATAGTCATACATGTGACACTCCATGCAAAGCACTGGATAGCCCCCAACCCCCTTCATACTTGCTTTTAAAATAATTATTATATATAACCCCCCTTCTAAAACCCTTTGTATTTATGTGGATCTCCTTGTAGAAGTCTACTTACTTTACTGCATGCAACTGGCCAGAGTTTTCCCGGTGACAGGGTGCCTATGGGAGGGAATATAATCTTTTCAACTGCAAGGGTTGTTAGGAAACAGTATAGATAGCAGTACTGGACCTCCCTTTATACTAGAAAACTAACAAATAATTAAGTCAAGCTGTTGTGCCTTCCTTACTCCATATTTGGTCAGGCTCTTTTCCATATTATTCCTTCAGCATAATCAAGCAGTAGTGAATTTCTTAACTAAGTTGTTAACCTTTGTATAGCAAATTCAAATAATGAACCACACATAGACAGAGGTAACGCCCATTAATGATACAGGAAGCAGAGCTTTACATGAGTGGTATTTCCCATTATTGTAAAATTTGTGTCAAAGTCTACTTCTTTTAAAATAAATATTTTTATTTTCTGGTTATAAATTCTTAGTCATTTGTTTAAACATACAAAAGGTTGCATTATTTTGCACTAATGTTTCAAGAGTGTAAATACTTATTCTCTTAAAATTATGGTGGAACTGATTTTGTTTTTTGCATATTTCAGGTAGTTTTCGAAGTGGTCACTTCAGGTCACCAAGGATACCTGGCTGTTGATGATGTGAAGGTGTTAGGACATCCATGCAGTAAGTAGATTAGTGTTGCAATTTCAAATTATTTTGGAATGTTGCTGTCTACATTGTTGTCCATAGAAGATCCCATAGCATCTTGAATTGTATTAAAGTCTACATCAGTTTTGAAAATGGCATTTCTCAAGGGCATTCTAAAGCGATGTAGGTCAAGTGTGATATGGGGGAGTGCAAACACTGAGGAGAATGGCAAGTTAGAGCTGCCGTGAGCAAGGAAATTGAAATTAGA
The DNA here is from genome assembly GCF_001447785.1 of Gekko japonicus. Classification (NCBI taxonomy): domain Eukaryota; kingdom Metazoa; phylum Chordata; class Lepidosauria; order Squamata; family Gekkonidae; genus Gekko; species Gekko japonicus. Next base: position 1,513,297 of record NW_015163096.1, on the reverse strand, counting down.
AAATTGTTTCTTCACCTCTTCATCAAAGAGAAATGTGTGAGTAAAGGCAAATCACTGTCTACTTTGGGCTTCCCTGCCATGCCAGCCTTTCTGTGGTATCACTCCAGGAACTTCAAAGCCAAAACATTCTGGAGATGATGATGGGAGTAGACAAGCAGTCTGTTGATGAGAGTGACCATACAAAGAGTTTAGCTGATGCACTGCGCTGTAATATTAAATATACACTTCTACCTATCTACTGTGTCTGTTGACACGTGTTACTGTCTTGAATGGAGAGTGATCATAGTATACTGAAATGAGAAATAATAGGATTTCCCTGTTTCTATACTTTTATTGTAGAAAAAATGATATATTGGCATCTCATATTGCAACTTTTAATTGTCAGATATCAAATTGAACTCAAAAATTATGCTTTGCCATAAAGGACTCAGAGTTTCAAAAGAAGATCTATGGTATGTGTAGCCTCGAGGTCTCCCTATGGCCCTGTCCACGGAGTGGTGCCCGCAAAGGCTGAGGATTTTAGCAATCTTGGGAGGGGGCGGCCCTCTATATGTGCAGTTGGTAAACTGCCAAGAGGGCAGGTAATGCTGAAAGAACATTCATTTCTTCATCCAACTCACAGGCGTAGTCCTGCACAGGGGTAATGCTGAAAGAACATTCATTTCTTCAATTCACAGGTGTAGTCCTGCACAGAGTAGCTTCCCCAGTCCCTGGAGCCTGGCTGCCTAGGTTCTCTCACCTCTCCGCACACTTTCCAAGACCATCTGTTCCTGCCTCTATTTAGCATCCAGGCTCTTCCCTCCAGTTACTTAATGTTACTGTCATTAAGTCCACCTCTAGCAACTGTTGAACACCTGGGAGTCATGGGGTGGGGGCAGCCCACGCATTCCTCAACATCTCCTCTCCTGACTGGGCAGCTTTAGAGCCTAATAATCAGCCTCAGCTTAGGAAGTGCCCTTCTGGCCAGACCCATGCCATGAGTTTACTGATGCCAGCCCCACCTTTCCCTGCACCCTGTGCTCTGTATGCTTCCCTGTACACCTTTGTACCACAGTATGATTGGCTGGAATTGCCTTCTAATTGCTTTCTAATTGATTTGTACCATTGAGATAGAGTGGCATAGTGGTTAAGAGTGGCAGACTCTAGTCTGGAGAACCACTATAACATATTGTTACAGCAGCAATGAAAGTTCAACAAACAAACAAAAAAATCTTGTTTACTGGTACCTACCAGAGTGCCTGGTTTTAGTTCAAATAGTGTGACATTTACGATGTTACATCCATGAAGACAGGGGTCATTTCGTAGAACAAGAGGTGCAGGAGTGCCTGGTTTTAGTTCAAATAGTGTAACATTTACGATGTTACATCCATGAAGACAGGGGTCATTTCGTAGAACAAGAGGTGCAGGAGCTCATTAGCATAACTTATTTGCATATGCCCCACCCCCTGACATCACCGGAAGTGTGTCAGGAGGCAACATCCACCGCTCAGGCTCCACTGGACTGTTTTGGATTGCTAGCTGTTGGGGGGGGGAACGTGCAGATCTGTCCTCACAGAGGAGGGAGAGCTTGTACCTGAATAAAACTTGGTCTTAAAGGTGCCACCGAACTGTTTTGGATTGCTAGCTATTGGGGGGGGGGAACGTGCTGATCTGCCCTCACAGAGGAGGGAGAGCTTGTACCTGAAGGCGGGCCGGGGGGGCTCTGCAATTTACCTGGCTACTTCTTGCTCCTCATGGCTCAACTGAGGGCTGCTGGGAGCAAGGGTTGGGGCTTGTTGCATGTGCCCGCCCCCTGGGTTCCTTACTGCCGGAGCTCCGCTCCTGTGCACTTCCGCAGGAAATAACCCCTGCATGAAGATATCAATTACTTAAAAATGCTTTAGCAGTAGTGAAGGCTGGAAGTATTGTAGATCATGCTGATATTCAGGTATTCTACTAGTCGGGGAAATGAATTGCAGGCTGCAATAGTTGTTGAATCTATTTTAAATTCAATTTCCCTCTCACATATTGTTTACAACAATGTAAAATTTTGTAGTTGGAAATGTTATGCCATAACTGTAGCCTATTAGGCAATCCTAAAATAAAAATAAAAATACAGTACCTGACTTAAAAATAGTTGTCTTGACAACTTTCTGCTCTTGTCTACTAACTGGTGTAAATATCTGCTGTGGCTTTATTAAAAACATCAATTAGATTTCAATATAATCTTTATAAACATAGAAACTGTTTTATAAGAGGATTAGTAAGCTAAGATCATTTACTCAGTAGGAACAATATGTTAGCACCTTTTTCTTTTGTTATGTCCTATATTCTTGTAAAAAAGGAACCATAGTCATGTAAAACAGTCTATAATGCTAGGTACAATTAGAGTCAAATATTTTAAAACACATTTCACACAAGGTGTTTTTTGGTACCAATATAATTAGAAAAGGTTTAAAACTCCAGTTATTTTTTAAATGTCAATTAGAAAGGCAAATTATGAATAACTTTTTTCTGTCTCTCTCCCCGTCTTTTATTTCCAACAGCCAGCACACCTCATTTCCTGCGTATTAAGAGTGTAGAAGTCAATGCTGGGCAGTTTGCTACTTTCCAATGCACTGCCAATGGCAGGACAGCTCAAGGCAATAGACTGTGGTTGCAGGTAATCTTTTTCTTTCTTTTCTACAAAACGAGACTCTTAAATATGGTGTGACTGATAAGTTTTGGATCCAGATGAGGATCATGTGTACATGTGAGATCTGCTACTATGAAAAAAGACAACATCACTAATACAAATCTTGCTAATTCTTGTAAGTATTGCTGTTGGATCTTTAAAAATATATGTTTGAGATCCACTGTTCCAAATTATGACAGCATGAATATTTGTAGTGGGAAAAGTATGGTGGTACTGTGTTGCTTGAGAGTGAATTCTGGCTCTCTGGAGTTTCTTTGTTTATGTAGTGCTATTAGTGTATATGGCAGTTTACCAAATACAAGAAGAGAAATGTCTGTACCATAGATCCTTCAGTCTGCTATTTGAGACAAGGATGACAATAAAAGGAGTAGGGGAAGGTGGTGGCAGGGCTAAACGAGGGAAGAATATGTGTTTGTTTTAACTGGACATTCAGTGGGAGATCAAGGCTAAAAGGTTGTGCCAAAAGCTAAACTTAGGCCCCGGTCACACAGAGCATTTGCCCCGCTGAAGGCTCGGTACTCCGCCGGATTTTCCGGGCGTGATCTCACCTGAAAATCTGGGAGGCGTAGCACTCCCATGGCCAACCTGTGGCAAGCCGCCAAAGCCACATAGTTAAAAGCTACCAGGATCTCGACCTACCAGCAAATGGTTTGCCACGGGCTGCCTCCAGACTCCTGTGGTGTGATCGTGCTGGCGTCCTTTTTGCTGCATGTGGCGACGGTGGAAGCCCCGGTGTGCCGCCATCAAGTCTGATCGCCTACTCGCGCATCAGATTGTGATGGCGCAAAGAGCCATGCCTCCCCCCTGCGTTTTCTGGCCCGTGTGACCGGGGCCTTAAAAAGGTATGCTATAAGGAATGGTTTGAAGGAAGTGTGTGAGGTGGTGTCCCACAAGTATTCTGAGAGAGAGTTCCACACATAGCAGATCCTAAGTGAGAAGAGGAAGAGCAACTTGAGGGGACCTTTGGACAACAGGGTGGTGGAACTAGAGAAGCAAAGATTATGGGCTGGGATGTGCCAGAATATCAGCGCAGAGGAATAAGTGGGGCCAAGGCCGCGGAGGTCTCCGAAGGTAAATCTCACAGTAGAGAGCAAGTTAGTTTACTGATGTAAAGAGAGGTACTCCATTGTCAGAATAACAGGAGAAAGCAATTTTAGAGGCAGAGCTTTGAACAAGGGTCCAAGTTGTAGAGAACAGAAAGGAGGCATTGCAGTAGTCAAGGTAAGAGATGACCTGCGTGTGAACCATGTTTTCACGAAAGTGTTAGAGAAGAAGCACCATTCTTCTACAGTATAGTAAAGAGAGATTTGATGACAAACTGAGTATGGGGGGAAATGAGAAAAGTTAAAGACAGAGCAATGGATATGGAGAATATGTGAGGAGACAGAAAGTTCTGGGGTGTATGAGAAATTAGAGGTGGTGATTTTCAAAAGGGAGTATTAAACAGGCAGCTAGTGGGTAGGATTGGTAGGAGGGAGAAAGATCAGAGATAGAGAGGTAGTCCTGGTATATTACCAGCAGTTTGAAGCCATGGTATTTTATGAGGTCACCCAGATACTTTGTGTAGAGAGAAAAAAGAAGAGGGCCAGGTACAGATACCTAGGAGACTGGCTGAGAGAGAAATTAAAGAGAAAACTTCCCCCTGTGGAACACTGAATGAGCAATTAGGCAGGATGAGAACAATCACATAAATTTAGTCCATAAAGAAGAACAGATTTCACAGTGTTATTAAAGGAAGAAGAAAGGTTAAGGAAGATGAGATAGTGTAGTGATTCGTAGATCTGACTGTGAGGAGATTATTGGTGATGGGCAGAAGGGGGTCAGGTGTGGAGCTGGAGGAGGGAAATTTGAAACAGTGGGAATAGGCAGCATGTTCACAATGTTTGGAAGCAAAGGAAGCTAGGAAAATTGGGTGGTACTGAGGAGGATGAGAAGTAAGGACATAAAAAGTGAGTAAGAGGTGCTTAATTGCCGTGAATCAGGGATGTGTAATACCGTTGCTTAACTAGGGCCCCAGCCACACGGACAGGAAAATGCAGGGGGGAAGCGTGGCTGTTTGCCCCGGAGCAAAATAACGCACGGCTGCACGATCAGACGTCCCGTACAGGTCCTATCGAGGTCCCGTGGTTAGGGGGGGTGCCGATCACAGGACAATCCTGTGGCGCGGCAAAGAAGCGGCCTCTCTAGCAAAAGGCTCAGTGGGTTTAACCCCTTCCAGGGCTGCAGAGGAATGCAAACTGTGTCCTCTGTCAGGTCCCCTCTAGGAGGAGCTTCAGCCGGGCCGCCCTCCTGCAACGCCCCTCCTGCACCTCCCCCTCTGCCGCCCGGTGCAGAGAGTTCCTCTCGAGCAGGCCGAGCCAGGAGTGGGGGGGTACAGAAAAGAGGAGGGGGCTGTGTTGTTTGTTTTTAAATGAAAGTGTGTGCATGCGCCGTTGGGTGCTTGTGCGCATCCCGTGGAGACTTGGGGGGAAAAACCCTTTTAGCGACGGGACATGGGCGGGCACCGGATGCCACGACCTGCCACCTGGAAACGCGATCAGGCGCCCGCCCTTGCCCTGCGGTTTCCAGAAACTAGTATCTCGGAGGTACTAGTTTTTTACCCCACATCTTCGGTGGGAAGCCTCGGGTTCGCCACGGGAGCTCTACGCTTCCCAGATGTGGCGTTGTGATCGCGCCCGAAAAATCCGCCTATCTTCCGTCTCTGTAGCGTGGCTAATGCTCCGTGTGACCGCAGCCTAGGTAGATTTCATGCATAAATTTATATGAGAGGAAATCAACCAACTCTTTTTTTCTTCCTCAGAGGCTTTCAGCTATGTGAGAGAGTGAATAGAGTTAGATGGAGAATAGAATTAAATGGAGGGAGTGTGCTAGGTCAAGGGATGAGAAGGGTTAATGGTTTGTAGGAAGATAGGGGTAAGTGTTGAAAAATAAAAACATGGATAACATTAATGCAGAAGGTGTAGAGTCTAGGTGCTGAACAGAATATTCCGTCTCTGTAGCGTGGCTAATGCTCCGTGTGACCGCAGCCTAGATAGATTTCATACATGGAAGGGGTAAATTTATATGAGAGGAAATCAACCAACTCTTTTTTTCTTCCTCAGAGGCTTTCAGCTATGTGAGAGAGTGAATAGAGTTAGATGGAGAATAGAATTAAATAGAGGGAGTGTGCTAGATCAAGGGATGAGAAGGGTGAATGGTTTGTGGGAAGATAGGGGTAAGTGTTGAAAAATGAAAACATGGATAACATTAATGCAGAAGGTGTAGAGTCTAGGTACTGAACAGAATACAGGGACAGTACTTCTGACAGAGCCAGTTAATTGATCAACCACAAATCACAGGGGGAAATGTGGAACTTTGGGAAGATGGACTCTTCAGTGTGGAAAGAGATGAAGTGGTCAGGCACCCACAGAGCAGCTCTTGGTGAAAACAAGTGAGTGCCCAAGGTAATGTGTGGGGATGAGGTTAAGAAAAAGAGACAGAAAGCTGCTGGGTCTGAACATGAAATTTCCAAGGAGCAAGGCAGAAGTGTTGCCAGAGAAGAAGGAAGTGAGCCAGGCATTAGATCTGAAAAAAGGCTGAAAGTAAGTTAGGGAGGCAATACAGAACTGAAATACCAAGTCGCGAGATGAGTTGACTTGTACAGATTGAACTCCAAAAGGCAACATAGAACTGGGGGTGGCTTGATCAGGACACCTTGCAGGAAGGGTGGGCAATAAGTTTTTTCCCTGAGCCTTTAGCAAATTAGAGCCATACTGCTTCTATGAAGTTTGGAGAAAAGCCACATTGGCTAGTGCAGTGTTGACTTTGTAAAGTACCTTTCTCATCCCTCCTTTGCAAAAAGTCTTGGAAACCATTGCTGCAGTTGCTAGGATGCAAGTGGGCTGCTATATTGATCTCACTGTATTCATAACTGAAGGTCTACAAGGTGGTGCATGTCTAGGCTGTGGCACTGTGACACATGGGATAAAGGAAATGAAGCAAAACACTTCAAATCTAATAGATATGAATAGTCTTCATTAAGACTTGCAGCATTATCCATTTGAGATGAGATAACAATACAATATTTATAAAGACTTTAAATCTTCTGCTCTTGTTGTACTAAGTAAAAGCCTACATAAATCATGAGAAGGGGCTTCCCAGATAGCACTTATTTTGTTGCTCTGTTCACCCACTACTGGTGTGAAGTAACAATGCTTTCTTTGAAGTTGTATAAAGCAGATGTTTGATGACTGAACAAGCAGTGTTTGACATCCGTTATTCCTCTATAGTATGATATCATAATGCAGAACCCCTACCCTACAACCATCTGACTCTGGATATTTTTATTTCATAATTCCTTATTAGAGAAGAAGGTATATCAGTGGAAAATTCTTTAAAAAAACAATGTGGGAATTTCCCCCTAGCAAAGAAGCGCTGTGCAACCATGATAAGTTGTTTGCAGAGCTTGAAATAGTTTGTTTTTCCTCTACTCTTTAGTTGTATTCAGATAAGTGTACCTATTCCTTAAGGCTGTTTTCCAGGGTATATACATAAACCATGGCAATTAGGTTATACCTAAAGAACCTAAATGGTAGTCTTATTTTTCAGATTTGAAAGCCATTCACCCAGAGGAGTACAGTCCTAACAGCATGGATATTAATAATTTGGGTTTTTCTGCATCAAGAAAAAAATATTAACGCAAAAGATAAAATGAAATTTTTGAATCAGCTGACTGGTTTATTGAATTTTCTGGCCGTTGTAGCCACTCAGTCATTGCTTTGCATGAAAGAAGAAAGAATAATCTCAGGATGGTGAAATACCTTATGTAATGACTTTAATCTGATCCTGATCCTTTTTCAGATGAACAATAAATCATGAGATTTGATTATATGCGCATCAGGTAATGTGAAGACAAATTGTCCCTAACTGAGCCAATTTCACCTTAGGTTAAAGTCAAATGAAGGAAATCAGGCCTGTCATGCAGCTTTATACAATATCTGTTCTTCTCTTGTTGCCACCAGTTTTTTTGTTTAAAAGGTCATTGGCTAGATTATATGCCCTGTGGATTAAATGTTCTCATTATCTTGAAATTTCAGTATAAGCATACTACAAAAATAAATTCGGTGACTTTGGAGAAATAGTGTCCATCTGCTTATATTTTCATTATTGCATCTGTGGACAACACAAGTTATTGCCATTGGGGATTAGTTTTAATTTGGAATCGGAAATTTAAACAAATTGTGTTTCTAATGCACACACTCTTAAAAACACTATATGCTATAATGACATTATTGTAGAAAAACAAACAATAAAAAAACCCTAATCACACAAGTAAAATTTCTGCATTGCTTAGAACCTATAGGCTGTCTCTTTCACCACAGTGGCCAACTCATCAAGTAGCCTTTTCTGTCATTGAGCATTATTGGTTGCTCCATGCAATCTATAAAGTTTGGTCTTTCACACACACACAAAAAAATCATTTGCAGTTTCCTTGAAGAGTTCATCTGTAACTCTTTTCCCTTCTATATTTTTTCCTATTTTATATGCTACAGTCCTAGGCTGCGGTCCCACTGGAGGCCTGATGTGATCTGGCAGTGCCTCTATTTGCAGCAGTTTAAATCATTGTGGGAAGGGGTGACCAGGCAGCACACCCTGAAATGGCCTCACTGTGCACTCGCGCTGTGGTTGACCGGTCAGATTATTGCTATGGGGCAACCACATAGTGGGTGGTCAAGTGGCTTCTTTTTAAAGATTTGTCTTTTGCATATGCACATAACTGCTTATTTGAATCCATTTAGACAACTGGAGGAGGCTACCTCCCCCTCTGAAAAAACTCATCTTTTCAATTAACCCCTTCCCCACCCTGTGTTTTGAAAAGCTGTACGTAGAGGAACCAGCATGAAAAAGACAAAGGAGGCTTCTCAGCCTGCCCTTACCTCCCTCCTTCTCAATTCAGAGAACAGCTGAAAGCTTGCTGGTGTGCAGGAAGATGCAATTATGCACACATCACTAACTGGCTTTTAAAAAAAAGGAGTGAAAAAGGAACAAAGCAATCAAACTTCCCAACTGGATTGAGCTTGCACAAGGGGAGTTCAGACATCCAGAAATGTGGGGTGAAAGCACTGATTTTTGCAAACACCAGACTTTCCCTGGTGCCTGATTACTCCACTTCCAAAGATGGGCAGAATGGGGTGGTGATGACTGGGGCACGGAAGGCATATGTTGCTGACTGATCATGCTCTTTAAATCCACAAGGGTACCACAACTATATTGTTGCAAACTGCTCATGTGACCTCAGCCCTATACAAAGTTAGTTCAGTCTAAACCTAATTTGAATGGATTTAGATTGGAGTAACTCTGCATGAGATTACACTGCTAGAGTTTACACTGAGTTTGTGCTTATTATATGTAAGGTCCTGGAACATTTGAAATAATGATGAAGAAATATATGGAGGACAACATCCTCTCTGCTGAATAACCACAGCCTGTTTTTATACTTAGCAATCTAGTTCGCCCCAGCACTTTGCTATTTATCAGTTAAACTGGCCATCCCTGCTTTCAACGCCTGACTCAAGCAACCAAGACATTTCCCTCTCAGATCAGCATGAAAATATTTTTTTTATCTCTAGAGTGACCTTAAGAAAGCATCCCTTTAAAAAACTAGGTAAGAAATTTAGGACACCCATCCTCCATTCTTCTTTGAACAACCCTTATACAGTATGGTCTTTTTCTTCGTTATCTCGGACAAAGTAAACAATTTGTTGATACTGTGGCCACTTCTGATCTTTGGATTTACTTCTGTAAATAGAACAATACTCCAAACTGAGCAGGGCACCTGATTATCTTTTACAACACTGTTTCAGATTGGTACTATTACATTTTATACCTCTGCTGGCAAGAATTATTGGACTGTCTTCCAATGGTTTGTGTAAGTTTTTCTTTCTCAGTCCCATTTTGAAACTCCCTAGCCACCTTGTAGCTTATTCCTTATTGCAGCCACCTACTGTAACAACAGCTAGTCTTTATTTAATGTATGTGATGCTGAGAGGTGAAAAGTCTCCACTTAGCAAAGGGAACAGAGAGCAAATCGCTTAGAACAGAATGTGGCTATCACCGAACACCATTAAGCTGCCAGTCATATTCATGTTTAGAGGAAAATAAAAGATAGGGAAATGTAAAAAATACAGAAGCTTTTGTTAGCGCAAGGGCTTTAATAGCATAAAGTGAGAGCAGTGATTATAAGAAATGCATGTTCTCCATAGCTATAAAATATAAATGACTGATGCTAACAAAGTTCATAATTCCTCAGCTCAGAATGTGAACCTCAACTGCTCTTAGTATTTGCCTTTTAATACAAAGGGATATGTTACAGCCTTCTCCAGCTTGAAATTTAATTAAAAGCACAGAACTCCTGCTTCCACCTCATTCTCTAGGTAGTGTTGCCCTTGTTAGGCCGTGTTCATACGAGCCATTTTGGGCCGGGAGAGGGACGGATCGGGGCCGCAGCAAACGGGCGCGATCCCACAGCAACATCTGGGAATCGTGCTGCGCCCGTCCCCAATCCGCCCCTACCAGCCAAAACCCGCAGCAAAAAAGAACCACCTACCTAGGTGGTTCTTTACGAAAGTCCGCATCACCGCCGGCTGTGGGATCGCTGGCGCGTCTGTTCACCGCCGTATCCCCAGCCCCTGGCTGTACTGCGCATGCTCAAGCATGCGCAGTTCGGCAGCCTCCCCCTCCCATTTGTCTCTTCCTCCCCGGCATCTGATTGTGCCGGGGAGCAACGGCGCCGCGGCTCAGGAGATCGTGGGATCCCGCCGCGGCGTCTCTTTTTTGGTGCGGCTTTTAAAAGCCGCACTTTGCCCAGTGTTTTCCCTGCCGTGTGGCAGGGGCCTTAGTGTTGCTCTGATGTTTAGTTTCTGCTTCTTTCTTCCCATCAGCAGTGCTCTGTCTCTTCCCCTGTCCCAAACCTCAGTTATTGGTACACTGCATGAGGCTCTAACTAGACAGGCTGGAAGTTACAGATCTACCATTGCCTTTTAAAGCTGGATTTCAGGTGCTTGGAGATGCTAGAAGTTTGATGCTTTGATGAAAGTGGCTAACTATGGAATCCTATGAATACTTCCTTAGAAATAAGCCCCATGGAAAAGACCTGAGTAGGATTCAGAGTAAAGCTGCTTTGGAAGGCACTATGTGTGTCTGTATTCCAGTGGAGCATACACCTCACATTAGCTAAATCAGAAGGAAGTTATTCTGGGCCAGTGCTGCTGTCTGGGATTCCAGAAGCAAAGCTGGGCCTGAGGGCTAAAATACATAAGATGTGCTGTGTCATGTGTATTGTGCACTTTGGCCCTGAGAACATTCCTAAGATACAAACCTAATCCTTCAGGCAGAGCAGGCCCATAGCTACTGCGGGGCCCAAGGGCCCCCATGGTGGTTTTTACAGGCCCCTCCTTTATCCTTGGCTCCCCCTCCCCTCAGGCACCCAATCACTTGTCACTTGTTGGCACTCAGCAGACTGCAGTGCCAATCAAATCTGGGTCAGGGGAGGAGGAAAAGGGGACAATGAATCCAGGAGAAGGAGGAGCGGAGCCTGAGTCCCCACCCAGCCTGAGACGTCTGACCATTTGCTTCCTCACTCTCACCTCTCATTGGGCATTTGGAACAGTGGGTGGGCTCTACACAATGCTAGCATAGAGCCTGCCAGATACAAGTCAAGCCACGCAAGTCCAAGCAAGCTGCAGCAGAGCACTCCATCCTGAGCCTTTGAGTCTTGCTGCCTGGCCTACACAGCCCTGTAGCAGCTCCTCTGTCATACTCCCCTATTGTCCCTGGCAGCACAGCACAGCTTCTGCTTGTTTGTTGTGCACCACCCCTCCCGCTGCTCCTCTTGTCGTTGTCAAGGTAGTAGTAGCTAGCTCGTCATCCTCCGTGGGGCTGGACAGCCCTGGCCCGGGTTTGATTCCCCTCTCATTTGTGCCACATTTCCAGTGTTCCCCCCTCCACCAGTGTGCATCCTGCAGGCTGCAGGACTCCAGTCCATTTAGCAAGAGCGGGGCATGGGAGGGGGTCCACTTAGTCTCATCTATTGTACAGCATGGGCCTGAGGGCATCTTTGGAATTCTGATGTAGGGGTAGGCGCAACAAAATTGCTGCCTTGGGATGTGGAGCCAGCCACAGAATGGCAGCTGTGGGTGGTGGAGCATTATCCAAGTGCATGAGGGAAGAGGGATAATTTTTTTTAAAGACCCTGGGAAAGAGGTGAGTCCTGGTGGCTGCTGCCTGCCCTAGGCTAGGCCTCCTTATCCAGGCCTTCTCCTGGCCTAGTGGTGGGATAGCGGCTTAATGGCCTACATGAGGAGGAGGATTTGTTTCCCTGTTGAATTTCTGTGGTGAGACCTGTTTTTGTCGTTCTGGAAGTTGTTATAGTTCTTCTGAAAGTTGTTGTTGAGGCTGCTATACTGGGGGGGGAACTTGCTGTCTCTGGTCTGAATCTTGTTTCTGTCTGCTGGTACCAAGTTGGCACGTTTCCTGATTTTACTGCTTTTTAAATTTTACTGTTGGAGCGGGTTGGTGGTCTGCTGCTGGCTGCTGCCTGCCCTAGGCTAGGTGTTCTCCAGGCCTTCTGCTGGCCTAGTATATTGCCTGGCCTGAATCTTCTTTCTGGCTACTGACACCAAGTTGGCATGTTTTCTGATTTTACATTTTATTTATTTTACTGTTGGGGTGAGTGGATGTCTGGGATGGGTTGGTGGTCTGCTGCTGGCTGCCCTAGGCTAGGCCTTCTCCAGGCCTTCTGCTGGCCTAGTGTACTGCCTGGCCTGGTTCTTGATTCTGGCCTGGTTCTTGCTTGAGTTCTGGGCATCTCCAGCTGGAATTGCAAAGCTAATATGGCACTAAGCACCTTGGTTTCTGTGAGGATGGGGATGGATGGAGGGGGTATATTTCCACTGAATCTCCCTTTTTTGTACAATAAACCGCTTGTATATATTATTTATTTATTAGTTATTATTTAGAAGTATGAGTGTGGTGTGGCAGCTCCACACAGACATATAATGGCAGGGCCCCCGAGCAAAAAGTTATTAGCTACGGAGCTGAGGCAGAATGCAGTCCAATCCTTAACTAAGCATTTCCCCAGCCAACCAGTGTTCTGCTTTTCACATGATCATAATCTCCGTTTTACCTGAATTAAGATTTTTTTTAGAGATCCCAGCCACCCATTCAAGGACCAAATGGCTTCATGTAGATCTGATGAAAGGGATTGTCATCAGCATAAATTAGGGTTGCCAAGTCTGGCAAACTCACCGGCGGGGGAGGCTCTGACGAGTCCGGGAGCCGGCTCCGTATGCGTGCGAAGCGCGCGCGCGCCGCCAGCACGTCGACGAGCTGGGCCATGCCCCCAACATCAGGTGACGCAGCTTTGGGGGGCAGAGTTCCCCCCGGGGCCCGATTCCACCACGGCGGAAATCGGGCCTCCAAAGCGGGGGTTTCCCCGCCCCCTGACCCCATTTGGCAACCCTAGCATAAATATCTCTATTAATTCTAGATCATCCAGCAGTTTCATGTAGATGTTAAACATGGGAGACAAACAGTGTTTCCAAGGGGAGAAACAGTGATCTATCAGGCCACCTTCTGGAACCAGGAAGGACTGAAAACACATCAAAGCAGTGCCTTCTACTTACAGTTCCAAAGGACAGTCCTGTAAGATTCTGTGGTCACTGATATTGAAGTCAGTGGATGGTCCACCAGAATTGACAGGATCACACTTACACAGAGCAACCAGCGTTCTTTCAAGAAATGCAGTCATAGGCCATTTAAGGCTTTAAAAGTAAGGACAAACACTCTGACTTGTGCCTGGAAAGAGGTGAGTAGCTGTCAAGTTCCTTAGCAGGGTCACACCACACACACACTCAGGCCTCTTGAAAAGATAAGTGGTTTTATTGGTAGTCCAATATTGGTAGTCCAAGTATACAGCTTGTGTCAAGAATGGCCTGTAGTATATTGGCCTCTGACTTATAGTGATTTCGAACTACCCGCCCAAGAAGCAAAAGCCAATGGTTAATTTTTGCGTGCGCAGCAAGCAAGCAGCAAAACAAGCGTCAAAGCTGGAAAGCAGTTAAGGTTCCCAGCCGTCTCATTACAGCTGGAGACGGCAAGGTCAAAGCCGCAATAGCAGTCAGTTGCTGGGCAGGGAAGCACTGGGAAAGCAGAGGAGAGTATCACCTCCACATACCAATGCCATGACAGGGCTACCTGACAGTAGCTGGTGAAAATCATTCTAACAGTAGTCTGGCCGCTGCATTTTGGTACCAGCTGACATTTCCAGATGTTTTGAAAGGCATCCCTGTGTACAGCACATTAAAGTATTCTGTCCCGGATGTTATCAGAGCAGTGGCGTATCTGGTGCTTGGGGTGGATAATTTGTTAACAACCCTTCCTCTATTTATTTATTTATTTTTGCTGTCAAATCACAGCTGTCATATGGTGAACCTGTAGGGTTTTCAAGGCAAGAGACATTCAGAGGTGGTTTATCATTGCCCGCCTCTATGTCAGCCCTTCTTAACTTCTGAGATTAGGCTGGCTGGGGCTATCCAGGTCGGGGGCCCTCCTCTCTATGACAACATTATTTCCAGTAATAATTATGAAATAAAACAAATAATAGTAATGGCCAGAAAATAGATTCAGGTGTGTAGCCATGTTGGTCTGAAGCAGCAGGACAACGTTTGCTCTTAATGGTGCTGCTGGACCCAAACTTTGTTTCAATGGCCAGGAAAGAAACACAGATAGTGATACATTTCTTTTATTTAACTTTGTATATATAATCATGCCAGTAAAAAAAAATTCACAGTCCAACACATCATGGGAGCCAGTGTGGTGTAGTAGTTAAAGTGTTGGTCTGGGAGATCTAGGTTCAAATCCCCACTTGTGTCATGGAAGCTTGCTGGGTGACCTTGGGACAGTCACATTACTCTGAACCAAGCCCTGACATGGATAGCCCCAGGATAGCCTAATCTTGTCATATCTCAGAAGCTAAGCAGGGCGAACATGGAGACCTCCTCCAAACATCTCGTCTTAAAAACCCTACAGGGCTGCCATAAGTCAGCTGTAACTTGATGGCAAAAAATACATATAATGTCATCATACCACTCGTGTTGTGAGTAGGCACTTGGGAGGTTTTCTGTTCTCCATTTTGAAGTCCAACAGCTGACCTTCCCAAATATCTACAAGGTATTTTTGAAAGCTAGGAATCTGAATTTGTACTAACTTTTACTAATAGTAGCCAAAGCATCACATAATAGTGATCCCAAAATTCACCAGACTGGATGTTAAGAAACACACTACTCCCCCCCAAAAAAACAAGATGCCCCCATCCGCCATTGTTTCGAAAGGACTAAAGTCAAACCAGAGAATCTCTGCAATAGAAGCTGAAGGAGAGCATTTTTACAAGCCCAGCAGAACCAGTGTACAGAGTACCCCGCAGTACCAGTGCAATCACAGAGCACCCAGCAGAACCCAGTGCCAATGTGGCAATGCCAGCTCAATCACAATCCAAGCAGGAGGGGCATGTTTGTCGGGGGGGGGGGTCTGAAGTCCAGCAGAACCAGTACAGTGTACAGTGCCTAGCAAACCCAGTGCCTTCTTTTCATAATATTAACAAAGGTTGCTACCAATGTTCCCTCTAAGCTATGGAGTCTTGTGAGCAAAAACGCTACTTTGTGAGCTACTGGCATTAAAGTTGTGAGTAATTAGACTACTGCATGAATTAGTTTGCTCTGGAGCCAGCCTTCCTGAGCTAAGACAAAAATGTGTGAGCCAGAGGGTAAAAAACTGTGAGCTAACTCACACTAACTCAGCTTAGAGGGAACACTGGTTGCTACTGTACTACTTTTAAATACATTCTGTCAACCAAGAAGGGTATGGATGAGAAGGTCTTGAGACCAAGAAGTGAAAATAAAAGGGGGGGAGACATGGAAAAAAGGGGGGGAGACATGGAAAAATCAGGTGAAGGGAGAGAGAAATTAATGAGAAGTGTGTGGAAAAGAGGGAGAAAAATTAAGAGAGGGAAAGATTGCTTTATCTTGCTGTAACACCTTAACTACTGTTTTGCAAGATCCGGCTGAGCTGGTTGCAAGGAAGGGAAGAGAGAAAGGCTAGGCTGTTGGAGACAGTAACCTGCAGCCTGGCAATTACAATTGCAGCTGTCAGCATGATCCGTTAAGCAAGTTTGCTTCAGTCTTGGAGCAAGGGAGGTTTAGCTGATCCTAGAGGAGTTTTTTTTTGCTATGCTCAGACTTCCCTGCACCCCTAGTGGCTGCAGCCAACACTGCATTTTAAAAAGAACAGAAAAGACTTCTGGTCTAAGCGTTTTGCCGCTTGGACGTGTCTCGTCTCGCTCGGATGGAGACATGCCGAGACCCGGCTGATGGGAAGGGTTTGAGTTTGTCCTGGACCCTCCCGGGGTCTCTATAGGAGATCCCCAGCCTGGGGAGCTGAGGAGAGCCTCTTCCAAGGGGACACCCGAGGAATTGAGGCTCACCTTCTTCCCTGATAGGTACCGTTGCCACGAAGCCAGCATTGCACCTAGAGACGACTGCCAGAGCAAGCGATCACAACCAACTCGTTAAAAAGACTTCCAAAAGATCTCCAAGGCTACAAACTGTGAGTTAAGCAAAGCTCAGGAGAAAAATAAGCGAATGGAGGAGCCTTGGTAGTAATTGGAAGCGCCTAAGTTTGAAGCACAGGGGGGAGGAGATTTCAAGGTCCCCCAATAGGAGTAAACTGTAAAAAACGGTTTTAAAGCGAAAATAAAGAGACTTGCATAAGAAGTTAAGCAAACGCAAAAGCTGCTAAAATATACAAAGCGGAATTAAAACGTATAACTTTTGCTTTGTTTTGGAAAACTTACTTCTTGTTGATATTATGGCTGGGAGAGGATGGAGAGCGCCGGAGAAAACTGGTGACCGGAAATAACATACCAACGACTCCCTCCCAGAACCAGGAAGCATCTACAGACCTTTCTTTGCTGTTAGCAAATGCACTGCACCCTCTAATGGAACGAATGACTACTCTCAACACCAAACTGGACAACATGCAAATACAACTGAAGCAAATGGACAAGAGAACTACAGCAACAGAAAACATTGAAAAAGATGGAAAAACAGACTGAGAGTATTAATAAAAGAGTGGATGAGGCAGAGAAAGAGAGATCCTTGGATAAAACGTGACTAATACAGCTCCAGCTGGAAAGATCCATGTATGTTTTACATTTCCATGGAATACCTGAGGATAAGAATGAGGACTTAAAGGAGCTCTTGGCAGTTGCCTTGGCCCCACTAATGGATTACAAACAAGAAGACTTAATTAAGGAAATGGAAGTGGCGTACAGGACTTATCTGGATTTTATAAAGAAAAATAAACTCCCAGGGGAAACTTATTTAAAATTCACGAAACGATCTACGAGGGAACTGGTGCTAAAGTCAACAATGGGAAAATCCTTAAAAATCAAGAATGAAGCGATAAAATTTTTGAAAGACATCCCATTTGAAGTAAGAAAAAAGAAACTATACAGGATGCTTACTCTCTCTCTGCAAAAAAGGGTATAGCATATAGATGGCTATTTCTGGAAGGGTTGAGTTTTAATTACCAGGATAAAAAATATAAAATTGACTCTGTTCCAAAAGCGGAAAGATTTATGGATCAAATGCTTAATGTAAAAAAGAAGCAGAAGGAAAAGAATTTAAAAACGGATGCGGAGGAAGAAGAAGATGATGATGAGTCCTACTCATAGGACTCAACAAGCCAAACTTCCTCTTCACCAGAATCATCTGAATCGGAGAAAGGAGCTTCCTCATCATCAGAATCATCTGAATCGGAGAAAGGAGAGGCCGCTCCCAAAATGCAGAAAATGAAGAAATCTAAGAAGAAAAGACTAAAACTAAAGCACTCACTGGAGAAGACCCTGATGCTGGGAAAGATTGAAGGTCAAAGAAGACGGGGACGGCAAAGGATGAGATGGTTAGACAATGTCATAGATGCAATGAACATGAAATTGAGCAAACTTCAGAGGACTGTGGAAGACAGGAAGGCCTGGCGTGATCTGGTCCATGGGGTCGCGAAGAGTCGGACTCAACTGTGCGACTGAACAACAACAAAAAGCATGAGTGCTAAGGGCAGTAATTGTGCCAAGCTAATAACTTTATACTTTTTATAATCAAACTAATCTCTGTATAACCTGTACTAATAGGTTAAAAAGGTCTATTTTAAAGCTTTTTTAGATCGTGATTTGTATTAGTCTTTACCCCTTCCCCATAAACAATTGCTAGAAAGAAAACGGAAGTTATATAACAGTTTCAGGACCTAACAGGAAGTTTGGAAGAAGGCCTTGAGACTTAAAAAATCATCCATAACTGTGGTGTATCCACAGTATTTTTAGGAGAATTGCTATATAGTCTTACATCAGTCGTATTTGAAATCATAAACCAGATGTATCAGATTACTTCAGTAAAAAGGCTGAGATGCAATTTGATACAATGTGGATTTTGGACATATATGGATTGCCCAACAGTCTTTTAAGGGGAGAATGTTAAATAAATTACCTCAGCAGCATTACCTCTGGGACCAGAGGCATTGCACAACCTTTTATGGTACTATCTTAAAGATTCAGCAAGAATGCAAACTTGCTAGTGAAACCCTAAACAGAGTTGCGCCCTTGTAAGCCCATTGACTTAATTGGATTTAGAAGAGTGTAACTCTTCTTGGGACTACTTCTCTTGAATATATGTTAATGCCATAGAGTGTATCCTTAACTCATAGCTAAGGGTAGTGGTGCATGTTGCATTCGGGCAGCACAAGGTATGTCCTGGCAGGACAAGCAATGTTGTATCAGTTCAAAAGGCTCTTGTGTTGGTAGAATCTTTTGCAGAAAAAAAAAGCAGCATCTGTAGCTGTCAGCAGTGGTAGAATGTTGAAGATAATTGTGTACAAGTGGAATGTTGTACAGCGTTCTTTCAGAGGTGAATGGCTTATCAGAACATGACCTACAGCTAAACTGGATTAGATGAACAGCTATCTGGAGTTTAGTCAGAACCTTGAAGAAAGGACAACTTTTCTCTAAATTAGATTTTATTCATAAAATAATGATTGAGCCAAGATAAAGGATACTAAGGCATATATATAAAAAATACTAATTAAATATTAGTTATAATAATATAACTAGTACATCCATCCTGCTATTCTTTTATTCTGCTTTGGTAGCTATTCAGGTCCTCAGTGTTTGAAACCTTCCTTTAAGATCTGTGGAAAACAATGACAGTGTATAAAAAAGCCTCTGTAATGAAATTTAAGACCCCGTTAGATTCAGGCCTGCACATGGGGTCAGGGGCTCATTATTTAGTCTCTCTATGTTTGGAAAAGGCAGAAGAAAATGTAAACAGTTTTTCTTTCTTACTGAAGAAATTGCAGTAGGCTCTTTGGGACTGATACTTTGCACCTGTGGATTTAAAAAAGAAACATGACACAACCTTAATAACCTTACTGAAGTCTGTGGAATTACTTTGGGTAAATAATGTGTGAAAAGAAATAGAATGTTATATTTGAAAGTTTGTTTAAATGTACATATATGATGCTATAGACCAGCAGACCGTTTCTTATTTGTAGTTTCCTAACTTGATCTTGCCCCTTCAGCCACTTATAGTGTCATCTTAAGCAGAGATACACTCTTGTAAATTCACTGAAGTCAATGGGAGAAGAAGAACAAGAGGAGGAGGAGGAGGAGGAGATTGGATTTCTACCCCGCCCTTCACTACCCAAGGGAGTCTCAGAGCGGCTTACAAACTCCTTTCCCTTCCCCTCCCCACAACAGACACCCTGTGAGGTAGGTGGGGCTGAGAGAGCTCTGGCAGAAACTGCTCTTTTTCAAGAACAGCTGTGCCAGAACTATGGCTTGCCCAAGGTCATCCAGCCAGGTGCAAGTGGAGGAGTGGGGAATCAAACCCAGTTCTCCCAGATTAGAGTCTGCACACTTAACCACTACACCAAACAGAGGATGTACCTCTGCTCAGGATGGCACTGTCTCAGTTATCAGTCAGTCCTTCTTCTCCCTGTCATTGCCCCTTTTTCAGATATTCAGTTCTCAATGTTTTTTATCATCTTTATGTATTTGTTAACAAAATGTATACCCTTCCTTTCTGTCCTCATCAGGGTCACCAAAGTGGCTAACAGATGAAAAAAACATAATAAAAACATGTCTTAAAAAGCATTACACCAAGCAAAAACACCCCATTAAAATATTTAAAAACCAAGATAAAATATGCATGCAAAAACATAAAAAGAACAGTTAAAACATGGGGCAAAAAGGAGGGATCCCTGAAGGAATGCCAAATTAAACAAAAGTCTTCACCTCCTGGTGCAAGGCAGCATCAGAAGGCATTAGATGAATCTATCTTTTCCAGAGTTCTGGTGCCACAACTGAGAAGGCCCTCTCCCAGGTTGGCACCCACCTCAACTCAGAAGGTGGGGGTACCCAAAGCAAGGCCTCAGAAGAAGACTGTAGCAGTTGGATAGGTTCATAAGGAAGTAGATGGACTTTCAGGTGCCAAGCTACATAGAGCTTTAAAGATCAACACCAGTACCTTGACTTGTGCCTGGAAACAAATTGGAAGCTATTGTAGATGGGCCAAGACTGGAGTGATAGGGTCCCTACAAAAAACCTGCAATCAGCATCCTGGTGCAGCAATTCTGTAAGTTTCCCAACACTTTTCAAGGGCAGCCCCTTGAAACTACTCCATCGCAGTAATCCCATCCAGATGTAAATAAGGCATGCAGGATAGTGACCAGATCTTTCCTTCCAGGCACTAATGGCCACAGCTGACATCTTTTAAAGTTATGGAATTCTGTCAGTCATCCATTACCTTAAGTCTTTGTCCGGGGTGTCCTTTGTTAGCTCCATGTGGTAATGGTGGCCATCAAGATGAAGCCCGTGTATGAGAGTTCCTTCCTGCTAGATGGAATTTGTTTTGATGCAATATTTAACAAGTTCTCTATATAAAAGTGTATATAATAATACCAACAGTTCCCATTACTCTTAGCTAAAAACAAGATACTTTGCAGTAATTGCATCTGAGCTAGTTAGTCCAGAAGGCTTCGAATATATTTTTAAATTAAAACACACACGATTGTGTGAAAGCAAATCCCATTTATTTTAATGTAACTTACTCCCAAGTTGCTACACTTAGGACAGCTGCCAGGTTTCCCAAATTACATGATTTGTGAACAAGAGTGTCCTTACTTTTTTTTAGGACTGGTGATTATTTCCAATTACATTCTGTGTTTAAAAGAGGATAGTTTTTGTTCTTAATCTCAATGTATCAAGTAAGTGCCTTAAAAAAATTGGTTGTGGTTTACTAATCATGCAGATGACAGGACATACACTGATATCAAAATATATAGAGGGGGGATGGGCAATATCATGCAGTCCATGTGTGATTCCAGTTCATGAGCATGGAGTCTACATGTGTAAAAAGAATGTATCTTTGTGTGTATCCTCTGTTTCTGTGATTGGAAATGCTCCTTTTTCAAACATTGGGTATGGATCTTATGTACATAAACCCTGTGCTCTGCACATGAGAATATGGCCAGCTCATTCATTTATGTTGATTTTAACACATCTCTAGAGGCCTGTAGTCTTGAACATTCATGAGTTTCCCTGACTTTTCCTTCAGTTTAAGGAGAAGGAACTTCAGGTAGGCAGTGGATCCTTTCCTGCTGTATTGGCCAGATTTATAGAGCTGCCATTTTTTACTCTTTTTTTTTTTAAAAAAAGCTCTGATGCATAGAAGACAAACATGCCACGGTTTCTGCCTCTCTTTGCATGCATGCTTGGACTCAAACTTGGGTTTGGAACACTCACGCAGAACCACAACCAGTCTGAGAGAATTAAGCTCAGTGTGGGGGGAAACCTCTTCCCACTTTCACAGCCAAGCTAACTTGGAAAAATGGCATACTTGCCAATGGTAGTGGTGGGGATCAGAACATGTGATTTCATGATCTGTATCTGAACAGTGTGGAAGCAGGCTCCAGGTACCTTTAATAAGACTACAAGTAACCACAAAACAACCAGATCTTTTACAAACCAAGGTTTAGAATTTATTGAGGTTGTGACAGTTACAGAAATTGAAAAGATAATCAAGCATAAGAACCGTAAACTGTTGGGATGGGTGTGCACATGAAAGGTGTGCATATGAAGAGTTACATGAGAGGAGAGAAAGACAAAGTGAAAGAGAGCCAAGCCTCTGGCTGAGTGAGAATTTTGGACTAGGGAATGGCCACAAGAAGTGTGGGGGGGAGAGATTTAAAAAGGGGGAAAGGAGAAAAATAGTAAACAGAGAAGGAGGTTACCTATCCTCAGTCTGTTGAACTGGATAGAATACATTGTCTGTTGAAGAGATCCGAAGGCAACTGTCAAGAGCCTGGGTCCCCCTGTGGGTCTTTGAGATTAAATGCACATAAATAAAAAGTGAAAGAGAAAAAATATGTAAAGGTTTATTGAACAATTTAAAAAGGAGTATCACTATGCAGTACAGTCTCTACTGCTTAGCAGCAAAGCAATAAAAAGCTAACTGTCTAATACATTTAATACCTGGTATTAAATAGCACACCTTCTTGCAGCATAAGAGTCTAAGCTGTAGCCTAAAGTGTTCTGTACATCACAGTCCATCATGATGTAGCATAGCATATCAAAGCACACTAGCATGGCACAAGCATAAAGTTTTTTCCTCTCGCCTTGTTATAGTCTTTTGCCCTCTGGCACCAGGTGGTCTCTTGGATCCAATTAGGGATCTCACTTGATGGAACTCTCCAGAAGATGTTAACATCCACTGCTAACTCCCCCCTCCCACCTAGTTACATAATTGAGCACAGGTTCTCATGATTAACCAGTTATTACATTCTTGAATCCGTCCTTGAAAGAGATAAGGATGTTATGAGCAGGAAGGCCCAAACCACAGACACCTGCAAGCCGGAGCAGGCCTGCTAATAATCACGTCAACCCTTGAAGGGGAATTAAGATGCTTTGTCTCACAGGAACCTTTAGGCAGGGCTTCCGAAGGTCCCAAAGAAGGTTTGCTGGTTCCAGAAGAGAAGAGTGGAATTGGCAGCTTATGAGCTAGCAGAGGAGTGAGACTGAACAATTTTGGCTGGCAGAACAGCGATAATTATAGGAGCCAGCACAAAAGGATATCAAAGAAAGAATTGTAAAGTCCAGGAGTTCAGAGTGAATCCAAGACAAGAATATGTGGATTTCCTGGCTCTGATTGAGTTGGGGGAGGGACAAAAGGGCTTCATCCATGGCTGGGACAGGTTGCTATGATGAATTCAGTCAAGCTCAGTAAAAGCAATCAAGCCAGCCTTGATAGTAATTAGATTTTGTATTCAGGAAGACTTGTCCTTGCTGAATAAATAAATTACATTAATAGATCCAGGTGGGTGCCTGACTTTGCAAGCCTCCATGGCAGTAGGTAGGCATGCAGATGTGTCATCAATGAATCAGTCCTCTGCCCAAGTCTTGGCCACTTGGTAGCAAAGCCTGAGGAAATCCGTGGCCTCACCTTCTCCAAAGCCTGGCATTGCTAGCTCCTAAAATGGCTGCCAAAGCAAATTTAGCCATGATGGAGTCAGAGCAGATGGCATACTTCTGGGAAGGGGTGCCTGATAAGCAGACCTCACTGGGGTATAATGCCATAGAGTCCATGCTCCAAAGTAGCTATTATCTCCAGGTTGAATTGATTTTTGTAGTTAGGAGATCAGTTGTAATTATGGGAGATCTCCAAGTGGACTGGCAGTTGGCAAAGTTATGGTGAAGTCATACTTCTAGTTCTAGCCACATTTCTCTCTCTTCCTGTCTGGTGCTTGCTTGTTGGTCCCAGGTATGGAAAAGCTGAAATACCTGTGCATGCATACAGAAATACTATTTACATTAATAACAAACATGATTCCTCCATACAATTTCCTCTTGAAAATCTACATCAAATGGTCTATTTTATCAGATTCACAAATCGAGTTATTTTGCTGTTAATCAGTAGTTATGCTGATTTAGTCTCTGAATATTTGATAGGAGTAACTTACCTTATGTAGGCTCACACCCTTCAAACTCATATTACGTCCAAGCAACCAGCTAGGGTTTTCCTTGCTGGAAACTGTGCAAGTGTTCTACTTCTTATGGTCTATAATACGTGTTAATGAGATGGCAACTGTGATGGATAGGAATGGCTTAAATACTGCTTAACCAGCCATACATGTAGAAGTTCCTTGCTGTTTGTTAATGCTCATTACTACATGAGAAAGTTCATATACCTCTAAACATTTCATTATACTCTAATATGCACATTTTTTGAGGGAGGGGGGTTCAGCCTGGATGATGTTAATCCTGCTTCTGGTTCAGTGAAGAAAAGGACCTGACTTAATTTTTTTAACTAAAGGAATCAAAGAATCCCTATCAAAACCCACATGAATTGTAAGATAATTGAAACACCTTCCATTCCTTTTATTCTTCTTTTACTGTAAATATTTTTTTTGTATAAATAGGGTTGTTGGACCTTGAGGGGTCCTGTGGTTTCAAACTGGGCTGTAGCAAATTATTCTCTTCAGTAGCCTAATGAACAAAATCTTTCATAGAAAAAGGAATTTCCTCCTCACCTTTTCCCAGGATTTTTTTTTCTTTAGAGCTTTAAAGAGGCTTACAATGTTGTTTTAAGGTGGTGATCTTATTCTTGTCATTGTTAATAGACTTGGCATAACAGAATAGTTTTTTGAAAAGTAATTAATAGAATTGTGCAACGCATCTGCTGTTTATATGTCATTGAGGTTTAATTGGTTTAAACTAATTTCATCTTTACGTAACAGATTTCAAAGCAGAATATTTTGTTATCATTAAAAATATTTAACAAAACATGTTCTGTTTTGAAGAAGCAAGGAACAGCTTGCTGGCAGAATTTTCCCTTGGAAAAGCAGAATGTTCGTCATAGGTTAGACCATGATAGCATATAGTGGGTCAAGCATTCTGCATATGTTTTCCGACCAGATTTCTTAGGATTGATTTTATATGGATTAGAATTTTTAGTGTGTATAATAAGTGGAACGTCTTTACAGCAAATCCAGTTTTTAATTTATTTTTCTGAAATTCACTTTTTAAAATATAGCTATTTATTTATTTACTGATTCTTCCTAGTCTCTTTTTCCCTCTTTTAAAAGCGGTGTTTCTCTGATTTCTCTTGGGCGATGCTTTGGCGGCAGAATAGGAAGGTTTGGGAAGACATTGCCTGCCTCTGAGCATCTACAGAGTGAAATTCTGAGATTTTGCAGGAACTTCCCTTCCTTGTTATTCTCATTAAATTTCTCTTTGATCAAGATAGAACTGATTAGAAACTGACTCCAAATTCCTAAAAGAAAAAAAAAAGAGGGAAAGAAATGGATTGTTGGCTTTCAGGGGGAAATTGCATAAACAGGAATTAATAGAATTTCTCTTAACACTAGTGTTAAATATATACATTTCTATTACACTGTAGCTAGTGAACTTTTCTCATTTTGTTATCCAGTGTCTGTATGTATACATACATATATGTTTGCGTGTGTGTAGTGAACCAAATTTCTTATTTTGGAGATAGTGTGATGAATCTATAGAATATAGACTAAGATAAAACAACACTGAAGTGCAAGGGAGTGGTGTGTGTCTGTACTGTAGCGCACTAAATTAGCTCTATCTTGTGTTTGACTTTTGGCACACAGGATCTTGTATGAGGAATAAGACATACAAGCGGGGGAGCGACAGCAGAGCTGCGCAGTCGCACCCAACACCGCCTCCGCATTGGGCTTATACAAAAGAATTAAAATTAAAAAAAACGGGCTGCAATTTAAATATTGCAACTTTACCAAAACAATGGGGAGGAACAGGGGAGCAAAAGGTGGTAAAAATGCCTCCAAACCAATGCCTAGAGCAATGCAAGAAAGCCAAAATTCTTCAGAGGAGGACTCTCCCCCCCCCCCGGAAATGGAGGAAGTAGAAGCTCCTGCAAGAGGAAAGGAGAAGACTCTTTAACCAAAAAGCATGACATCTATATCAACATCAACAGTGGATATAACCCAGACCACGATGGGAACTGACTGCCTGCTTGCTGGATGCTGTTCATTTCTGCCGCTGTATATGTTATGTACGCAGACTTCCACCAGGGGTCTGCGGCTAAAGCAGGAGCTTGGTCTCAAACACAATGGGGACTTAGGATCCTAGTCCATCGGGAGTCCACCAATAGCACACTTGGCAGGATACTCAAACCCTCCAATGGGGACAGAGGTGTGCCGGGTGGAGTGTATATAGTTGGCCTTCCAGGGCCATTTTGTGTGTCTTGATGTGAAGTACAATAAACGCGTCTGAACCCATGTCGTAGTCCGAGTTCTCCATGTGTCGAACCCAGTACTTTTCAGTATATGAACTATTTTTAGCACTTTAGTACTTTGTAATGTTTTATATTTATATTGTTGTGATTTTACTTAGTTCTGTTTTAGCTTTGTAGTGTTTGTGTAAACCACCCTGAGCCTGCTACGGCGGGAAGGGCGGGGTAGAAATCTAATAAATAAAATAAATAAAAATATTTCCTCTTACCCTTTCCTGAAAGCCCCTATAGCCTCTCCCCTTTTCCTTAGGGTTGCCAGCCCTAGGTTGGGAAATTCCTGGAAATCTGGGGGTGGAGACTTGGGACGCAAGGTTTGGGGAGGGAAGTAGGGTGTAATACTATATAGTCTACCCTCTAAAGCAGCCATTTTCTCCAGGGGAATTGATCTCTGTCATCTGGAGAGCAGCTGTAATTCTGCGTGATCTCCAACCCCCACTTGGAGGCTGGTAACCCTAGTTCTCATGGAGGAAATGGCTACTTTGGAGGATGGAATCTGTGGCATTATACTCTTCTGAGGTCCCTCCCCTCCTCAAACCCCACCCTTCCCAGGCTCCACCCACCATATATTCCAGAAT
>NW_015163096.1:1483889-1486322 GCF_001447785.1 Gekko japonicus | reverse complement strand
AGAGAGAGAGAGAGAGAGAGAGAGAGAGAGAGAGAGAGAGAGATTTCAAGCTCCCCTCTTCTCTTTCACAGAGCATCTCCTGCAGACTGCAGGGGTTGAGAATTACTGGGCACAGCAATACAATCTTCAAAGTGACCCTGTGCATCAGACACCACTGCATTCTGGCATTCAAAAGGTTAAGTGTGCGTTTCTCTCTCCCTCCCTCCCTCTGGCGGTCCCATTGCACTGTAGAGGAAAGAAACATCCATCTCTTTCTTCTTTAAATCGCTTCTGCAGGGGTGGGGGCCATGCTCAGTAGCAGTTCAAGGCTAAAATATGTGCATTCAGACTCCAGGTGCAACTGGTAAGGCATTAAACACAACGTTCAGATGATGAGAGGGGTTCCTCTCCAAAATATCTAGCCTTTCACTCGGGCTTTTACCATTCTTGGAAAGTGAATGTAAACAAAGCCATGTGACCCTGCAGAGGAGTGGAGCGAGCAGCTTAGGAAGCCTCCAGCTGAGTAGAGTCCTCCCGCAGAGTCTCACCATACACAGAAGTGCACAGAAGGCTCATAAATCTCCAAGTACAGGCTGCGGGGATGGTTTCTGAGGCAGTGGTTTGTGTGGAGGGCTGTAGCCATGGGCAGTTGTCCTTGTGGCTCCAACAGCTGCTCCCGGTGTTCTTAGCGGCAGTGCAGACAGTGGTACGGTTTCCCTTGGGCTCTGTAGTGTTCTAACATAGATCAGCAAGTAGAGTATGCCGTTTTACTTTTGGGGGGATTTAAGTATCCCCCATATATATTTTTTAAACATGTCAGATTTTTCTGCACACCTGGAGGATGCCCCAAGTGTGCAGGAATTTCTGTTGAGCCTCCATGTGCCCCTGATTTGCGGAAATAAGTGTCCGCACGCACAGGGGACCCTTGGTTATTAGTATATAAATGAACATTTAGTTATTTGAAATGTTTTAAATCAGGCACCAACATTGTATGAAACATTAAATCAGGCACCCTTCAACAAGTTTTTTTAAAGGTCCATGAAGCATCTCACATGCCATTAAAATCAAGAAAAGGTGAAACAGTTCTTAAAAATGCAGCAAATTTTGTTCAAACAATTGTGTTCAGGGAATTTTACAATAGTTAATGCAATAGCCAGAGTTATTGAAATCTACAGGAGAATCCTTTGTCACAAATTAGGTTTTAAGATTTAGGAATTGCAGCTAACATAGGGTACAGCTAACATAGGGTGCAATCAACATCACATTTAAATTGCTGGAAAAATTCCTGTTGGGTTTAACAGCTTTGAATTGCGTTCTTACAGTAATTGGATAACCAGCTAGGGAAAAAATGTAATAAATCAGGTACTTGGATTCAGTACAATAGAGATGTTTCCAAAGGTAGTTAAATTGGGGTAATTTATGCTCTGATAATCCATTCTAAGAACAGCTGCAAGCTGCAGTTACTCAGGTTAACCACATAAATACAAAATTGTTTTAATACTGATTCGCTGCCTATTCTCATCAAGTATGAAATGGTGAAAGAAAGACAAGAGATTGATTTCCAAGGAAGAACCACACCATTCACTTTGAATTAGAATAATACTGGAAAATACCATTAATTTCTTTTAATTTTTAATTTTATTTTTATAACAGCATGCAGTAAAAAAGAAAAAGAAAAATAGAGCAAATAGCCAGAAAACAACTGCATAAAACAAAATCACATTTCAAGGAATACAGAGTTTTAAAATTATCAAACAATGAAACATAGCTAACTAATTCAAAGTCAAAGTCTTTATTAATACGGTCATAGACCAGCACAAATCTCAGCAAAATTCCCAACTGCCATAATGGATAAAAGAAAAACTAAAGTTAACCCACAGATAAATTAGCACATAATTCAAGGGGAAATACAATATGAATAGAATAATAGACAAAATTATTAAAATTTTGTAATATGTGTATATAAAAACTTAATCAGTATCTGGCAAATTTTACAAACCGCCGCATAAAACTTTGCAGTATATGCTGAAACCAGTGTTTTTTCATCTATAAGTAGCATTTGAGCATACACTAGGATCAGGATACCTGGGAAGGATATACTTATAGCAAATTTCTTGATATAAGGGGCAACGAAGTAGAACATGTTCCATAGTTCCAAACTCCCCTGAGCTACAGGGACATATCCTGTCTGTCTTTGGAATCTTTTTATATCACCCATCCAAAACCACAGAAGGGACTGCTTGATATCTAGCAATAGAAAATGCTTTCCTGTGGCTGAAAATCTCCAATTGGGGGAGATGTGGCTGCGATAACTAGATTGCTAGAGACAGGGAAGTAAGTGACCTCTCTATGGTATGCATTTGAAACGCAGCAGGGTAGTTGAAGGGCTGCTCTCAGGAATTTTGATTGTTCTGGTTTATGGCGGCGCGCTGAGCAGACTCACCTCCCGGACCT
>NW_015163096.1:1464836-1482489 GCF_001447785.1 Gekko japonicus | reverse complement strand
AAAAAATCCCCTTCGGGGGGCCAAAAAAAAAAAAGGAATTTTGATTTCACCTGCTCCAGAGATATAAAACAAGAAGATGGTGGCCCAGTCATGGTCCCATAAAAGAGTAGA
This sequence comes from Gekko japonicus, assembly GCF_001447785.1. Taxonomy (NCBI): domain Eukaryota; kingdom Metazoa; phylum Chordata; class Lepidosauria; order Squamata; family Gekkonidae; genus Gekko; species Gekko japonicus. The sequence continues at coordinate 1,482,378 of NW_015163096.1, read as the reverse complement.
GCCAATGTTTTAGCCTGAAATAGTTTAAGGGCAGCTGGAATATATTCCCCACCCTTACTACGTAAGAATTTAATTATACAATTTGATGTTGTTGTGGGTGCTAGGTCTGCTGAGGCTGACTACTCCTCAGATGAGGAACAGGCAGGGAGCAGCCCAGCCTCCTCTGAAGTCAGCCCAGAAGAAGAACCCTCAACTATACCTGAGGAGGAAGAGTCCCCAGCAGCTGCACAGGAGGTGCAGACAGAAGGAGAGGACGATCCTGAGCCTGGCACAGCACCCCCAGTTGCAGACACCCCAAGGCTAGACTCCTTGCCTAGTTCTCATGAGTGCCCCAGATGAAGGGCACGCCAGAAGCTGACTATGCAGGAGCGAAGAAGGAGTGCCAGGCTGCAGCTCCTGCAGAGGCAGAGGGAAGAACTGTAAGCCTTTGCAGACTCAACCCCAGGGAAGGGAGGACCTGTTCAGAAAGCACTCAGTGCACCTGGTTCAACGTGACAGCAACTTTGCTCACACAGACCTGCTCCTGCGTGTGTGTACCAGCTGCTCCTTGTCCTTGCAACCTTGAATTGACTTTCTGGCTCTTGACTTTCGGCTCTGACTATCCTTGATTCTGGACTGTGTTTACAAGCTTCCAGTGTTTGGTCTCTGTGGCAGCCAGCCAAGACAGCACAGGTGTAGTGGTTAAGTGCACGGACTCTAATCTGGGAGAACCAGGTTTGATTCCTCACTCCTCCACTTGCAGCCAGAAAATATCCAGAAAACAACTGCATAAAACAGAACTTTTTAAAAAAAACTATCAAACAATGAATCATAACTGACTGATTTGATTCCTCACTCCTCCACCTGCAGCCAGAAAATAGAAAGAAAACAACTGCATAAAACAGAACTTTTTAAAAAAAACTATCAAACAATGAATCATAACTGACTGATTATTTAATTGATTACCTCTTAGTCCTTTTGTAACTCTTGTTCAGTCTCTAACATCATGGCATCCCATACCCTAGTTGTTCTTTGAACATCTTGATGCTTTTGTAATAGAGTTAATTTCAACAGTTTAAACAGGTCTTTTACTTCCTTTAACCATTCTTCAACTAATGGTCTAAGATTTGACTTTCATGTTTCTGCAAAGGGCTTTTCCGCAAATTGAACTTACTCCTGATCTTCTTAGCAGTCGATCCACAAGTACTGGAATTGGTTTGGGCATGGTTCTTCTGCATGTTTGCCCTCCCTGTGCATTTTTGAAGTTGTGGAGTCAGTTTATTTTTTTTCTATACATGCCTTCAGTGATGAGAATTTTCAAGGGAGGGTGCTACCTTTGGTGGTGGCACAGCACCCCCTTTAAAGACAGCACTAAAATATCAGTATATCACTAGAGTGTTGTAACATTAGGCTTAGCAGGTTCTCTGAATTCCCAGCTTTCATTTTTAAAAAAAAGTTTCCATGCCCAGGTTTCATTTTTTTAAAAAAGTCTCCAACGCCTTCCCTCACAGGGCCTTTTTCCTTATACCTTCACAAGGGAAGGAAATGATGCTGATAGTAACAGCCACATCAGCCTGTCCCTGGTGTTCAGCACTTCTGTTCCCTTTATTAGAATAATTTAAATTCCTTACAACCCATCTCAGAATATGGTGAATTGGTGTTCATGTCATTACGTGGGAACAATGGTTATGTTCTTTCAAGCAAGGAGATTTTATACAATTATGCCTGTGTCTCATGATGAGTATGAGTAGAGCAACTGTATACCATGTTATGGGATTATTTGAAAGTGTGAGTGCAGACTAGCAGAAGTAAAACATACTCTCAAAATCTGGTTTCACCAAAAGCTCCTTTGATACCGAATCCACTAATGATTGCAAATGAGTTTGTCCCATATCTTTAAGATAGAATGGAATTTTTCATAAAATTTCTCCATTAAATTTTATCAGAACTGAATCATGATACTGTTTTCATGTAGATGTAAAACATGTCAAACTCATATTAATATAACGTATATTAAGTATATTTTTATTCCACTGTATACAAACACTCAAAGTAAGGAGAATGATGACCATGGTGGTGTAGGAATGATTTATGATACAAAGCCTTTGAAATAGCCTTTTAAAGTTTCTTTTCAGTCTTACATTCTTTTGATTACTATATCAGCATAAAATAACTTAGAAGACAAAGTGAGAAATGACTTTACCTACAAATTTTGCTGTAATTTTTGTGTGTGTGTGTGTGTGTGTTTGAAGCAATCTGTGCTGTTACGAGTTTCCAGGCAGACAATATGGAGAGATTTTTTAAAATTGCTTTCTAGAAAATCCAGATTGCTGCCACTAGCACAAGAGCATCTGTTGTGCCTTTGTGGAAGGGAGAGAGATTAGAACTTTGGGTGGTTATGTCTCATGTTGGCTTTTAACTGAAGTTCCATCCATGGCCCCATTCCCCCCCCCTTTACTGGCTTTGGGATCTGTTGTGCCTTTGTGGAAGGGAGAGAGAGTAGAACTTTGGGTGGTTATGTGTCATGTTGGCTTTTAACTGAAGTTCCTGTACTTCCATCCATGGCCCCATTCCCCCCCCCCCTTTACTGGCTTTGGGGCACTGTGGGCCTCCCTTTGGTCTATGCCAGACAGATGGATAATCAGTCTTGTCCTTTTTGCTGGCAATAGCAGCAGATACAGGAATATTTCTTGCAGTAGTCGTGAAGAGTAGGGTTGCCAGGTCCTACCATCATACTGGTGGAAAGATTTGGGGGGCATTCCTGGAGCGGGTGGGGACATCATGTGGTGTCCCCAACACAATTACATCTTGCGGAAGTGATGTCATCACTTTGGGGACATTGCATGGCAGTGCTCTGCTTTTGGGGTAAAACTCTATGGTAAAATTGCCCTCAAACCATAGAGTTTTGCCCAAAAAGCAGAATGTCACTGCACAATGTCCCCATCATGATGATGTCACTTCCGCATGATGTCATCATGCCAGGGATATCACTGCATGACATCGCTGTTTGGGGGCAGGGTTTCCCCTGCTGGTCAGCTGGCTGGTGGTGGACAGAAGCCCCCAAAAGTGGGGGATCCCTAGTGAAGAGGGAGGCAACAGCTGCAGTGTGCACACTGAGAGAGAGTGCCAAGGGGCCAGGGAAGGTCTGAAATCACCTGGGCTGAAAATCACTTCAGATGATTTATGATCTATCATGTTTTACTTTGTCAGCCCCTTCAAGCAGGTGCTCTGGAGAGGCTGCGTATCCATTTTCTAAATAAGGAAATACTGTTTAAAATTATATGTTAACTGCTAGCCCAATCTAATGAGAGCTCGAAAGCTAAACAGGGGTGGCCCTGCTTATTGATTGATTGATTTGATTTCTATTCTGCCCTCCCCACAAGTGGGCTCAGGGTGTCTTACAGCATAAAATATAAACAATGCCACCTTTAAAATATAAAAATATCATACATTAAAAAAACAGTACAAGGTGGTGTTTTAAAAATTTCCTAGTATTCTGGTTCTGTGCGATATAAAGAGTATAAGGCCTGAACTGTGGGTTCCCATGTTGTAAGAAACAGCTCAATCCAGCAATATGAGCAGCTAAATCCAACAATATGAGCATGAGAGGCCCAAATATTATGAGACATCACCAAGGAAGTTCAGGGTTATGACGCAGAGGCAGGCAATGGCAGGCCACCTCTGTTCGTCTCTTGCTTTGAAAACCCTATGGGGTTGCCATAAGTTGATCGTAACTTGACAACACTTAACACAGAGACAAATTGACTAATGGAGCTGCTAATATATACATAATAAGGATAGTTATTCAAAGAAGTTCTGGGAAGTCATGAAGAAAATGGAATCATATATTCTATGAAGCAGTTTGGTTTTTATGCTGTTATTTAGATAGTGTATATATTTCAAACAAAACTAAGTAGTTTATTCAAATTATTAGTGATTTCAGTGGTATAAATATAATATTCTTATTAAGATGTAGACATTGAAAAGCAAGATAATGAGCATGCCAGTTTTTCTGTTACATTAATTACAAGGATTGGATTTTTTAAAATCAAAGAGTTGGGAAGGATGTCTGAGATAGGCTTCTTTTTTAACTTGGAAGGGCCGAATAGTTCAAAACTACTCTACAAGATGATAATTTATCTAAAGAAATAATGCACCTGAACTTTAAAACAGGAGAATCATATTGACAGACCCAAAAATCCCTTCAAAAAACTATTACCGACTATGTCCACAGTCCCACTGTTCAGTTTCATCTTGTAATGACCAGCCAGCCCTTCCCATCCTCTCTTTTTTTCTAAAGAAACTTGAGTCCTGCAAAGAAGACTGAATGTGAATGTAAACAGGATTAATGTATAATTACTCATGACTTCGTAGGCAAGCCATTGCAGCAGCGTCCATAATCACCTTCTCTGTACTCTTTAAAAGGCTTTTTGTTAACATTCACCTATGGGAATGACGATGCCTATGCAATCTGTCCCCCACCAAGAAGGAGGATGGAGACATTCTGTGAAAGAGATTCCATAGGATTTAACTGTTCTGTAGCTCAGGACAGCACATGAGAGCAGTGTTCACTCTTGTGTGTTAACATGCATATAGGACATAGACACTCCTGAGTGAGCTTAAGGAAGTCTTTAGTCTCTTGGATATTTGAGAATTGTCATATCCATTGTCTCCCAGCCAAATTCATTAAACTGTGAGAAACTACAATTTCATTGTTGTGACTTCTGTGTCATCCCACTTGTAGAGAGTTCCCTACTCCTTTATAGAGCACCTCTGAGTGAATGTCAATATATGTAGCTCAACAACTGTTGGGAAGGTGGTCCTCCATTGTCTCTTCCTTTGAGAGCTTTACACCATCTCCTTCACTCAGTGAGCTTGCAAGCCTGCCAGTGTGGGACTATGCAGAAGCCACAACAATGAAAACAGGGTTGACTTCCGGTTTTGGCGCGTTGATGGCGGGCACGCTCCTCCGAAGCTCTGGAGAGAGCGGCCCGTGACCTGGCAGCAGGGAGGGGTTCTGGCTGGCTCTGGACCCCTCCCTCAGGGCCCCTGTAGAGGGCTCTCAGCCTGGGGCACTGGGGGTGCCACTCCCAAGGCTGAGGCCAAAGGATCGAGGCTCCCCCCTGCCCTTATAGGTCCCTGCCGCTGCGGAACCATTTCTGGCATGAGATGAGCATACCGGACCAGTGAGCAACTGACCCGACAAATTACCTACATTTATTCATTTATTCATAATAGGACTCTCTATTCTGAGTTATACGGAACTGGTAAGGTTCCTATGGCTTGTCCAACAAATTTACGACCCGTAAAAGTACCTATGTCATACAAAGAAAAAGAAATTAAGTCAAAATGGTAAAATGACGCTGTAAATAAAAGGGCCATTGTCAAACCACACGTGTAACTTCATATCATGAGGTACAATGCCCAGTTGCTCCGTTATGCATACATAAATGTGTGGATAATGTTGATTGAATAAAGGAGCATTCTTCTTGAAATCAGTCTCGTGAACCAGTCTTGTCTTGACTCTGAAATGCCCAAAGCCTTTAAGATCTGGAAATTCACCACTTCCCTCTAGCACCAACTGGAATACCAAAAAATGTAACTTGCTCAACTCCAGTTAGCTTCTTAACTTGATCCTCGAATGAGCAATAGTAATCAACCTTCTCTTTCGCCGAATCCTCAAGACCATGACGATGGTGCTCATATCTAATCGTCACATCAACAACAAAATGGTTTCCAGAAGGCAGGGATACTCTGTCCAGTACCCAGACTCCTTCACTAAAACACCAGTACTCTTCTTGAGTTTTAACTGGCTCCTCAGGATTTAAAAGGCAGTTTGTAAACACACCAGACCAGGGATGTCTCCACTCTTCAGAGCTATCTCCCTGTTTTAACTGAGATGGGGAATTCTTCTCTCACTAGAAGACCTATCCCCTTTTCTGGCCTGAATGGGAGTCTTCACCTAACTACCCACTCCTCCTGCCAACCTTCCCAGTACTCCATCTGTGTTAAACTGCTCTCAGTCAGGGGTAAACACAAACCATGTCAGTACTAAACCCTTTTCTTTCAGGGCTCGACTAGGACTCCATCAGTACTAGACTCTCCTTAGTCAGGGCTGAATTCAGACTCCTTTCTCCTCTGCATTCAGTTCAGAACTCTTTCTCTGCTTAACTGATGCTAACCAATCAAATTGCTTGGAGCAGCTTGTCACTCGAGGTTCTCTGGTTCTGTGAGGAATTAACCACAGTCCTTTACCTGTTTGTACAGCCCTTATAAGATTTCAAAGTGCAGTTTGTGACACAGGCCCACCTCAGTTAACACTATGATGTGTAGAGCTGTTCATACCTCTCTACCTTTTCTGTTCCACACTGTCAAAATTACATTCAAATATCTACATTTTGTTTCTTAAGCCAATTAAATGTTTTGGATCATTTTGAGGGGAATTTAAACCATTAATAGTCACTGATATAATCTTACATTTATCCATATTGGTTAAAGGGTAGCAGCCTGGTCTAACTTGTCTTCTTCCTTGTCTGGGACTGCTTTGTTTTTCTCTCGTTTTCCCTGCTTCTCAGATTCCTCTGGAATATCCTCAGTGGAAAGTTCTTCTGCCAGTTGTTTAGCTTGTTCAGTTGTCGAAATTAATCTTCTACTACCCATTAAAGTAATTTCTAGAGCGAATGGAATTCTCCAATGATAGTTGTTTCTTTAATAAGATTTGTCCTTAAAAATCAAAGTCTTTCCTTTTCTTCAGTATCGATGCAGGTAGATCTTGAAAGATCTGAATTTCTTTATCCACAACCTTGAGTGAAGAATCTCTTTGCTTATTCTTTATAGTGTCTCTTTTTATGTGGAAAACTAACCAGAATATCTCGTGGCCAACTGTTCCTTGATGCAACCTGTTTACTGAAAACTGATGAACTTTTAAACATTTTAAAAAGAATTTTGTTGAAGAGGTTCCAGAACTCCATTCCCATTCCCCCAGAAATAAAGCCATGCTCGTAGAAGCTCACAAAAACTGTCGTTAAGATTAGACCTGCCAAAATCTTCTAGGACTCCTCTAAATTGAAGACTACAGTTCCTGCACTGTGTTTCCAATATTTCAGTCCTCTGATCTGTCCTTTTGAAAAGTGTATATTGTGCTCCAAGGTGCAGCTCCAATTCTTTATGCTTTCCTTTAATTTTCCCAATTCCATGTGTATTTTCTTGTGTGTGTTTTTGGATTGCCGGTAATCCTATTTTTAACACTTCTTTTATACTTGATATAGCTGTTTTTATTTTTTCTTGTGTGTACTGCCCAGAATTCCATGGAGGATTGCTGAGATTTTTTAAAAAAATGAATAAAATAAAAATCTGACTGTTATGATAAGGGCTCTTTTTCAGAGTTGTAGATACTAATTGCACACTCCATTTTACATTTCAAATCATCTTGGAAAATATGAAGATTCTGATAGACTGACCATATAAGCCTTGGTTTCTGTCAGCAAAAAGGCAGGGGTAGGGGGCAGTGCTTTTTCCAGAGCTGTTTCGGCCACTGAGGGATGACTCATCAGGGCCAATACTGTCAGAAACCACCATGTGACTTATTATCATGTGACTTGTATGACTCACCCAGGACTCACTGCTTGCTACTGTTCAACAGCAACCACCCCACAAAAGCCAGTGTGGTGTAGTGGTTAAAGTTTCAGACAAAGATCTGGGATACCCAGGCCCCTGCCACACGGGGGGGAAAGGGGCGGGCTGAAGCGTGGCTTTTGAAAGCCGCACCAAAAGAAATACGCCGCGGCGGGATCACATTGATCCCCTGAGCCACGGCACATTCCCTCCCCGGCACGATCAGATGCCGGGGGAAGCAACGGAGGGGAACGGGAGACTGCCGAACTGCGCATGTCTGAGCATGCGCAGTTCAGGCAGGAGCCGGGGATGCGCCGGCATAAAGACAGGCCAGCGATCCCACGGCCGGCCTTGATGCAGCCGTCATGGATGAACCACCTCGGTAGGTGGTTCATTTTTGATGCGTCTCTTCGGGGGAAGGGCTGGATCGGGGACGAGTGTGCAACGCTGCCCAGATTTTGCAGTGGGATCACACCCGTTTGCTCTGGCCCCGATCCGGCCCACTCCCAGGCCAAAACCCCTCGTGTGGACAGGGCCTCAGTTTGAATCCCCCTCTGCTATGGAATCTCACTGTGTGATCTTGGTCCAGTCACACATAGTAAGCCTAACCTACCTCACAGGGTCATTGTGAGAATCAAATGAAGGCAAGGAGAATGGTATAAGCTGCTTTGGATCCCCATTGTGGAGAAAGGCAGGATATAAATAGATAAATTTAAAATATAGTTGAAGATGGGGGGGGCAGATAAAAGATAGATGGGTAGGAGAAAAAGAAACAGGGAAAGGTGAAGATACAGGGGCTGCCAGGATGACAGAACGGAAATAGTGTGTGAGGGGGGGATACAAGGGAAAGTGAGATGTCCTCTGCAAGTTTTTGCCAGTTCCCCACCATTCAACTAGACCCAGCAGCCAGCACCACACAACTAGACCTGACCTGGCAGCCAATACTGCACAACTTAGCCATAGTTTTACCAGGCAGAGGCTGCTGGGGGAGGGAAGGAGGGAAAGGGGAAGCCAGGGAGTCAGATGAATGTAGGTTGGCTGGTGGGTCGGAAGGAAAGAAGCAGGAAAAGGGGAGAGGCAATGGTGGCTTTTGGGGAAAGGAAATTGGAAATAATGGGGGAATGGAAAATAAGATGCCCCCACAAATCCCTGTGGCTCCCCTGTGGCTCCCCTACTGCTTTTATAGGATACTATTTTTTTTACTAATGCGTAACTTACACAAAATAGTCATCATGAGGCAGTTGTTTGAAGTTGCATCAGTGGGTACAGTAGCTCATTGTGTGAATCAGGTACATTCATGTTACTCCTCTGCTTACTGTTGTAATACATTCCTGTTGCTTATTAGTACTGACGTGGAGAAAAACTTGTGACCTTTTATGTTGCAAACTTTTGCATGCCAATAGAGAACAGCTTGCTGCACACTGCAACTGCCTTGCCATAAAGAGACAGTTTCAGGAATGTGGTAGCTATTTCCTGTAAAATGAGCTTCAGGTTTACAATCGATTTTAGACAAATCAGACAGGGATAGGAACTTGGAGACAAATGCAAAATATATTCTACATATGGAGTATGGTCTTACAACGGCTGCAGAATGCCAAGGACGGATGAACATCACTTATAAGGATGAAAAGAAAGCAGCATTTTAAAAATTTTCATCTCCCCCGCTTTTACTGCTGCTCAGCTGTCCTTGGCATTCTGCGCCTCCTAGGGCATGCTCAGTCTTCATCAGACTGTATTTTGTAGGGTTTCTTGCTTTAGTATGTAAATTTTGTTCCCTGTAAAAGTAGATAATTTTCAGAGTAGGCAGAATTTTAATAGGTACTTTACTGTTTGTTTTTTTAACTACAAGGAACACATTAGGGATCCATTATGAATGGTAGGGGTTGAATAATCAATTTCAGAAGTTCCTTCTCCTGAAGCAAAATTTACCCTCCAAGATTCCATGTGCCCTAGGATCTTGAGGAGGCTAATTTCTCAATTTTACTCTGTATTTTCCCCTTTTAATTGATGCTCAACATTCCATGCCTCCCAGAGCATGCATGATGCTCAAGCCATTTTGGATACTTTTAGTCCTTGGGTGACCTAGTTTTGCTGTTTTCATGATTGACATAGGTTCCCTACTTTATTATTCGGTTTAAGAACAAACTGAGGGTTCATTATGATCTGTGGAGAGTGTAACAAGAGTGAAATTCCACCTCTATCCTCCATTTCTCCCCCTCCTGAGCTTTAGAAAGTTTATTCCTCTTCCCTGCCCCTTCCGTCTCCTACAGAAAAAACTCATTCTCAGCAGTTCTCAATATTCTGTGAGTCTAGAATATGATCAGTTCTCATCAGGACTAGATGATTTTTCTTTTTCTTTTTAAGGCGGGATAATTTACAAAATATTCTTTTTTCTATACTTGGGAAATTTCTCATTAATGCAATTCCTTTGGTTGAGGTGACAGGTGTCTCATTTATTCTGGTTTCCTCTGCTCCACCCTCTGCTCCAGCCCCCCTCAAGCCTATAGAATATTTATTTTATTTATCTTATTCCTTAGATTTGTATCCCGCCCTCCCCGAAGGCTCAGGGCGGCTAACAAGGGCATAAATGCCAAATTCAAACAATAAAAACAGTATCAAAATACAATGATACAGCATAATACAGTTATTAAAATTAGTAAAAATAAAAATATCGGTGCTCCAGTACTCACTCCAAACCATAAAACCAAGATGGTGTTCTGGAGATGTTAGAACAGAACAACAACAGTATATGTCCCCACAACCCTGTCATCCGCCAGGGACATCTCGCACCCCCGATGATACCCACACCAGTGGTGGTAGAGTGCGGTGATGGAATAAGCGTTGGTGGAATAATGGTGGCGGTGGCTCCTACTAGAAAGCCTGGTGGAAGAGCTCCATTTTTCAGGCCCTGCGGAACTGCACAAGGTTCTGCAGGGCCCAGATCTCTTCTGGGAGCTCATTCCACCAGGTAGGGGCCGCCACCGAGAACGCCCTGGTCCTGGTCACAGCAAGTTTGATGCACTTGGGGCCTGGAATATCCAGGAGGTTTTGGCTCCCCGACCGTAGTGCCCTTGGGGGAACATGTGGGGAAAGGCCTTAGGAAGGCCGGACCCTGGCCATATAGGGCTTTAAAGGTAAGAACCAGCACTTTGAAACGAATCCGGTACACCATTGGCAGCCAGTGCAGCGCTTTCAGCACAGGCCGGATGTGATCCCGTCTAGGGAGACGCATCAACAGCCTGGCTGCAGCATTCTGCACTAGTTGCAGCTTCCGAATTTGCGACAGAGGCAGCCCCATGTTATATATGTTATATATGTTCAGGAAAAATAACCTCTGATAGTTCAAACATAGTCTTTGCTTTAAAAAAGTGTGTGTGTGAGTATGTTTGTGTGTGTGGACAGACAGACAGATTCCCAGTATTACAGTCTTTTAGCCCTGAACTTTTGCAAACTGTGTCTTTTAAAGTTATTTTACTACTGTTTATTCTAACAGTTCCTTAAATAAGGCTGTGCCATAAAATCACTTGTAAAAGTTAAATGACTTCATTATTGCTGTACTTATTAAAGAAATTAAAATTTGTTATTTACTGCTTAATATCCTTCTGCTTTGGTATAATGATCTGTTTAACCTTGACTTTCGCCTCATGAATTATGTACAAGAGCAAGTTTAATGTTGACACTACATTTGGAGCTTTTAAAGGGCTATAAATAGCATATTAAGGTTACTCTAAATATGTTGACACCTGAACATCCAAATTAACAAATTGAATTCACATTTCCTTAATCAATATTATATTTTGTATACTTGTAGAAAAATCTGGACTTGCTCTTAAGTCAGGATTAATCTTCCTCTATTATTTTTGTGTCTTAATTTGTTTCCAAGGTGGAATTATATATGTATTATTTCAGACATAACAGTTTTGTGCACATGATCATGGCAAAAGAAGGATTTATGCACATCTAAGTATGATTGGTCATACATGTGCCAAGCTACATCCAAATGTTTAGAGCATTCATGCCTAATTTGTGTGCAAGTAATTTATAATTTGCTTCCGTATTAAATAAGGACAGAAGTATGCATGTGCTGTGTAGCTCTGTATTAACTGTAAATGACTGATTTATATTAGTTTCCCCAGATTTTTATTGCTGGCACTGCAGTTTCCAGGGGAAGATGAGTGGGGGAGAAGGACTTCTTAACCATTTCCCTTGTCTTCCCCTTTCTTCCATATAAATCATCACCTCTAAACTACTTTTCCTTTTGCTGGGGAAAACAGAGAAAGCTAGGCAAATACTGTAAAGAACTTAAGCCCCACTGATTCCAATGTAGTTTACTCCTTTCAACAACTGTTATTGCTGTGTGGGACAAGTTACACAAACTTCTCTGTCTGTGAGTTCCCTCACCTGTCCAACAACTGGTCCAAAAATGCAATGGACTTCCTATGGATTGCCTACTTCCCCTAGTTGGGAGATTCCTGGATATTTGGGGGTGGGGCATGGGGAGGGTGGGGTTTGAGGAGAGGAAGGACCTCAGTGGGGTATAATGTAATAGAGGCCAGCCTCCAAAATAACCATCTATCTATGGAAACTGATCTCTGTCATCTGGAGATCAGTTGTAACTCTGGGAAATCCCCAGGCCCTCCATGGAGGTTGGCAACTCTACCTTCTGTCTCATTTCCCAAACCAGTTTACAAATTGTGCTTAGGCTGCTTTGCTGGTTTAGCTAACTAGTTTAGAGAAGCATTGGGTTGAATCCAAATGTGCAGAGTTGCCAGTGTAATGTCACTTCCATTGATGAAGAATGGGGATTTTTTTTTCCTGATTCGTCTTCCCACTGGAGACTTTGGTTTAGCCTCCATGCTGTCTATGAGGGTCCCCAACCCCAGAAGCAGAATGTTGGGAGGGGGTCACTGGTCTGCAGCAGGACAGCAAAGACAGGAAAGTCTTGTTCCACAAGATTTGCTTCCCTTGCTGTAGTTTCGATCCATTGAGTATGTTAAAGGATCTCCCGCTTCAATGTCAGTCTTCTAACTTGTCTTTCTCTGTCACACTGCTATAATGTGGCCAAGTTATAAAATATTGAAAGTGGCTATTTTTAACTAATTTAGAGGAAATGAATCTGTTCTATTCAAAGCTATTTTGGTAGATGTTATAGAAGACACTGAGTGCAGCTCCTCTTTCTGTCCCTCTAGTCTAAGGTGTAGATCTCCAAGCATTTTATGCAAAGATGAAAACTGTCATAGAGCTGTGTTGGAAGGGCAAAGGAAATAGTGGCTGAGGTTAAGTAGTATTTAGATTCTTTGTCTTAATAAAACTAATGTTTTTATGTCTTATAGGTATAAATTACAGAAGTATACTACAGTGAGCTCTGAAAGATGCTGAATGTTGTAGATTAATGTTGGTTGTTTAATCCAAAGCGAATAAGTTTTACACAGTATTCTGCAAATGTATTTTCAATATTTGTTGCTGTATTTGTAAATTAAACTTTGTATTTGTTTATTTTCCACTAGGGCTTGCTTGGACGGGATGCACCTCTGAAGGACATAAAGATTTTTAATGATCGGCGATTTGTAGCTATTTTTAATGTGGTGAATGCTACCAAACGGGATGCTGGCAGTTACCGGTGCATGATTCATACAGAAGGTGGAGTTGGAATATCTAATTATGCGGAACTGATAGTTAAAGGTATTTCAGAATGCATCTTTTAATTGTTAAGGCCTGACTTCTGAATACACTCACACTGGACAAAGCTCCAGTGTCTTCATTGGTGATCTGATAAAGTAAAGTATTATGTCTGCTTTCTATGAATATGATTCAGAGCTTTGCAAGCTTTGGCATAAATATCAATTTTTTAATGAGTCATGGAATGCTTTGTGTGTCCTATGGGGAGGAGACCTATACAGATAGACCTTTCGGCATGATAAATATATTGTAGATCCATAAAAGGAATGATAGTTTAAGGCTTTTTTCCCTAGTGTATAATTGTTTAGAAAATGTTCCCAATAACTAATGATGGCTGATAATTTAAAATACTCTGAAGGCAATTTTGGTATGTAATGGTTGTTTAATTTTTTTCTTGATCGATGTATTTAAGAATGAGCATTCTAAACTCACTGAAGGTGATCAAAATGATTACTGTATTATCAGATTGATTTTTACTTAATTACTTCATTTATACCCCACCTTTCATCTAACAAGGGATTTACTTATCCAGCAACTGAAACAGTACCGTGGTTATGTGGCAGAGGCAGATTGTGGTTACAAAAGAGGCTATTTCCCAGGCCATATAGTTTTAGCGATAAAAACAGAGGAAGTGGGGAACAGCTGAGCTGCTGGTGGGGGAAGAGTTGAGTGGTATGCTAGTGGGAGAAGAAGGCAAGAGTGTGAAGTATCTTGGACATATAAGGTATTAGTAAAGAGGAGCTGCTGTACTTATCCCAATTGACTTCCTATATGGATGTGACGAATAAATTTGGGTTCCATCAAAGGGGTCCAAATAAGTAAAACTATGTTTCAGTAGAAACAGTCTTTATTCAGTTGACCACTGTCAAGGAAAGTATCCCTACAAAAGTTCAAGACACTGACAACTTTACAGACAAAAGAATAAGCATGTATAGGCAGATGGACATCAGGATCTTGCAGAACTGTTACACCAATTACACAATGACACCTCAATACTGCACCAAATATAACCCAATAGAAAAGAAATCTATACTTCCTTCTTAACATACTTTTTATTCAATATATTTTATTAAATTTCAACTTTAAAGCATAATGACATCCTTCTTAACATACTTTTAAGAATACTGCCACCTTATCTGTGGTACACTACAAGCGCAACACGAACTGCTGACTACTATAGTTTAAGAGAACAACATCTTTGTTAAAGGCAGCCACATTAGGTGAGAAATGCAGACTTTTGGAGACTTCAGTTAAAAATACAGATAGTGCTGGCTCAACACTGGGTCAAATGTTCCCTCAGTTCTTTACTTGGCCTTGACTGACATGGCTATATTTCACCTTTTCCCCCTTCAAATTCTTGTTGATCAGTCCCTCAGAAGCAAAAGACCAAAATTGAGGTTTTTCAAAAAAGTGAAAAAGCAGGAATTAAAATTTTGAAGAACATCTCAATCAAATATGGGCATGGAAAAAAGCGGTTTAAAAATATGTTATCAAGAAAATTGGCATAACGTATGAAGAAATGAGAGGCTGAGAACAAAAAAATGTCTACAGAGTTTATTTTTTGAAGTTGTTGCAAATTGCTTCCATTGACTTTGACCCTTCCATGCATGAACTTATTTATCATATCCTTATAATATTTGCATTTAGCCTCCTCTCTCAGCACATTACACTGTGTGTGGTGAATAATTGCTTACCCTTAGGGTGTAATCCCATTAGCTACTTGCAGCGTGATGAGGTAATTATGGTAATCCCTGTTGCTTGTGCCGTAGCTTTTATGAGACCACATGGAGGTCATTCTTTGTGACCTAAAAAGCCCATTTTAAACAGTAGGCTGACCTTGGAACAGCTTATATTTAAATAACAACTTTATGGTATATTTAAACTCATTGGGATTGCTACTGATAGCCAATTACAAAGGATTTACATTTTGCCCATATTTTTCAAAAATTACGTGTCACAGAAAATTGCATATTTACCATAAAGTTTGTGTTTGAAATACACAATCAGTGAACTGTAAGGCAATAAACAATTACAGGGATTTTTTTCTTGGTTTGGTAATGGATTAATTATTGTATACAAGGGAAAATTTTGTAATGAGTCGCAGTGCAGTTCAAAGTAGTGTTATATCCTTGACTAAGAATTGCACTATGGCTGCTTCACACTCTGTCTGTCTGTCTGTCTGTCTGTCTGTCTCCCATATGCTATTTTAAAAAAACCCATGAGGCGGCTTACATTAATAAAGTATTAAGAACCATACTATTAAGATCTATTAAGTTAGCATCTGTATAGATATTGATCTGGCTTCTGCTGAGTGAAAGGGGCTTATTTCTGTTACCTGTCCCTTCAGCATGATAACTACCACCTGATGGAATCTGAGAGCCAAACTAGATGATTCTGCATCCCCAAATGCACCACAGAGATGCAGAGATGCACTTCACAGTTTTTTAACTTTTCAAAATGCCTCCAAGGCCCAGTCCAGCTGAGGTCCATGGCACAGGGGAATGAGGGGCTCTTGTCTCTCTGAAAATGGCACCAGGTGTGGGGAGGAGAAAGGAGCCTCTCATTCCCCCCACACACACCATGGTTAAAACAAACTATAAAATGGTGCCACATTCCCATGGTAGAATTAGGGACACAGTATCCTCTAATCCGGCTCTGAGAGGAAGCGACTAGGTGACATCTGGTCCACCAGGCTAAGGGAGAAGCCTTGTTCTCTCTCCTCTCTTTTCTGAGAGCCAGTTTGGTGTAGTGGTTAAGTGTGCAGACTCTAATCTGGGAGAACCGGGTTTGATTCCCCACTCCTCCACTTGCACCTGCTGTTGTGACCTTGGGTCAGTCGCAAGCTCTGGCACAGCTGTCCTTGAAAAAGAGCAGTTTGTGTCAGAGCTCTCTCAGCCCCACCTACCTCACAGGGTGTCTGTTGTGGGGAGGGGAAGGGAAAGGGATTGTAAGCCGCTCTGAGACACCTCTGGGTAGTGAAGGGCGGGGTATAAATCCAATCTCTTCTTCTTCTTCTTCTTCTTCTTCTGTAGAGTCATTCTTGATCAGAATCAGTGCATATTATTCTTGCAGACTGATTATTCCTTTATAAGGAAAATTGTGTATACTGTTGTATGTGAAGTGTGGCAAAAGTTCTGTGACAGTATATCCCACATGTACTGCCACATGTATTGACCAGTAACCCCCCCCCGCCGCCACTTCACAAATTACTGTGTTTGTTGTTTTTGATGTCATATACGGAGGAAAGTCATCCTGCTGCTTACATTCCTTTATTAGATATATATTAGATATATTAGAAAATACTGTTGCATCAGTCTGACTAGGGGGCATATCTACAGAGAAGCAAGTTTCCTGTGCATATCCCTGGCTGGTTACAGGTACAGAGTACAGGATTCCCAGACTGATCCAGTAGTTGTGGCCACATTTTTAGTCAAATAACCTTAGTGAAAGAATTGGTAATAATACCACCCAGCTGTCCAGAACAGGAATCAAACAGCTGATGGGTGCTGTTGCATCTATTTAAACAAGACTACATACTATAGGTCACTGAGCCATGGTGGATATATGAAGTAGCCCTTGGATGCTTTTATGTGATTGGTGTTTGAGTTATATTTTTTTCAAAATGCAGCTCTTTTGAAAAGTCAGCTCAGTCAGTATAAGAGAAGTGGAAGTGAAATACAGGCATATCTTCCCTCCCCCTTTCATTATTGAACTTTAATTTGCAACATAAAATAATTTAGAAGGTTATATTTTTGAAGCAAAAAAGTTATAATGTATGAAAAATATGTAAAAGTGGAATTGTCATCTTTCATTCTGCAGCATCAATACTGACATAAAATACTTCTAGTTTGTGTGCAAAAATGCATTATATTTTAATACTAGGCACTGAAAGTATTCAATGATAAAACATATTTTCAAAAGACACTCTGTAGGCTTTGAAGATAGGGTTATGCAGACAGTCTGAAGGGATGTTGGCTTGTGGACCTGAGGAGGTAAACCCATCACTATGTCTTCATCTATTTATTTTTATTTATTTATTTATTTATTTAAATTTATAACCCACCCTCCGCGCGAACGGGCTCAGGGCGGCGTGCAGATGGGGCCAATGGCCAATACATAAAACATTAAAATTGCATTTTAAAAACATTCAGTGCAACATAAGTGCTCTCCACAACAACTTACAAGGGAACCGATGTCACCAGGATGGTATCCTTAGTGGCCACAGCTCCATGTAGTACCACCATTTTGCACTCACGGCGAGTTGGTAATA
>NW_015163096.1:1464549-1464702 GCF_001447785.1 Gekko japonicus | reverse complement strand
CCACCGAAAAAGCCCTAGCCCTAGTCGCCGCTAGTCTGGCCTCTTTGGGACCTGGAACCACCAGGAGATGTTTAGTCCCGTAGTGCTCGTTGGGGAACATATGGGGAGAGGCGGTCCCGTAGGTATGTCGGACCCTGGCCATCTAGGGCTTTA
>NW_015163096.1:1464268-1464446 GCF_001447785.1 Gekko japonicus | reverse complement strand
GAAGGCCCATCAACAGCGTGGCTGCAGCATTCTGCACCAGCTCCAGCTTCTGGATTTGCAACAAAGGCAGCCCCATGTAGAGAGGGTTACAATGGTCTAGCCTCGAGGTGACCGTCGCGTGGATCACTGTGGCCAGGTCATCGTGGTCGAGAAAGGGAACCAACTGCTAAGCCAGCCG
>NW_015163096.1:1444049-1463102 GCF_001447785.1 Gekko japonicus | reverse complement strand
GCCAGCCTAGAGCGAGTATGGAGAGGGCGCCTGGGAGCGATATCGTCGATGGCTGCAGAGAGTCGGCCGTGCCAGTCCTCCACAAGCTCATCCAATGATCCGCCAGGGGGCCTCGGATCCCGAAGAGCCATCTGAAATCGCATTGGGTCCATTTGGCTCCTTGGGCGAGCCAAAATCTGCTCGCCGCCTAAACAGAGTTGGGGTGGAACATTCAGACGAGCCTTCAGGGCATGGTGGTCTGACCATGGTACCGCATCAGCAGTAATTCGGTCCACCGTCAACCCAGCCGCGAAGATCAAGTTGAGCGTGTGACCAGCCTGGTGCGTGGGGGCCGTTACAAGTTGGGAGAGTCCCAGTGCCGCAATGGATGACACTAGGTCCGTAGCCCGACTAGAGGTCGTGTCCTCAGCATGGACATTGAAATCACCAATGACTAACAGCCTTGGGTGCTCCAATGCCCAGCCTGATACGGCCTCCAATAGGGACGACAGGCTACTGGCCGGTGCGTTAGGCGGTCGGTACACCAGCCAGATCGCCAAACTCTCCGCAGCCTCCAGCCTCAGGCCAACACACTCCAAGCCCGTGATCTCCACGGCAGGGAGTGCCCTAAAGGAGTAAACCTCCCGAATGAAAATAGCCACTCCTCCCCCCTGCCCCCGAGTCCGTGATTGGTGAAGGACCGAGAACCCTGGTGGGGCCAGCTGGGAGAGAGCCACAGTCTCCCCATCCCGCACCCAGGTCTCAGTCAAGCACGCCAGGTCAACCCATTGTTCCAATATAAAGTCCTGAAGGACTGTAGTCTTGTTGTTAATGGACCTGGCGTTGCACAACACCAATGTCGGAGGGGGGTTATTAATCCTGGCCCCACTGCCGACTACGCTTGGGATGAGTCGCAGGCTGGAAGGACGCCGAGTGGATCTGTTTCTCCGCATCCTTCCCTTGATGTTCCGCCTGGACCCACCGCCATACCTTCCCCTCCCCACGAGCACCGGAATTTGGTGGCCAGACATTGCTACCTAGATTTAGTTTCTTCTGTAGCCTATGTTGAGACGATTGCCTCCTGTCAGAACCTTTCCTGCCTCTCCTCCCTAACTAACACATACTTATAAACAGGGCTTTTTTTTGTAGAAAAAGCCCAGTCGGAACTCATTAGCATAATAGGCCACACCCAACAGCAGAACCTCATTAGCATATTAGGCCACACACCTGACAGCACAGCTCATTAGCATATTAGGCCACACACCCCATGTTACCAGACATCTGGTCATCCAGCCACACCCACCTTTTGCTTCTTATTCTGTTTACCTTGTTTGTTGTCAAAACCCAGGTATTTTTTTGTAGCAGGAACTCCTTTGCATGTTAGGCCACACACCCCTAATGTAGCCAATCCTAATGAGTTTCTGCTGTTGGGTGTGGCATGTTATGCTAATGAGTTCCTGCCGGGTGTGGCCGATTCGGGAGCCAGCCGGAACTCCGTTCCTGTGCGTTCCTGCCCAAAAATAGCCCTGCTTATAAAGTTTGTCCATATGCTCATAGCTATATAAATTCCAGGGTATTTAGCTAGCCTAGTGTAGTGGTTAAGAGTGGTGGACTCTGATCCCGGGGAACTAGGGTTGTTGTGGAAGAGGAGGGGAAGGCAATTGTAAGCTGCTTTGAATCTCCTTAGGGTAGAGAAAAGCAGGGTATTAAAAACAACACTGCTTCTTTGTCTTAAAAAGCACACAATGGAAACACTTTGCTAACATTAAACAGGTTTGGGACAGAATCTAAATCTAACTAATCAAATAAATAAATCCCCACATTTTTACCATCACTTTGTTTACTGTTGCAGGAATGTATGTGTAGTCTTCAGGAATAGTAGTCTCAGTTTAGGAATAGTACCATGCTGAGTAAATAGGTTGTATTCAACCACCATGCTCAGCTAAAGGCAGTGCACTCTTTCAACACAAGGCACTTTCCACGAGTTCAAAGTGTATCCTGCCAATGCAAGAGGCTCTTAAGTTGACAGGACCCTTGTGTTGATGGATAGAGATGGGCACAGACTGGCTCACAAACTAAAGTTTGTGATGAATTTTGGCGGGTCCGTGCTTTGCGAAGTCAAGTTCATGATAGGTCAACCAGCACAAATTTCCCACAAACTTTGAAGCTGTTTGTGGAGGCTGGTTGGGGTTCATGAGTGGATACATTTCCAGACAGTCTCTGCTCAATCAAGATGTTTATCAAACTCCAAAGGGGGGGGGCAGAAATTTCCCTGTGAGTTGGTGTCACTGGCTTGTTTCTGAGCTGTTCCATCAAATCCTGTAACTGCAGCAATGCAAGAAAAAGAGGATTAATGTCAAACCACAGAATCCCTGCAGTACAAACTGAAGGGGTGGACAGTTTTTTCAAGCTCAGTACAACCAGTTCAGTGTACAAAATGCTCAGCACAATCCAGTACTACCATGGCTATGCAAGCTTAAAAGGACTCGATCTCATGTCCAAATCCAAATAAAACTTTATTTCGGTACAAGTTCACCTCCAAGAATCAGCAAATAATAAAAGGGAAAACACATGCAATGTGACAAGCACAAGACAATGAACACAAATTAAGAGGTGGGACAAAGAACGTAATACCCTCCTTGAACAGATAAACAAAATTACTGGGATTCAGCGAGCCATTTGGTTATGGCAAAATTTGGCAACTTTGTAAGTTAACTCCTGGGAGGAGTCAGCAAGGAGGAGAGAGACATAAAGTTGTTCAGATCTTCCCGGTATAGTTGAGAGAATTGGAGCAGTACACTGAATTGTCAGATGTCATTATAGAATGGGCAGTGTAGCAGAACATGCTCAACAGATTCTACTTTCCCTGTATGACAAGGGCAAAGCCATTGAGGTAGTGGGACATGATGGTATCTGCCTCCCAGAAGGGCTGAAGGTAGAGCATTAAAGCATGCCAGGGTAAACATTCTCTGATATTTTAAGATCTCAAGGGATGCAATCTGCTGGTTAAAAACATTTGGTGTGTTGCAAAATAACTGGATATTTCTATATCAGAGCCGTGTCTGATTATAGGTCATTATCCCAGAACCTCTATTTAATTGTTTCTTTTGTTTTTTGATACCCAAGATGCAGTAAAACTTGGGGGAAAGGCCATGCTCCTGGAGTTTCCCTCAGCTGCTCTTAGCTAGGTTGAGTAGTGGCTGTCAGCAAAGATCAAGGGTACTAGACCCACTGGATTGAAGATGAGTTTTAGCCAGTGGATGAATGTGTGTAGCCATATATGTGCCTCCAAGGAGATCGGCTCAGCCTCTAGTCAGAGAAGGGCTTTTGGAATACATCATGGGACTCCGAAGTTTGTTCATAGGAGCTTAGATTGTACTAGGAACCATACAAAAGCTCAGTAACAACCTTTCCTTGGAAAACCTTGATCAATCTCAAAGCACACTGTCATAAGAAATCTAAGCTGGGGGGAGGATTCTGCAAGCTCTGTGCAAGAAAATGGAAACACAAAGGAACACCAGCAAAGGGAAGGAACCCTCTTGAAACTGACAAGAGTAATTTGAAACTGACAAGAGCAGAGGAGATACTTGGAGGGAGGACCTCCTGAACCTGAGCCTGTCATTTCCCCAGAAAGCACTTTCCTAGGGGCACCTTCTTTGGGGGGCCGTAACTCGGATTCCATAAATCCAATCCTCACCAAACTTGGAGGGCAGGTAGAGAAGAGTCAGCTAAAGACCCTTGTAAGTTTGATGTCTCTAGCATGCCAGGGAGCCATGCTACCAGGTCACAAACTTCACAAACTGAACTGGTTAATTTGACACCTAAAAGTTTGTGATGGTTGTCTTGCCACAAACCATGAACTGAACCACATTTTCCTAGTTTGTGCCCATCCCCATTGATGGAACACAACAAGTGCTTACAGAATATGGCACCCTTACCTGATTGGGATGGTTGAATACATCCCAATTTAAACAAGTGTGTTCATTCATACATTCATTTTGTCAAGTTTGGAAAAAAAAGAAAAGATATGTTATTGTATGACCTGTTTAGTCTCAATACAACTGTATGAAAGCTGGTCAATCAGAAATTTGATGAACATGTTATATGACTTGTAGTCAAAATGTTAAAACTAATATTTAAATTTTTACCTAAATATTGATTCTGATAAGCAAGACAGAGTATCTCCAATAATTTGTCATTCTGTATATTTACAGTATACAACATCCTGTTCTGTGTTTGTCAAGGAACTGAATAGAAATGTCATTTTATCCAACTCAAGAAATAGAATTGGAGTTATCATATAACCCATGTACTGTTAAAAAAAGCAAAACAAAGTAGGAAACCAAACCAGTACCTCTTTTCCAACAACTGACATACAAGTAATAAAACACTGTAGAGAAGGAAAACAGTAAGGCAAATTGATTAAACATATTTGGGGAAGTATATAAGTATTTTTACATATACTTCATAGAATTAACGTTGTTTTTCTGGTAGTGATCATCTGAAACATAGATTAGATTTATGAGAAGAGAATGATCCTGTCTGAGAAGATACCAGATTATTGCAGAGTTCAAACTGCTTATTGAGTTCGTACCAGGTAAACCTAGGTGTCAGACTGGCCAGAAGGAGTTTTGTTAGGTTTTTAAGTAAGGGCATGAGAGGGCAACCATCTGTACTGATCATGGCATTTATGTCTTCTCCTTGTCAAATGAAAGATTTAGCACCTAAAATAGCATTGAAGGTGCAAAGATCTTTCTAACACAGCAGGTATTGCGAAATTAAAGGGAAAATAAGTTTTTGAAAACCATGAAAAGGTTTATGATAATACTAAATACATATAATTATGAAGTCAGAATTGTTGAAAGAGTAAGTGCTTAAGTATACGTGTTTTAAAATAACACCTTTGTATCAGTTTGTTTGGCCATAGCAAAACATGTCAACAGAATAACAGTTAAATATGAAAATAACATTTACTAGGTGAGAGACAATGAAATACACACAAAGCTATTTTACAGAGTAAAAACAGTCCTATATCAAGATGCTCAGTGGCAAGCATCTTTCCTTATATATAAAAGTATCTTCAAATTGCAACGTTCTATGCATGCCAAAATCCATTGGCTGCCTGAACTGCCACTCAGAAGGTGCTGGCTGCATTGGCTGCCTGCGTTGTGGAGTCCTGCCCACAGAAGACTTTTTTTTTAAAGTTGTGAGCGAGCAACTTGGGTACTGCATAAGTTAGATTGCTCTGGAGCAATCTTTCCTGGCCTAAGACAAAAATGTGTGAGCTTGAGCCTAAACAACTGTGAGCTAGCTCACACTAACTCAGCTTAGAGGGAACACTGCTCAAGAGTACTCTATGTGCCCCATTCCACAACTGCAGGATGAATAGGAGACTTGTGGCACCTCCACTACTAACAAAATATTATTCCAGCATTAACTTTCATCCACGCCAATATTACACATCTGAGTGCTTTCCCTGTGAGGGGCTGTGTAAAGGCGCCTTCACACTCCTGGATATGCACTGGCCGGAGACAGGCCTGTAACCTACGCCTCACATCTTTTTAGAGCTCATTGTCTTGCTTTTACAACGGACTTTCTGACTAGTCACGAGTATAATGCACAATATTTTTCGAAGTATCTGTTATTGCTTTGCAGATGTCACGGTGCAAGAGCATTGCCACTATGCAAGAAATCTCATTTGCTATTGGCCAGAAGAACACCAGTTTCCATTGGTTGGACTACTGCTTTGAGTCTTAGACAAATTGCTTTAGAAATCTTTATTTCAAAAGGATTCATAAATAAAACTGTGAAGCATGTAGTAATAGTAAGGGATGTCTTCCTCTGTCTCCTACCACAAATACAATGACAAAGATTGAAGAGCACTTCATTGTACTATCTATTTATCAAATTCTCAATAGTCCCCTATGTGTAGATATTTAAATCCGCGGATAGGGGGCATGTTTACCCCAAACAAGTTTTTCTGCAGACTTGTGTGACCCTTTACGTATGCAGAAAAATCTGAAAACTTAAAAAAAAACATTGAGGGGGTTTTAAATCCCCCCCAAAATAAAAAGCGTTGTATGTGCATGCACAGACAATGCAACTTACCATTGAGGACCTGCTGCTCTTGTGGAGCCGATCCAGGCCAAGCTGCAGGGGCAGGAAATGCTGGGAGCCACTTTAGTCCCAGTCAAACCAGCAGGGAATGCCAGGAGAGGCTTCAGGCTCAGCTGCAGCAGCAGGAAACACTGGGAGCCACTCCCGGCCTCGCCATGGTGGTAGGGAATGCTGGGAGAGGCTCCAGGCCCAGCTGTGGCAGTGCAGAACACCAGCAGAGGCTCCGGGCAAAGCCACAACAGCAGGGAATTCTGGGAGAGACTCCGGGCCTGGCTGCGGCAGACACCAGGAGTTGCTCTGGACCTGGCCACCACTGGTAGCTGCTCCAGGCTTGGAGCAGCTCCCAGGCACTGCCACCACTGCCAGAATCAAATGTAGGGAAAAAGAGGGAGGGAGAATGAAGGGATTGGCTTGGGGGAGAGAAAGGAAAAGATGGGGGGGTATTGGTTTGGGAGAGAGAGAGAAAGACAAAGAAGGAAGGATTGGCTTAGTAGAGGGTTGGAAAGAAAAAGAAGGGGGGGGTGGCTTGGGGAGAGAAAGAAAAAGGAAGATAAGGAAGAGAGAAGAAGGCAAAGGTAAGGGAATGCCCCCTCCCCACAAGTTTCTTGCAGGTCCCCACTTGTATCTCTATAGTGGACAAGAGTTTTTTCAAAAAAATTAATCAAACTTGGTCATATCTTGTAATTTTTCAGCCCATACTGAAACTTAATAATTACTCAACAAAGTGCTAATTTTACATACAGCATCTGTGTACAAACATATCTGATATAGAGTTTCATTCCTGAAATATCCACATGATTGGATCAAATTATATATTTTATAGAGCCAGATGCTGGTACTAGTGCAATTAAATTGAGATTGTTCATGTAAATAAAGGTTTGATAGCCTCGTTTCTGGCAAAAGTTAGACAGAAGAGAATAAACCTAACCTGGGAGCAGATTTGTTTTTGTTTGCATTTTGATGGAAGACATGCTCCTAAATACTCCCAGGAGAGATTTTATTGTGGTGAAAAAAAATCCCATTTCACTCTCTATGAACCCAAAGTTCTGTTCCTTATGCTATCTATGCATACAGTTTTGTTTCTAAAAGTTTCAGTATTAGTGCTGTGGCCTATCCCATGTATTTAATTTCGCAAAGAAAAATCATCCCATATTTGATCTGCTCATTTCTATGAGTGATGATTGTCATAAACCCATTCTGGGTCTGTATCTGCTTACATGTCGGACAGGGGCATAGACATTCTAATTTCTGGGGTGGGGTGGGGCTGGGCCAGAAGCATTGCTATGCTAGGTCCTTAAAAGAACCAGGGCCCAGTGACATCATAAGAAGGAGCCAGTGACATCACAGGCCATTGTCACTATCTATGGATGTGGAGCCATGTGGGGTTTAGGAAGGGGCTCCCTAAAAATTTAGGGGGGGATGGGAACCCCTGGGAACCCCCTAGCCATGCCCCTGGGCTGGGCTACACCCAGGAAAAGGTGGGCGTTGTCCAGTGGTTACAGTGCTATCTCAGTGATCTCCTACTGTGTCCTTTTTTAAAAATTCATTTTTAGAATAGTCACTCTGCAAATATACATACCATGTGCATAGGACAAACAAACGGTTACAAATTTGACAGTAAGAAAGGCAACACAGAAAAGCACATAGGGGGACATTTTAATAGTTTTCCTGGACATTCATTAACAGGAGTTTTATTTCTGCCTTATTCATAAGGGTGATTTTATACTGAAATTTACTAAATTATGGCATCACAGATGCCTTTGTTTGGTAAGTGCATGGCTGAAGTCTCTGACCCGCAGCAGAATACCAAACAGTTGTTGTGCACTCAATTTCTGAGCAATGTGTAGAGTTCAGAGTAGCAGCATCGTCTTCTCACTTCCAACTCATATCCTACAAGTGAGTACATTTTGAGGCAATTCAGAACAGTATCCATAGCCAGGACCACAGCCGAAGCGAAGCCCTGCTAGCAAAAAGGCTGGGTGGTGCACAGAGTCCTGGCCCACCAAAAACCCAATCCGCAGCCCAGAGAGTTGGTTAAAAAAAGGAGAGGTGGGCTGTGTATAAATGTGGGCTGTCTTCAGAGGAACCCACAACAGAAGCAAAGCCCCACAACAGAAAGGCTGGTTGGTACACAGAGCCCTGGCCCAGCAAACACATCCCAGCCCAGAGAACGGATTTTTAAAAAAAGGATGGGGGTAGAAATACAGTTCAGAGGAACCCACATCAGAAGTAAAGCCCCACAGCTCAACGTGAGCAGAACGGTTGAGTGGCACACATGGAGCAAAGAGCAATCCCCTGCATAGCAAAGCTGATCAACTTTCTTCTGTCTCTTTCTATTCCACTCTTCTCCAACTCACTCCAAAACTCAATAAAGGAGGGTTGGGCTGCAGCTTGAAAATTATATAGTTTTCAGATCCCATAGAGCTGAATAGGAGCTCAGTTATTGGCAGCCAGCAGTGCCTTTCAGGCTTTGGAGGGTCCATATTGGTGTTTCCAAGGCTGGAGATAATTCCACCCCCACCATTGTCTTGGAATTTGATTGATCAACACTGGGTTTTCTGGGAAATCTTTGTGATGCAAGGCTTCCACAAACATCACCTTACGACCCTTTAACTGGCCCAAGTTTGTCACAAATTTTGTTTAGTGCGCTGGTTTGTGCCCATCCCTGTTCCAGAGTCTTCTGACTTTAACAAAAATGGCCCAGAGCTGCTAACATGCAGTGAAATCTTACCTGAAAGAGGGGAAATCATCTTGTCAGTAAAAACTTAAACTGACAACTAACTTTTGTTAATAGGAGGTAGGCAGAACCTAGAATTATTTAATTCTGAAATGGTGTGATTTAGATTACACTTTCATCATCCATGCCAGAGACTGATTCAATTCAGTTTTCTACAATAGCTCTTCAAATGATTAGATAAACTGCTGTGAAGTTGCGGTCACACATTCCAGTTGGTGCGGAGGGGAAGCTAGCCTATTTCTTCCAGAGGAATTTGACTTGCAGTTGCAAGATCACACATCCTTTGTTTCCCATGTGCATAAACAAGGAATCGCACCTCTGGACTGAGGGTTCCCCATGGAGTGTGTGTTTATGCACATACTGCTCAGTGGGGGGGGGGAACGGCACCCAGTTGGGACGGAATGATCAGACCATCCCAACAGCATGAGAGCGTGCTTGAGTGATCAGACAGCGGAAAGTCCATCCATGGCCCATCGGAACCAGTTAGAGCTGGACTTTCCCCAGTGTCTTTTACCTCCACTTCTGTGGCAGAGCAGCACGGGTTGCCAATGACTTTGGGAACTTTCCCAGATGTTGCTGTCTGATCATGCCCCATGTCTGATCATGCATTCACAGGCATGTTGGATCTTAAGGTGCATATGATCGCAGCCTGAATCTTCTTTTTTTATGATTATGGGTAAACATGCAAAGCTGTCATGAAAAGTTAGTGTGGTTTGATGAGGGTGCTCACTGTAGGGATATACCTTGCATACCAAGGTGAAATTTGTTTGCCTTTCATTCAATTAATATTACATTGTTAGTTGTATATGTAACAGCACTCACCTGGGAATTTACTGTCTGGACAGATTTCTATAGTAATCTCTATTAATTGAATCATTTGAAATTAATCTTTATTTTCATTGACTTGAGTTATATATCATACGTGTACCCCACATTTACCTCTGGCTACTCAAAGTAGTTTTTTTAATTTTGTGGGTTTTAAAGACAAGAGACATTCAGAGGTGATTTGCCATTGCCTGCCTCAGCGTCACAACCTTGGTAATCCTTGGAGATCTCCCATCCAAAAACTACCCAGGGACAATCCTGCTTAGTTTCAGAGATCTGACATGATCAAGCTAGCCTGGGCTATCCAGGTTAGGGCTTATACACAGGATCAATTCATTCTGTCCTTGGAGTAAATTTTATGAGATGGGTTGGAGTGAGAGTTAGTAAATTTGTAAGTGCAGATTCAAACTTCTTTCTAATCCAAATTGATTGTGCCTTCTACTATATCATACTGGTCAAAATTGTTTAAGTTTAAACCTTAAGGTCTCATTCTTTACTTTTTACTATTGGCTTTATACATTAGTTTGTATTATGGATGTATAATTTAATACACAATTTATACATTTTATATGCACAGTGCACATCATTTCTACATAACGATGTGAAAAGAACATTCATGAAAAAATGGTGTGAGGAAACAGAAAATGGGACAAAGATAAATAATTAGGGGATCAGCAGAAGGGAGAACTCAAACCAGATTTTCAGGTTAAAAAAAAAGGGCTTACAAATTTGAAATCAGCCGTACCCGACAACACCAACAATCCTAACAGAAGCATGTGGCAGAAGGAGAAAGCTGTGTGGCAAAAAGGCCAGTTTGCATGGGAAGCTGGTGCATGAATAAACCCACTTTATAGTCTCAGTCCATCTTCACATTGTGGCCGTTATAGAATCTCTTAATTTGCATGTGTGAAATACTGCTCCAGGGTTCATCATCACAGAGTTTTCACACTTTCCTTGTAAATACTGCTAACAGAAGTTTCCACTTAGTAAGGCCAGTTTTGCAAGTTCAGCTCTGAATTTGCTGTGCTCGATGCAGTATTTACTTATCCCTAGTTTCATATTATGTAACTAAGATCCTACTCTAGACCAAAACAAGCAATGCTTTGCCTGGACCCCATAGTTTGGAAATCAGAAAATACCCTTAGGGATGAAAAACCATTAAGGTCAAGTCTATTTCAAATACCTGTAAGAGCTAAAATGAATTGGTGTAAACACTAACCTCTTGTAGCCTCAGTCCTGAGCTTGAATTTTGAATGGCAGTTCAACAGTCCTTACGAGCACTTCATATTTGAGTGTAATTGCTCTTAAATTAAATTATTACAAGTAAAGTGGAAAATGTTACCTAAACTACAACTGCACATAAAATACAAACTATATATAAAGTGGCAAGTTAGTAATTAAACCACAAGAATAAATGGAAATTTTACCATGATTTTCAAGAGGCAGATAATCTAAGTATCTTATTTTATAACATATACTGATTGATGGCCAGACTAGATACCTTCTTTTTGTTCAGGCTTCTAAACAATTTATTCAAAGCTATTTCAAGTCAAGTCAAGTCAGCCTTTATTGGCATAAAATATCAGTACCATTTATACATTTTAAAACCAGTTGAAAGCACACATATAAAAGTCTAAAAGAACCTTAGACGCAGCTTTAAAGCCAAGGAGAGAAACTTAGCCACCTTCTCTGTAATGTCCGGGCTGAGATCACTTAAAAGTCTATGCACCTTAAGTGCATACTGGTTAAAAGAGAATATAAATGTGTGATCCTTAGGTCCGTGTACAGGATTACAGTTAGCTGTACATTTTC
The DNA here is from genome assembly GCF_001447785.1 of Gekko japonicus. Taxonomy (NCBI): domain Eukaryota; kingdom Metazoa; phylum Chordata; class Lepidosauria; order Squamata; family Gekkonidae; genus Gekko; species Gekko japonicus. The sequence continues at coordinate 1,451,632 of NW_015163096.1, read as the reverse complement.
TGTATGACATTTACCATCTAAGTGCCATCATTAACAGTAGTCCTAAACTGAGGATATAGCTACTAAGGATAAGAGATGAGTAAAAATATAGTATGAAGTATAAAATATTATATAATAATGAATCTAATGCATAAATTAAGTATATCTTACTGAATTTTAAAAGTAAAGTCCTTTTATGCTCTTAAATTAAATTATTACAAGTAAAGTGGAAAATGTTACCTAAACTACAACTGCACATAAACTACAAACTATATATAAAGTGGCAAGTTAGTAATTAAACCACAAGAATAAATGGAAATGTTACCATGATTTTCAAGAAGCAGATAATCTAAGTATCTTATTTTATAAAACTGCATATCCTGATTGATGGCCAGACTAGATACCTTGGATATATGCTGACCAGTTTGAGAGGTTAAGTTCGGAAAGCATGTGATTTCAAAGCTATTTAACACTTTTAATTTGGGGAGGACTGCTTTTGGTTGATGGGGAACCAACCGGGATACAATCTTTGTTACACCGGGTAGAGGTTTGGCTAGTACAAATAAATGTGTGGAATTTGGTTCCTAAATACCTGATGCTTCTTGACCTTTATTGCCTCCTTAGGGATGGCAGTTCCCCACTAGTGAGATTGTTTGAGTGTTCCATAGCAACGTGTGCCAAAATTAGGAATAAGTCAGGGACATTCTCAGACTATGAGTGAGATAAGCAAACAATATAGACATATCATTAGAATGCTGAGGGCCAAACTAAACATTACATGCTACACAAGTTCAGCATGGGGACTCACAGATGTATTGCAGGTGCAAGTTCTTGGTGGTAATTCTGTTTAGAAGCACTGTGGCAGCCTGAGTCACCTCATGACCAGAGCACAAGGTAAGGAGGGGCCCCTGCCTTCACCTGAGCCATTTCCCCAACTCTGAATAGTATCCAAATAAGGACCCCCGGTGCTATTTGGAGTTGGAAAACAATAGTGAGGGGGGAGAGCAAGAGCCCCTCAACCCCCATCACTACAGTACTGATATGAATCAGGCACCTGAGGAGCATGTGGATCTCAATCAGCCCCACCTTCAATAACCTCTGCCCCATATTCATTTGCATGTCAGACTCTCTGACCAGGATCGGGCTCAGGTGAATCTGGTTGCAAGGTCCAATTGTTGCCTGTGACCAGGTGTTCCAAGAAGTGGTTAAAAATGAAGGCTTTTCTTACCTTATTTGTCAAACGTTAGACCTGGAGCTGGGTATGCTACTGGGTGCTAATGTTTTTCCATTGGGGTGAAACCCTGAACCTCTGCTAGAGGGATTGAGATTTGTGATCGGCCTTGCTGGACTGCTGAAAGCAGACTGTTTCTTTATGCTGCAAGAAATGCTGTGGACACTGGTATGATGATATCCAAAGTAACTAGCTAGAGATATTAAAAATCTTTTTTGTTTTATGCACAGTGTGCTGGTATTGCCTTGCACCTCAAAAATAAAATGTTTAGTTACATACCGGTGTGGTGTGTTTCAGTCTGGGGGTTTGCAGAAGGCTTTTTCTAGCCTTTGTGGCCCTACCAATAGTAATTGTGTGGAACTCCCGACTCTGGAGAGAGTTTGGGTTTGTGCTCAAAGACCTAAAGGATGCAAGGTTGACCTGTCCTCGACGAAGCAGGTCTGGTGGCAGCCTATCGTGGATAAGGAGCAAGAAGAACTTGCCTCCTGATTTTGTTAACCTTAATCAGAGTGCCCTGCCTGTCAGTCCTCCAGCCCAACCTGCTGCTGGGTTGGCAATAGAGTGGCTGAGGCCTGGGGTGGTACTGCCTGGCCGTGGCACTACAGTATGTAATTGCCAGTGAGAACTTGCCACTACAGTGATAACTTCGTGTAAATTATAATGTCTAGTTTGGCCCTGAGGAGCTCGTTTGAGGTCAGGGAAGGCCAGGTGAACATCAGTGCAGTTTAATGACTGGGCCATGAGATACAGCCAAAGACAGCTATCAGCTCCACTGTCTCTGGATCCTGATGGTGTGGACTGAGGATTCAAGGATTTGCTATCTTACAGTGCTGCACGCCAAACAGAAAGGAGAAAAGAAAGAAAATGAGAAATAGCTCTTTGAGAACAAACAGGACCATGGATAAACCAAAACCCCAGTGAAGAAAATCTGTATCTGTAAAATAAATTTACCTGTAAATCTGGTGTGGTATTGTCCTGTATCTTGAAACCTGAAGGGAAAAAAAGACAGAAGTTAATAGTCATAGTACTGTTACCCCGTTTACAAATATAGTGTGTAACATAAATATTCAAATTGGGATTTTTTAAAAGAAAGCTAAAATCTTACAAAAGTATTGGTAACTGTTACATTGGAACTAGTGTTTTAATTACAATTATTATTGTTTCAGAGCCACCTGTCCCTATTGCGCCACCTCAGCTGTCCTCTGTTGGTGCAACCTACTTATGGATACAGTTGAATGCAAATTCTATCAATGGAGATGGACCCATTATAGAAAGAGAAGTAGAATATCGCACTTCAAGTGGAAGCTGGTATGACATACAACCTGTTGACTCCACAAGCTATAAAATTGGACATCTGGATCCTGACACCGAATATGAAATTAGTGTGCTGCTCACTAGACCAGGTGAAGGAGGCACTGGATCTCCTGGTCCAGCTCTTAAAACAAGAACAAAATGTGCTGGTGAGTAATCTTGTTTAAAACAGATAACTTTACTACTCATTCCTGGGGTAACACTACATAAAGGTAAAGGTTTCCCTTGCTTGAAAGCTAGTCGAATCCAACTCTAGGGGGCGGTGCTTATCTCCGTTTCCAAGCTGAAGAGCCAGCGCTGTCCAAAGACATTTCTGTGGTTATGTGGCCGGCATGACTAAATGCTGAGGCACATGGAACCTTCCCACCAAAGTGGTACCTATTTATCTACTTGCAATTTCTTGCTTTCGAACTGCTAGGTTGGCAGGAGCTGGTGCCACAGACAGGAGCTCACTCCATCATGCAGCACTCAGGTCTCAAACTGCAGAGCTACCGATCTTCCAGTCTGCAGCTCAGCGTCTTAACCTCTGAGCCACCGTGGCCCCTAGAACACTACATAGTATACCATATATGTATGGTGTGTGTGTGTACCTGGAAATCATGGTTGACTTCTGGTGACCCCTAGTGGGGCTTGGACATTTCAGAGAGGTGGCTTACTATTGCCTGCCTCTGCGTCCCGAGCCCTGGTATTTCTTGGAGGTCTCCCATCCAAGTGCTTGCCAGGGTCAGCCCTGCTGAGGTTCCGAGATCTGACGAGATTGGGCTTTCCTGGACTATCCAAGTCAGGGCAGTATATTTTTAAAACATAGGATGGTTTTTGGTTTAAAGCATTAGAATTGGTAATCAGTAACCTTGAGACCTGACTGCCGCATGCATGGTCATGCTACAAATAAGCATTTTTAAGACATTTTAAGACACTGATTTCAATTAGAATTAAGCCTAACTCCGCTGCTGAAATCAATTAGAAGTTAAAAGTCTTAACTTTGCTAGGACATGCTGATTGTAAGATTCTTCATCTGTATTGTCAATTGTTCAAATCTTTTATTTGTTTGCTCAAATATAGTATGACTTTAAAAATACATATTTGTTGTATATACAGTATACTCTTCAAATTTCTTGGGATCATTATACTGTTGTAATTTGTTCTTTGTTGTAGTTTGTATGTCTAGTCTTCTGGTACCCACGTCATGGCTCGTGTAAAGCCACATCCACCATCCACAAAAGAGAACAGATGGCTATTGTATGCCCTGTGTGCTGCTTGACGCCTAAGTGCTGTCAAGTCACAGCCGACTTACGGCGACCCCGTGAGGCCGGCTCTGCTTAGCTTCCAAGTTCTGACAAAATCAAGTTATCCCGAGCTATTCAGGTCAGGCTGCTTTAGATCACTTTTAGGTCACCATTACACAAAAACAGAGCTACATATAGCAGGAACGGACAGACTAGTGGCTAACTGTTCTATTCCCACTTTACCTTATCTTGCTGAGGAATTTGATGGGCTGCAATATGACTGACCCAACAATCTGAACTATGTATCCAACAAATCTCAAATAGAGTTCTCCTTGCAGGAAATGGTTTTCCTACTGCAGTAGTCTGCAGTCCCCAACAAGCAGGTGCTGATGAGGTCAGAGGATCCTCAGAAACAGCCAAGGATTACTGCAGAAGACTTGAAGAGGGAACTGGTGGAAATTTCCCCTTCCTTTCATTAGCAGAAGTGGATCCGAGCCAATTATAGGTTAATACAATTCAAACCACGTTTTGCAGTCATGTGCATGAGTGCACAGTCAAGTTATTTCAGAGACTTTCTCTTTCCTTTAGCCTCCTGACTGAAAGCTAGAAACAAAAACCACCCAGTACTCTTGACACTTTCTGTGTATACATTGCTGCTGTGCAATGCCGGGGCCATTAATAACAAGATCGCGACACTGCAAAATTATATTGCAGCACGTGATGTGGACCTGACATGCGTGACTGAGACCGGGACAAGGGTGGGCAAAATGGTCACCTTAAAAGAGCTGACCCCCACCAGGTTTCTCAGTCCTCCATCGGTCCTGAACTGAGGGATGGGTGGCGGCGGCTATACTCATCCAAGAGGATATTTCCTTCAGGGCACTCTCTGTTCCAAAGATCACTGGTATTGACTGCGTATGCCTGGTGTGGGACACTGAGAAGAGTTTGGATGTCTATCTGATGTACTGACCACCTAGCGCCCTAATGGATAGCCTACTGAGCCTGCTGGAGGCGGTAGCGGGCTGGGCCTTGGAGTTTCTGAGACTGATTGTACTGGGGGACTTCAGTGTCCATTCTGACACTGCTGCCTCTCTGCAGACTTCAGACCTCGTGTTCTCCATGGCAGCACTAGGACTTTCCCAGATTGTATTAGGTCCCACACGTCAAGCAGGCCACACACTGGATTTGATCTTTGGCATGGAGATGGACTTCCCACTACTATTTATTTTTTTAAATTTATTATTAGATTTATAGCCTGCCCTTCCCGCAAGCGGGCTCAGGGACTTCCCACTTTTTCAAATCATGTCCTTGCTGTCTCCTGATTGGCTCTTCTGGAGACTTCTGGAGACTTCCTGCTCCTGTAGAGCTTCCTGTTGCTCTTTGTTCCTTTTACAGCAGTTAGACTAGTTAGTTTAAGGTCCTCTCCTATGCTCTATAACAGTTCATTCTTCTTTAATAAACCTACTTATTTTTCTCTAAACAGTCAGTGCTTCACTTCCTTTGCATATTTAAACTCTGCCAACAGAAAACCCTACGAGGTCACCATAAGTGGATTGCAAGTTGCTAAAACTAAACATAAACCGGTACAGCTGCTTAGCATTGAAATGATGCAGTTCTCAAATAATGCACTGTAGAATTAAGAGAAAGGGGAGTACTTGAAGAGAAGAATCACTGCACCTTTTAAATTGCAGCGATAATTGTATGCTATAAGCTTGTTCCCTTAAGAAAAAGCAGACCACTCTGAGTCTCAAAGCAACATACTGGATTTTTAGTGATTTTAGTTCTCTGAAATGCTTGAAGTATGTTTTTGCCCAGCACAATGAGATTCCATTCTGTTGGAACAGCCCAGCACTGATAAATAAATGTATCTATAATTAGAATGCAAAGAAAATAAAGGCTATTCTCCAAAGGCAGCTGCAAAATTCTAACTGTTTTCACACACATTATGAAAGTACTTTACATTCTTTGGTATAAAAGATTATAAACTAGAGGATTGTGCATTTAGGGTTGTTGTTTTTCTACATTTTAATATAGGCTACTTGAACAATATTGTATCTCAGTCTTCCACAAAACTTTCATAACTTTCATGTCATGGCATAGTCCTTATTGACAGTGAAATATTCTTAGTTTCTCCAGGACTTACTTACTTATTAATTTATTTATTTATAGCATAGCATTTCTCTGCCACCTTTCCACCCAAATACAGTCCCAAGGTGGTAAACATTAAAACATTTCAAATTAAAACAGCATTTAACATAAAGTACATATAAAGTAATGCAATAAAAACATATAAACACACAGACACATTGCACCAAAACAAGGGAGGAGGGCCCATGAAAGTTATTGTGGGTATGCCGAACAAAACAAAAAAGTATTTACCTGCTGATGGAAGACAAGGATAGAGAGAAGCAGACAAATCTCCCTGGGGAGGGAGTTCATGAGTTTCAATGGCAAAAGAGAGAATGCCCTTCCTTGGGTTATCACCCATCTGGCCGCAGGTGGCAGGGGCACCTGAAGCCAGACCTCTAAAGATGATGAGTGGATGGATAAATTCATATGTGAGAAGATTAAGGGTATGCTTGCCCCAAGCCATAGAGGGCTTTAATGTTGAATCCCAGCATCTTCAATTGAACCTGGAAGCAAATCGGGAGCTAGTGTAGATGGAGCAAGACTGGAGTGATCTAGTCCCTACCCACTCCAGTCAAAACTCTGGCTGCACCATTTTGTACCAGCTCCAGCTTCTGGACAATCTTCAAGGGCAGCCCCCATGTAGAGTGCATTGCAGTAATCTGATCTAGATATATTTATTTGTATTTATTTATTATTTACATTTATATCTTGCCCATCCCGTGAGCGGGCTCAGGGCGGGTAACATCATTGAAATAAATACAATTTCAGTTTAAAACATTAAATATTAAAACACAATAAAACGTTATAACAAAACAATGGGTACAGCTTGGAAGAGCATTTGTCTATAAAATTCTGCCCTGATGGTACAATGAGTTAAAGGCCAGTTGTCGATGGTCAGTAAGCAGGTGACAAATGGGTGTCAGCAACTTCAGGGAGGCCATAGATGGGCTCCCACCTCAACCGAATGTCTGGTAGAACATCTCCATCTTGCAGGCCCTGTGGAATTTAAGAAGATCCTGCAGGGCCCTGATCTCAATAGGGAGCATGTTCCACCAGGCTTGGGCCAGGATAGAGAAAGCCCTGGCCCTGGTTGAGGCAAGACGGGCATCCTTTGGGCCAGGGACAACCAGGAGGTGTTGATCTTTCGAGCGTAACACTCTTCGAGGCGTATATGGGAAGATATGTTGGCTCCAGGCCATATAAGGCTTTGAAGGCCAAAACCAGCACCTTGAAGCGAATCCAGTACTCAACTGGCAACCAATGCAGTTGGCAGAGCACATGCCTAATGTGAGCCCGCACAGGTGTTGCCGTCAGGGCATGCTCCATTGTAGCAAGATCTTTCCTGCCCTGGAAGGACCATAGCTGGCTCACCAGACAAAGCTGGTGAAAGGTACCTCTGTCCACCACTGCCACTTGTTTATGCAAGAGGAAGCCTAGGTCCAGCAGCACCTCTCAAGCTACAAACCTGCTTGGGGGGGTGATTTCATCCAATTAGCATACTCATCATTATAGTTTAGGTAGTCTGGATTGTGACTGCAAGGGTACCCCTGTATGGGAACATAGTTTCTACTTTATTAAAAGAAAAACATCAGTGAGACTGACTTATCTAACTCCTCCTTTTTTGCATTTGGTGAGAAGGGGATATTGAACCACTAGATACTGGAAGAGTAGTAGAAAGATAGCACTGAAATGAAAATGTATTTTTT